>NW_006763290.1:3664630-4264074 GCF_000218685.1 Serpula lacrymans var. lacrymans S7.9 | reverse complement strand
GGTCCATAGAACTGTCGCTAGTATTATCTCCTTCGGAGTCCGGAAAACAGGGAAAGCCCAAGAGGCAGTTCGTTTCTGATGATGAATCTCGTCCTAAATCAGTTCGCCTTCTGCAGGCCCACACATCAGAGGTAAGGATATGTTCGTGCGCAGTACAATATTGATTAACGTTCCATGTGTCTTCTTAGGTCTTCGTTTGCTCTTGGAACCCAATCATAAGAGGACAACTAGTGTCAGGGTATGTTTATGCAAAACATTTCTATACATTTCCTCAGATTATTCCATGTAGTTCTAGAGATGCTGTCCTAAATTACTGGAACATCCCTGTAACCGACGACGACGTATTTGCTCAACCTCAGTTGGATCCTGCAATCGCATTGACGGATCTAGCAGCAGCAACACAAGCTGATTTGACCTCGTTGGACTGGAATAGCGATGGTTCACTATTGGCAATCGGGTCCTATGATTCCATTTTACGTATTTGTACGGCGTCTGGTAAACTATATTTTTCTGATAATCGACATAAAGTGAGAAAGAACAGGTAATTTATCTCCATTCACAAATTCAGTAGCATCGTTTATCTAGGGCCCTATCTTTGCCGCCAAATTTTCGCCATCTGGTCAGTGGGTGGTCACTGCAAGTTTGGATGGTACGTCGTGCGTGTGGGACGTCAAGAATAGGAAGGTTCATCGACACTACCGTAGCCATGAAGGTCAGTATGCAGCTTTTTCTGAATTGCGTGGTATTCACCAAAAACAAGACTGCTGCCTAGATATTGTTTGGCTCGATGATTTTACATTTGCTAGTTGTGGGGCGGATCGTATGATATATATAATGTCACTGGGAGAAACCAAGCACATTGTAACCCTGAAGCAAGTGGATTTATACCAAGGGAATGCCCCCCATACTTATCTTTCGCACAGGGGACATACAAACGAAGTGAATTCTGTGAAGTGCAGCCCTTCTAAAACTCACCTCGCCTCATGCGCCGATGACGGGACCGCGCGGATATGGGATGTTACAGATATCCACAACCCAAAATACGCGGACGATTGTGTCATATTAGCAGGACATACCTCGTGTCTTACAGGTATTGACTGGAGCCCTAATAGCTCTCTTGAACATAATGAACTAGTAGCTACGTAAGTAGCATCTCTTGCTTCGGGTTTCATTATCTTGATGCTTAGCATTGGTAGTGCATCGTTTGATCTGACGGCGCGGCTGTGGGATTCCAAGACGGGTGAATGCTTGAGGGTCTTTATGGATCATTTCAAGCATGTCTATGCCTTGTCATTCAGTCCTGATGGACGGCACCTTGCAACTGGCGGAGGCGACGGGTGGCTCCACATTTATGACACAGAGGTATGTCAAAAGTGTGTTATGGGCGCGATGCAGGACCTGGCTTATCAAATTTAGGTGAAAGAAAAGTTATGGTCGTGGTATACGGGTGAGAAGTCTGGTATCTTCGAAATAGACTGGCACAGTTGGGGGAAAGAAAGCCTGGTATCTGTAGCACTGGAAAGCCGCGCAGTTGCGGTGATAAATTTCAGGAAGATAACTGCTCCTCAGCTCGATACTTGAATCATCATGGTTCTCTAACGCTTGAGATTGAGGAGATTTTATCGTCCTGAAATGTCTTTGAAAATGATTTGAAAAACAATGTATCTCGTTCAAAATTTCAACTGCCCGAAATTACCGATTTCGTCTGTTATGAATTCCACAGCAAGCATAACCAACTTTTGTCACACCCAAAATCAATGAAAAAGTCTGAAAGTAGTTAAAATGTAAAAGCCTGAAAGTAGTTAACATATTTGATTATATTTTGGACCTACAAGATTTTGTGAGAATGATGTATTTTGGTTGACATATTTCCATGGATACTATGTTTTGTGTGGAAAAATAGAAATATGTTAACAAAAATACATTATTCTCACAAAATCTTGTAGGTCCAAAGTACAATCAAATATTTTAACTACTTTCAGGCTTTTTCATCAATTTTGGGTGTGACAAAAGTCAGCTATGCTTGCTGTGTACACGGCCAATTCTAGGCTTTATGGCTATCTTCCGTATAGCCCCAATGATTTCCAAATTTATGCGTGCCATATTGATTCTAGGACATGGTGTGGATATATTGTGACACATATGGCGGTGAGCAGCTACTAATATATGGCCCTTGTATAGCAAGGAAACATAGCAGCCATATACTTGGAATGTATTCTCTATATAGCATACATATTATACTTTATCTACATGACTGGGGTGTATAATATTTAAGTCTAAATAATACACGGTTTGCAAGGAGTTTTCTTCAACTCCACAACAAAAAATCAATTCAGAATATTGTAGCATCCACCCAAGGTACATATTACAATTTTCTTTGGCAAGAACAAACATGTTTAGCAAGGTGAAATAACGGGATAAGGATACAATAAGGGAACACATTGGTTGAATTCTGACCATATGTATGCAAGAATATGCTTTGGGCCACTAACTGATGGCCTCTCCATATCTTCACTCAGCTCTCCCGTAAGCCAGTGCTTGACACAAACACCCTCCAATGGATCCTTGCATCCCATTGAGCCCACTTACCACATAGGAAACTTGGGTTTGCACCAAGGACGGTGAGCCAAAATACATTATGACCCCAAGCCCATTCCTGTGAATGAGCGGGCAGGGCTACAAGCCACAATTGAACCTCTTTGTAATGCACTGTCCAGTGTGCCTATTTGGAATAATCAAAGGAGTGGGGAAGACGGAAGAAGGGGATATGGGCATGCAAGCCACCATCTGAGAATACGTCTTTGTTGCCACTTATCCGGGAAGACATCTTAGCAAATTGTATATCAGAGATTGGTCAGAACAATGTGACAGTAGAGAAAGAAAGAAGGAATAAACACTTACATTGCCCAAGCATAACAAAATTTCTGACCTCCATATATCCCATGTTATCGCTTTTACTATAGGTTTTGTGAGAGAGACCAAAATTTTAATTGGTTGTTTGTAGAAGAAAAAATCAGCTAAAACCAGCTAGTGTGGCAACACCAACAAGACACAGTCTTGGGGCACTGGAGCACAACAACAACCACACTTAACGGAGGATAAGGAAGTGTACAACTCATTAAGAGAGGGAACTTGTCATACTAATGTTGGTAGACACTAGAAGAGGACTCACTGAGTCCCTCCTCATGTATTGCTCCATTATATATACTAAAATATACGAGGTACTGTACAGTAGTAAATAAAGTTCATAGTCCAATGTCTAGCATGTGATTGGTCACATGATGATTCTAGACACTGGTCAGGTGATGTGTCATATGATTGGTCATGTGACTATGAAAAGTCCGAAAATATGAAGTAAAGTCAATGGTCACATGATCAGTCATGTGAGTTGGAAAATGAAAAGTAAAAGTACAAAAGTGAAGCGTAAGTAGATGCTGGTATGTCAATTGTAACAGCTAGAGTTAGGGAGTAAAACAATCCTTACAACATCATCATGCACAATTCACTTTGAATAGCACCAGGAAAACATATAGTGACTAAGACCGGCTTCAGTGAGGCATCTTGTGAACCATTATAGTGCACTGATGGAGGGACAGTGGAAGTTTCAAGAATTTCCTGCTGAGTATCCATGTAATCCAAAGTGCTTCAGGAGTCTTGGGTTGTTTTGAACAACAGACCATGGAACATCAAATAGGCACATGACTTTCAGATTAATGGCAATGACAATGCAATCATATGATCGTGATTCAATGACACACTGGCACATTTTCCCTACCATCAAGCAGTCAATCACTTGCAGAAGGAATGGCTTCATGAATAAAAGAGAGCCAAAGTGAGTGTATTTATTCCTTCACAAACTGATTACCACCAACCCATGTAGTCATGCAATACAGCAAAGATAGGCTATGTGGTTTGTATGGTGTGTCCTCTCAAAAAAGACTGGCATTGAACAATGGCAATACATCTGCTCTACAAATATACAAATACCATGCTACATGTATGACATTACAATCATCATTACAATGGATGTTGTTACAGTCCCCCTTACCTCCAATGGCTTGTGTAAATGGTAAGGTTCATTTTGTAGACAAAATGTTACAGGAATGCTTGGGAAATCATTTCATTCCTAAGCAGTTTTTGTGGCATCATATACAGATACAGGCTTTACTACTGGAGATTTGGAAGGCTCCAAGGAGCTTTATGCTCTGGGTGGCTCTGTCCAAAAGACTGAGGTAAAGTTAGTTTGTGCTGAGTAAATCAATCTAACTTTGTTATATCCAAGCTGGCTTTATTATAAACAGTGAAAAAGAAATTATCCCTAATTCAGATTTCCAATACTTGTGTGAAGACATTGCGCACTGTGAAAATGAGCTTGCTTGCAGGCTTACAGGTGCTTGATCAGTCAATACAATGAAAATTTTGAGTTAATCTACCATTACAGAGTCATCTACAGAATATACAAAGCTCCTCCCACACCTACTTTAAAAAAAGGCTAAAGATTAAATGGTATATTCCATCCTTCTGGCAACATTTCAAAGCAGTGGAATAAGCACCACATTATTTATATGTCCAATGCTACGATACACAAATTCTCTGACCTTCAACTTTTATTCTCAGTTTTTACACACTGTGCCATGTGGCACTTTTCTTTTGTTCAAACTCCATTTTCTTGCACTGCACTGCTTCCCTTTATTTTAGATAATAACTCTCTCACATGGTAGAGATGGCCATACGGGCTGTGCCCTATGACATCATCCACCACTGTTTTGTCAACTGTATAGTATAACATGTACAAATAAACTATAGTAGTATATACCCCAATAGATCCAGGAGACTCATCAGTGCGTTCTTCTGTTGTATACCCACAACTAACTTTTAAAAATTTGGTTGTTACATCCAATGTAAACTTACCTCAAGAGGTCTTAGAATAAGACTTTTATGTTAAATTTCTAACATCTCCTCCAAATACAGCCCTAATGGAACTTATGTGAGCCATGAAGTGGCAATTTGGTGAGTTAGCAATCAGAAATAACCATGCATAGACTAATTAAAAAATATCAAAGCTGGGATCACAGCATAGGATTGTAGAGATGAAGAAGAGGTTATGCTTATCCCACATTCCCTCTTTATTGCAGGAGACAATCCTATGCAAGCCAAAATGTAATTATTTCTGTAGAATGTGTAACATAGGAGGAACAAAAGGTTACAAGGAGACTGAAGCTGGATATAACTGGACTGTGCCAATATCCACCCTGCCCTGGCTGTAGCCCAAACAGCTTGAACCTGTGAGAGTGATTTTGTTGATGGTTTGATAACCCAGGGTGCCTCTGTGAATAGTTGTTTTTGGTGATGGTCCTGATTGCATTTTGTTGAGCTCCATGGCCCTACCAATTATGCGGACCTCTTTTGCCACCTGTGCAAGGTTCTTGCTTCTCATATCCTACAGATAGACCTGTCTGTTCTGCAAAATGAGTGGCCATATTGTGTTCCAGCAGATCTATCTCGCACTTTGTGCAAACCCGGACCACAGGGTTAAGTGGAGTCTTTTGAACAGTAAGACTTTGGCCCCAGTGTTAAGGGGAGTACTATAGCTCAGCAGTTGGTGTGGAACCACTGTTGATTGATTATAATTTGCATACAAAACTTCTCTTTCTCTTTCCTCTGACCAGGCCAGGCACTTGCCTCCGCCAGTCTGGAGAAGGGTCGACAGCTTAACAAGCAGACCACCCCCTGACAACTGTTTGGACCAGGGTTTCTTACATTTACATTTTTTTCATATATTTTTTCAAATACTATAGTTTGGGTAGTTGGAGATTGATATCCAATACTCAGCTGGGAAGAGGTAGATCTGCAGATAGCAACTGGGGACCCCAGTTACATTTTTTTTTTCATTTTACCAAGAGAACAAGTTGACATATTGTTGCAACCCCACCAACCTGATGTTAACACTCTGCTGCATAATGTGCATGCACAGATTCTGATGTTAACCACCCAGCTCAGCAAAATTCAGGCAAACCCCCCTGAACAAGTTGAGCAAGAATTCAATTAAAAAGTCAAAATTGTCACTGACCCCAGCACTTTCAAAGGAGACTGGGCTCAATTTGCTGAATGGTAGATCAAGCTCCAAAATTGGATCAAGGCAAACTGGGACGTGTTTGCCGATGATTTCAAAATAGCAACAGCCGTGCTGTCTAGACTCAAAGGACCTGTAGTGGGTCAATACACCCAAGTTAGACTCCAAGAATGCTACACCGCTGGTCACTGGCCTACCTGGGACAATCTCAAAGTAGAGATCAAAAAATATTTCAAACCCGAAGCTGAGCATGACAGGGCACATCAGCAAATCTGTTCCTTCAAACAAGGAAATATGAGGACAGATGACTTCATAACCCAGTTCATGGCCGTCTCCATCCAAGGAGGTCTTGGAAATGGAAATGCTGTAGAATTGTTAGAACACAATGTGTCACAAGCCATTGTACAACAACTCTATCTGCAGGACATGAGAAACAAGAATCTCTTAGCAGCTGCAGAAGAGGTCCGCATAATCAGGAGAGCTCTGGAGCTTGACCAAATGCAATTCGGTGGCGGGTTCACCACCAAAAACAGTTATTCCCAGAGGTGCCCTGGGTCATCAAACCAAAATCAAAGTCATTCTCATGGGTTTAAGCTGTTTGGGCTGCCATAAGGGCAGGGGGCCCCCATGGATATCAGTGTTGTTACATACTGTATCTCTCATGGACTTTATTTCTTCTTAGAGTAGCTACCTACCGCTACTCACTCATATTTTCCCACACTAGTTACCTATTACGGTCTCACCTGTCATTGTTTGTTCAACACAAACACCTACCCTAAAGTAGACAGTATATATACATGCCTGTATTGTGGATTACATCTCCAATACAATTGTACGCTTCAACAGTGCAACTTGGTATTCATCAGTAAAATCCTCTTCATCAGAATACATCTCAAACCCGTTACCTACGGGCTTATCAGAAACCGCTTCATTGCCAGAAACCCCTCTTGTTACCAGGCTTGTACATTCCAAGCGTAACAAGTGTGGTCCAAGGCGGACAGATGCGCAGATTCAAGGCCAACAGCTACAATTGCAGCAAGGAGGGACACATATCCCAACACTGTAAAAATGGAGTGTAGGCTGCCCAACAAAGACAAAACAACGGGTGCCAGGTGCACCAAATAGAAGCAGAACAGCTGGACAGTTGACTCAATACTCTGGCCAATTGTCCGTACAACAAAATCTGAGCTTTTTTCTATGATCAACCAATCACTGAGATGAAAGCTTAGGGAAAAGAGTTCAGAGCTTAAGTCACTTGGGTGCCTTTGCTTCATGTAATGATGAAGTAAACCACAGCAAGGTGGCCTCTGCTCTGGGGTGTTGCACGAGCAATAGAGAAAAGGGGGTGGCTCCCCATTTTGTACATAGATTTCTAAATTTGTTAAAATGTAACTGCAATATTTATGATACTACCACTGCACCAGCATTTTCCCCAGGAGCGTGGCCCTGGTGAGACAAATACTAGGGTGCTTGATTCTGGTCAAAATAAAAATAAAAATATAGAAAAGTCTAAAGTAGTAAAACATGTTTCTTTTGATAATTCTTCTTCTTTTTTGGAGCCACTTTCTACTAAAACCCCAAGCTGTGTGTTGATGTGCACATATTTATTCCAAAAGGAGATCTGTTTAGATGTTGGTGTGGAAGACCTTGCCCGAGGCACAGTACACCCAACAAGCGCACTGCTTGATTCAGGTGCTAACAGTATTTTCATAGATTAGGTCTGTGTGGAGCAGAATAGACTCCCCCTTGTAAAATTAGATATGTCTATTCCTGTCTATAATGTTGATAGTACACTAAACACGGTTTGCTGCATTATTGTAAATTAGGGAGTGTCTCACTGATATATGGTGGTTCACTCTGATTATCTTTTATCACTCACTAACTCACACAGTGCTGAATTTAACCTGGGTTATATTTAATGGTATGTAAGAGTTTGCAATGAGATTGTCCTAATTTAATTGCAAACTTGGTAAATAGCTATGTGGCTTAAAACTACATAGTTTACACTACCTCTTTTGGATGCAAGGTATGACTAATGGTCAATACCTTATACCCTCCCTGTAACAACCAAGAGTTAGTTACTCTGGCGCACACAGGAACACACTATAAAGGTGGTGATGAGGGAGTGGTTACCCCTTAAGCTGCAGAGAGTTTGTTGGTATACAACAGGAGGACTCGCTGAGGAGTCTCCTTGATCTATTGGGGTATTTATACTAATACAGAGTGTTTGTACCTATGTACTGCACAGTTGATAAAAGCAGTGGCTGATGATGTCAGAGGGCGCAGCCTATGTGATCAGCTCCACTGCGTGAGAGACTTTGTGTCTAAAAGAAGAATAAAGGCAGCGTCGAGCGAGAAAGTGGAGTTAGAATGAAAAAGGAAAGTGCCGCATGGCATGGAGTGTGAACTATAGTAAAAGGTTAAGGCGGAGAATGAAAATTAAAGGAAAGGTCCAAAATTTGTGTTATTGTAATACTATTGTAACACTACCCCCCTTCTAAGGCTTGACATCCAGGCTCGACCAAATACCGGAGGTGGTAGTTAAATTTTCAGGCATAGTTTGAAAAAGGGAATTAAAAAGTTTTGAATCTATGCCTCTAAGCTTCCTAGGAGCTGAGGGATTTGTAGAATAAAATTTGCAAACAGTGTTGCGGGAGTTATCCAGATAGGCTTCTGGCTCCACTTCAGTCACCCCCAAAACATAAGCATTTAGCTTCAACTATCTGTGTAAATGTATAAAGCTAAGAGCTTGTTTTTCCTGGTATCATCCCAAGTGCTCCAGCAAGGATGGGATCATCCCAGAAGTGAGATAATACCACCCTTCTGGGATTTTCCCATGGTATCAGACCATTTGTTATGGTGGGATAATCCCATTAGATGGGATAATCCCAGACATTTGCCACATGTCACATGGTGTCAGGGGGGCTTTACTGCAAAAATAGTTCCTGCATAAATGTAGCCAACATCAATACATTATCAATAGTAATAATAGCCATGAAGCAGAATACAATACTACCTGCTTTCATCATTTATATCATATATACAAATTTCAAATGGTGTTTACTCTCAATTGAACCTTAATTTGTCCAGCTTCTAGTGTAATATCATATACTATAGATTGATGGAGGAGACTTTGACCAAAGGTTAGTGTAACTAATTGTGACATATAACCATTTACAAATTAACCTGATTTAATTCAGTTGATTAGGAGATAATTCAACCATATCTCTTTTCCTTAACTGACTATATAACTTTGTCATTCCTACTTATCATATAATTTACTGCATATCACAAAGTAGATTTATCTACCCTGGATTTCTATCAATGTTACTTAAAATGGCTTATAGTCAAAGGAATACAAGATGTTTGACAATACCAAGCATATACATCTGCAGGATTACAATACCTCTCATTCAGGCTCATCCAACTTTAAATAATGTAACACTCTTGCAACCAGGCAAAGATATGTCACAAATCCATTTAATGTGCTGATCCAAAAGATATGATATTTTTTTGAATTGTGCAGCTTTATCCAAGTGCCTGAACTGAAAAATGCACAAAGATACCAGTCCGAGTAAGTACTACATATTCATTATCCTTCCCTCTGCTGCATCATTGTCAAAGGCAGAACATGTCTTGCATGAGACAAATTGCTGGCTCTTTGTGGCAGCCCAGCATCCACAAGCCAACACCCATTTTATCCACTATATGTCCCCACGCATACAATTGATTATAAATTTTTGTGAAAACAAAAATGGCTGAAAGGTGTGCTCTGTATGCTTATGCAATTTCATGTGACTTGGGATGAACCTACGTGAGGGCTACTCTGAATCACTGTCCCAGTTCAACCTTAGGTTCATCCAGGTCCTACCATAACATAATAGTTGGTTTACAAACAAAATACTGCAACATGTAAAAAATGGAAACTGCTGGAAAAGGACAATAATATTTTAAGCTGCTGGGAACTTACCTATGATTATATGTTACAGAATAACCTTAGTGCATTTCAGGAGTATTTTCCCCTGTCATGCTGAGTCACCAGCAGCCTAAGCATGCTATTCGATAATTCTGTTCCTGTTGTGGGATCTCCCTGTCCTATTCTGACTCAGGGTGATCTTGTCCCCTGCTTGGATTTGTCTGTGATGTAGTGAGATGATCCTATGTAATTTGGAGATTTTTCTAGATCAGATTGAACTGGAATGATCCCATCTCTTTCCAAGACTTTCCTTGGCTGGTTTGGGATGATGCTTTACCCTTCAGGCATTGGTCCATATCAAATTGTGATGATCCCATCCCATTTGGTATTTGTCCACATTTAACTGGGATCATCCCCTTTTTTGCTGGGATTTTCCCAGATTGGTTTGAGATGACCCTATCCCCCCTTGGTATTTGTCCATGTTGAACTGAGATTTTCCCAGATTGATTTGGGATCATCCCATCCTCTTTTGGTATTTGTCCATGTTGAGCTGGGATCATCCCATCTCTGGCTGGGATTTTCCCAGAGTGGATTGGGATCATCCCATCCTCTTTGATATTTGTCCATGTTAAGCTGGGATCATCCCATCCTATTTTGGTATTTGTCCATGTTCAACTGGTATCATCCCATCTCTTACTGGGATTTTCCCAGATTCAATTGGGATCATCCCATCCTCTTTTGGTATTTGTCCATGTTAAACTGGTATCATCCCATCTCTGGCTGGGATTTTCCCAGAGTGGATTGGGATCATCCCATCCTCTTTGGTATTTGTCCATGTTAAGCTGGGATTTTCCCAGATTCAATTGGGATCATCCCATCCTATTTTGGTATTTGTCCATGTTAAACTGGTATCATCCCATCTCTTGCTGGGATTTTCCCAGATTCAATTGGGATCATCCCATCCTCTTTTGGTATTTGTCCATGCTTAACTGGGATCATCCCATCTCTTGCTGGGATTTTCCCATATTGGTTTGGGATCATCCCATCTCATTTGGTATTTGTCTATGCTTAACTGGGATTTTCCCAGATTGGCTTGGGATTATCCCATCCTCTTGTGGTATTTGTCCACATTGAGCTGGGATCATCCCATCCCTTTATGGTATTTGTCCATATTGAACTGGGATGATCCCACCCCCTTCTGGTATTTGTCCATGTGAGAAGTGGGTAACCCCATGTTACGTGGGGACATGTACAGATTTAACTGGGATGATCACACCCTATTTCAGGGATTTGTCCAGATCAGTGTGGGATGATCCTCAGTAAAAAAAATCAAAAGTTGGGCAATGTCAATGGTCAGAATCAGTTTTGAAGGAAATTACCTGAGTTCTACATATTGCCATAAAAATGATAATCCAAAAAGAGTGGTGTGAGACAGCATCACTATCATATGAGAGACAGAGAATGTTGGCAGAAACCTTACTTGGCATGAAAAAATATTTTCCGGATTCATTTCAATTTCTCAAGAATCTAAAAAAAGAATACCTTTACAGCACTCAGATTCTTTGTGGACTTAGATACTGTACTATACACAGTCAGCATATAGGCACCAGTCACCCCTTAGACCTTCAGCTGGTAGCTCCCAGAAATGGCACAACTCAAGGTATTAAATACCTAAGCAGTGCCTAATTAATCCTCACACTCAAGTCATCTAGTGTAGGAGTATCAAAATGGAGACCTTGTGTATTATACTGTACATAGCAAGCATCCCCCTCTCCCCATAGACCTTCAGCCAGCAGCCCCCAGGAACCACTCTCAGAGAATGTACAATATAAGGTATCAAATACCTTGGTAGTGCCACAAAAGTGGTAAATTCATGTTTTTGCAAGAACATGACTTTATGTTTCTTTTTACTATGTTTTACTTTCTACAAGGTCAGGATTTTCCTCACAGAATATGCCAGATCTAGTGTAAATCTAATATTCGATGTCCTTCTGCAGATTACTTTGTTGTCACAGCATTTGTGTTGTGTTTCCTAGTTTTTACTTCAATTAAGGGTATAATAAACCTTGCAAAAAAGCAGAACTCACATATCACATCTATCAGCAAGGACAACAGCATCTTTCTAGTGTATGGTTCCTGCAATTGATTATATCTAGAAATTGATAATGTTCCACATTTAAAAAAAAGGGAATGCTTCTCCCCAAATTTGCAGTAAGCTACAATGAGGAACTTGTAACTCATATATTTCAAAATAGTCTTGATTATATTGGGCTAAAGTACCATTATTCAGGTGGAAAAGACTGGAAATATCTTCACTAGTTGGCCCAGCATTCTCACATGTTAGTATTAGCACCAATCCCCCTGATACCATGTGACATGTGACAGGTTATTGGGATTATCCCATCTGAGGGATAATCCCACTATGGTACATGGTCTGATACCATGGGAAAATCCCAGAAGGGTGGTATTATTCCGCTTCTGGGATGATCCCATCCTTGCTGGAGCACTTGGGATGATACCAGGAAAAACAAGCTCTTAGCTTTATACATTTACACAGATAGTTGAAGCTAAATGCTTATGTTTTGGGGGTGACTGAAGTGTCTGGCTCCCACGTTCTGTCCTCGTCTCCATAGCCTTTCCATAGGACTAGGAACTCTAGTTTACCACACTTCAAGCATGCATCCACCACCCGTTTGGCTTTGAACTCTTCTTCACCTTCCTGGGTGACTACAACCGGTCTGGGCCGGTCTACACGCTGTCCTGGCAGCGGCCCTTTGTAGGGTTTCACACGGCTAATATTGACCGTGGGTACTACCCTCATTCGTTTTGGGAGTTCCAACTCCACTGCATTGGGTTTGACTTCCTTAATCTGGTATGGGCCAATCCACTTTGCAGTCAGTTTTCTAGACTGCCGATCTTTTAACTTTAAGTGGTCAGTATCTAACCAGACAAGGTCGCTGACCTTGTAGTCAGGGGCCATAGAGCGTCTACGCTCTGCCCTGTCTTTCATCTGCTCTGCAGTTTTAAATAGCACCTTGCGCGTTTCGTCCAAGACAGACTTCATGTCTTTCCCAGCAGCCTCGTTCTTGCTTTTGCCAGGTTCTACACCCATTCTGGGGAGGTACAATCTCGTTACCTCGAATGGTGCCTTTCCTGTAGCCGACGACTGTTTTATATTGTATGAGAACTGGGCTATCTTTGGGATGGAACACTGTTGATAACTTAAGTTTGATGCCCAGCATCCAGCATAACTCTTTTGTAAATTCGCTAGCGAATTGTGGCCCTCTATCGGAGATAACCGTTTCTGGTAACCCATGGATAGACCATACAAAATCTTTAAATAAATCCGCCGTACCAGCGGCGGTAATGGTTTTGTTGGTGGGTATGAATACCACTTCTGTGGAGAAGCGAGCTACCACCACCATTACTGAATCATACCCATTTGACTTGGGTAGATCCGATATATCCTGCCAGGGACCAGCTGGTATTGGATTTGGCATAAGTTTACCGGCCGGCGGTTGATAAGAGTTCTTTGCCATGGCACATCTCAGACAGGATTTTATGTATTCCTGTACATCTTTAACCATGCCAGGCCACATATAGTTTCTGAAGATCAACTCCATTGTTCGTTGCCACCCAGGGTGCCCAGCTACTGGAGTGTCGTGATGTCTGTCTATTGCCTTGATCCTTGTGGACTCAGGCACATATATTTTGTCTTTAAAGTGGAAGAGCCCGTCTTCCCATAAATAGTTTTCATTTCCATCAAGGCACGCCTTCTCTTCTGAGGAGATGTCTTTCTTGAAGACTTCCAGAAGATTGGAATCCTGCCCGATTCTAACATTGGCAACCCTTGATTGGTCTATCAGGGTAACACCTTTCTTGTCATCTTCGAGGCCGTTAGCATGATCCTCTCTTCTGGACAAAGTGTCTGCTTTCCCCATAGAGCTTCCAGGCTTATGAATTAATTTATAATTAAACCTTGACAAGTATACCACGTAGCGGGCCTGTCTTTAGTTCAAGTCTTGGGCTGTCATAAAATACTCCAGATCCTTATGATCAGTCCAAATTTCAAAGTGGTGCCTAGCACCTTCTAAATAGTGCCACCAGTGCTCTAAAGCTCAAATGATGGCTAGCATCTCTTTGTCGTAAATTTGATAGTTGCACTCTGTAGGCAACAAACTATTCAATAAATAGGCACAAGGCCTCCAAAGATCGTCAGGGCATTTGAATTGACAAAACAGCCCCAGTAGCAAAATCAGAAGAGTTGGTTTCTAGCTGGAACTCTTTGTCTAATTCTGGAAATGCTAATATGGGCACTGTTGTAAATGCCTTTTTAAGCTTATCAAAAGCTTCTTGTTCTTTGGCGCCCCAGTGCCAAACAATATCCTTTTTAGTGAGATCGTTCAACGGTCTCATGATTTTTGTGAAGTTTTTGATAAACCTTCAGTAGATATTTCCTAAGCCAAGGAAGGCCCTAACTCCTTTGACGCGAGTAGGTTCTGGCCAGTCCAATATAGCTTGAACTTTCTCAGGATCCATCCTGATTCCGTTCTAGCCTATGATCATACTGAGGAAGTCTACTTCCTTCACCTTAAAATTACATTTTTCGGGTTTGATGAATAGGTCCCGTTCCTGTAAGCATCAAAGGACTTCTTGCATGATCCTGTCATGCTCAGCCTCATCATCCAACTTCGTAAATATAAACAAATTGTCAATGTAAATGACGACCCAGTTTTCCATATCCGCAAAGATCTCATTCATCATGGTCTGGAAGGTTGCTGGTGAGTTGGTCAACCCAAAGAACATAATGAGGGGTTCGAAGGATCCTTGGTGGCACGTGAACGCGGCATTCCAAGCATCTTCTTCTTTGATCTGTACATTATTGTACCCCCATCTGAGATCCATCTTTGTTAAGATTTTGGCGCCAGCAAATTTGTCTACTAGCTGACTGATCAAAGGCAGCAGATACACATTTTTAACTGTGTGCTCATTCACGTAACAATAATCCATAATCATGCACTTCTTACCATCCTTTTTAGGGATGAAAAACACCGGGGACGTCATAGGGCTTTTGGAAGGTCTGATGTAACCCTTCCTAAGCTGTTTGTCTATGAAACTTGACACCCCATCTCTTTCTGGAGCAGAGAGTGGTATCATGTGTCCTTTTCTTGGTTTGAAGGTGTCCTTCAAATCTATTGCATGGTCCCAAGGCTTAGCCTCTGGGAAGCGTTCTGATTTATGTTTTGAAAAGACTTTCCAGAAGTCATGATACTCGGGAGGTACCAGCCTCTTAATCTCTTCCTCGAGCTTTACCTCATCATTGTCATTGTCAATCTTTTCTAGAGATCTGAGTTCATAAATGTGAGCAGCATTTATTTTTTCAAAACACTCATTGTGACGGATGCGATTCGGTTTACCCAAGTGATACATTGCGCTCCAACAACTCCACTGCATGTTCATTCCCTAGACCCCCTTGGATGGAGAGGGCCAGGAACCAGGTAACAAAGTCATTCGTCCTCATTTTTCCTTGTTTGAAGGTACGGACTTGCTGACGCGCCCAGTCACGCTCAGCTTGGGGTTTGAAGTATTTTTTGATCTCGACTTTGAGATCATCCCAGGTAGGCCACACTCCCACTGTGTAGCACTCCTGCATTCTTACTTGGGCGTATCAACCCGCCACAGGTCCTTTCAGTCTTGACAGCACAGCCATTGCTATTTCAAAATCATCAGCAAACGCGTCCCAGTTCGCTTTGATCCAAATTTGGAGCTTGATCCACCATTCAGCAAATTGAGCCCTATCTCCTTCGAAAGTGCTGGGGTCAGCAACAATCTTGACTTTCTTGTTGAACTTACGCTCAACCGTAGGTTCCGCTGCTGGGGCAGCCTGAATCTGCGCACACATGTTGTGCAGCAGACTGTTCATATCCAGTTGCAACGACATGTTGACTTGTTCTCTTTGGTAATGTAAAAAAAAAGGCAACTGGGGGTCCCCGCTTGCTATCTGCGGATCAACCTCTTCCCAGCTGAGTATCAGATCTCAATCTCCGACTACCCACACTATAGTATTTGAAAAGTATATAAAAAGTATTTGTAATAAACCCTGGTCCGGACGGTTGTCAGGGGGTGGTCCGCTTGTTAAGCTATCAACCCTTCTCCAGACTGGCGGAGGCAAGTGCCCAGCCTAGTCAGAGGTATCCGAAGAAGAAGTTTTGTGTTCTAAGTTTAATCAACAATAGTGTGCACACTATTGTTGAGCTACAGTACTCCCCTTAATGCTGGGGGCCACGTATCAAAGGTATTGTTTCATCTCCCAAAGCACTACAAGACCGTCGCGAAGAGTGCACCTATCTGCTATGCGGGATATTCCCAAACAATAACCACCCTGGAGTCCGGGTGCCCAGTGGGACTTTTTGCACAACGTGCGAGAGAGTAGAAGAGCGAGTCCTAATGTAACAACCAAGAGTTAGTTACTCTGGCGCACACAGGAACACACTATAAAGGTGGTGATGAGGGAGTGGTTACCCCTTAAGCTACTTGCATATCTTTGTGCCTTGGCCACCAGGGCTTTGGACTGTTTGTATTATGCCCAGGCACCATTCTTCTGCGCTGTGCGGAAGATGTCATCCATCTCTTTGATGGTGCACTCCCTCCCCCCACGGGAATATGTCTAAGGGGAGGAAGGCATTGCTTGAGGACGGCCTTGGCGCCCAGCGAGCTTCATCTCCCACAGTCCCCGGCGTAGGACCATGTGTCCCTCGTCGAGGCGTTTGACAAACATGCCACCGCCAATGTGTAGGCCAGGGAGAGCACGCTGGAAGTACTTGTCCCATTTGTTGTCATCCTTGAGGACTTCAGCATAGTGGTCCCCAGGGGGAGCCTCTATGAAGTCCCAGGACTCACCCACCGGCACTGCCTTATTGTATTGTACAACGGCCCTACTTGAGTAGGGGTGGACTATCTCCTCCACCATGGGTTTGGGCTCAGCGCGAGCTTTGCCCTTTCCCTTGTGCAATGCCGTGCTAGGCGGTTGTTGTGGTGGGGCTGCTGGTGCTGCTAGTTGGGGCGGGGGCGGGCATCACCGTGGCCGCTAGTGCAGACCTCCAGCACGGCAATCTGGACCTCAAGTTCAAGGATACAGGCATTGGCTGCCTTTGCCTTTGCCTCCCCATCCTTGAGGGGGTGGGGGCCTCATCTAATATGTAATGGCAGTTGTCGTATTGGTCAAGGAGGTCCTCAAATTTGGAGGGCGGGTGTTGTCTCAACTCTGCAGCCCTCACAAAGTGAGCCATGCACTCCTCCCTTGCACGACAGTCGGATGGGCTACCAGAGTAGCCATCCTCGTCAAAGTGGTGTTGATAGCTGCTGCACTGTGTGTGCAGAAGTGGTCTGTTTGCTGCCTTTCTTTTTTCTTCCATTTTTACCTCATGAAATTTGACTAACATACATTATTATTCTAGCCATTGAAGGTGACAATCACACTACCCCAGGACTGTACTGGCATAACTCCAGTGATAAACCCAGGCCCTGTGGATTTTATGTACTGTGGCAAACACTTACACTCAGTACTCCGCCAAAATAAAGAGGTTCACACTAGCTTGTTACACACAAAATCAATAATCTTTACTAATATACTGCAAAAAAATGCTGCTGAACCTCCCTATCTCATTCTTGCCCCTTTGGTCCAACTTTAACCCTTACAATATGCAGTGCTGGGTTGAGGTCATGAACAAGATAGAGTGCTGGTTGCTGCTCAAAGTTGTTGATAGGCATTCCCTGGAGTGGAAGTGGGGCGGAGAGACTGTCTGGATGGTTTACGTCTTAGCATATCTGGAGTTTCCTTTTGGCCAATGGACTTGTTGGAGCCCAAAAATTTCCCCTGAAGGATATTTTTTGGAGGGCTGGGTAGCAAAGGGTGCTTTGCCTTCTTGGGATGATAGTAAAGGACTTAGCGAGGACACTGACTTTATATCAGTAAGGGGCGCAATCTGGGACAAATTCCAAGAAACTGTGTTCATGGTTTTTGCTGGCGGGGTGGTTTCTCCTGATAGCTCCTGATATGTAGATCCTTGTTCTCATGTTGTCCCCATGTCTTTGTTACAAGCAACTTGTTGTGATTGTTCAGACATATTTTGAATATACGGTGCCCTTGATTCTGATATTGTGCATGCAAGCTGAGATGTTCACTTTCTAATGGATAGAATTGCAAGGCATTTGAGAGACACAACAAACCCGACCATACCACAATCAAAGGTTGATTATATTGTACAGGTACATATTACACCCAAGTACCTCTGGTAGACTTTTTCTCCAATGCCACCATAGAGGACAAGGGGCCAAGCATCTCACTGAGCTTTTGCTTTATTATTCGGTTAACCCTGGAGGACACTTTTAACAACTGGGCATGTTGATGATATATGAGCGGAATCTTTCATCAAACATGACTAAGGGGTCACCCCAATTTAACGGTGTACACTTTGAGGTTATAGCGAGTTTGATAATGATATTAGTGGAAGTTATCTGAGAGGTTGGCATGGTGTGGCGTTATCGGAGATAAACAACACACAAGAATGAGAGCTCTCAGAGTGAACAGGAAATTCCTGGTACTGTAGGCTACCAGGTCTGCCTCTCAATAAATGCCACTGGATTTTGTGCCGGATCTTTGCCCCAAATACAAAGTGATCAATATTACCCACAATCTTCCTTTTTTTCCATGGTTCTCTGCATGCATCTATAGCTACTCTACTTCTTAGAGGGCAGAGTTTGGTGTTTTGGCTTTCCCTGTAATTTTGATTTTCTGCAGAGTGAACCACAATTTGGTAACCTCTTTTTTTTTTGTGCAATGTTATAATAAGACTAAGTGAAACTCAGCCACTGCCTGAGAGGCTATAGAAACAACTGAGGTATTCCTATATTACTTTCAACTTAAATCTTTTAAAGTGTGAATGTCATCCTGTGATTTTGATCCAAACTAGAATTGAGAGAGTCCCATTGATGCTAGCGAAGTGATAAGTGGGTGATCTATTTGAGATATTTGGCTTCAAGAAGAGCAACAGTTTTTGATGGAATGTTCCATCAAAAACAAGATAGGTGAATAAGTCTCCAAATGGTTGGCCATTTTCTCCGTGCCATGTGATTTGAAGTGGTGAAATGAGTTGTTTGGCTGAAGAGAGGTTATACTGATATTGATATGTTTTGTTAGCACAGATACCTGTTGTTTGTTTTTTGGGGTGAGGAGAACAAAATATGTCGAAGTCATCCACCAATTGCTGGGTGGACTCCAAGAGTATGTCAGATGTCAATAGTGGTATTGGCCACTTTGCCTTGTAGTCCTGAGCCTTAGATGAGATCAAAGAGACATTATGATTGATATGAAAAGAATTTTCTGAGCATACCATGAGAACTCATTTGTGGTCAGGGAGAACTAGAATTGTGCAGTTAGCTCCTCCAACATCCAAAGTGGCTAGTTGAGTGTCTAGATTTGAGTTTGTTATCTGGAGAGATGAGATAGAAGACAAGTGAGTGGAAGTTTTAATTTGATCAAAAGTTGGAGTGAGAGGACAATTTTTTGGGAGGGAGTGTGAGGTATGATCTGAGAGAGGGTGGAGAGAATGAGAAAAATAAGAGAAGAGGATTATTTTTGGGTAAAGGGGGAGAATAAGAGGAGGGAGAGAGGACCATGTGATTATGTTATGTTCCTCAGCAAGTCAAAATGGATAACAATATGGGGAGGGGAAGTCCTCATATGTCACAGAACAACAAGCAAGTTGCACATAATCATGAAGCAGGTAGAGCGAGAGATTAGAATAGAAATGAACTTATGCACTTCAGGCAGCCAAAAAATTGGGGCTCTTAGCTTGATCATCCTCACCAAAAGGTTGGGGCTAAGATCCCCCTTTTCATGGTCTACCTATAGTCATTAGGGACCAGACCTATTTGACATGGGACAGTCCCATCTATTTACATAGGTCCTGTCCCTATACATAGGAATATGCCTTTATATGGTGTGTTATCTGTAATCACTTATTTTATTTTCTCATAATCTTATCCCAAAAACACACCTACTCTATTATCTTTACATTTTGTAATTCTCATTAGCACACATAATCTAATAATATTTTGTCCCACCATCTTTCTGTGAAAGCTGTGGGAAATAGTTGATGAAAGCAAGATTAGTCTAGCAGGTGATACTGCCTTAACAAACTGGACAAATGCAACATGAAAAAATCTACTTATATCTGGTTTCTAGTAGATCTTGAATAACTTGAATTTCATTGACAATAAGAAATTAGGCCATATAACTATGTCTTATCTAAAGGCAGAATATGGTAAACTACCTAAATAATTTTTCAACAAGTTTTTGACATTTAGTCTTGTTACTTGATGAATACATAAACATAATTCATCTATATTGTCTTGTTTGTTTCTCTCTACTTGTTAACTCATCAGTTGAAATCCAACACTATTTTAAATTTTATCCCAAGTGAAAAAAGAGCTTATACCATACCATGTATTAAATTATATATTCTCCCACATGTATAAAGGTCTCATTTTATATGCACTTGGACATTGTCCCACATGTATAGAGTAATGTCTTATCCCATATCACTGTGGGGATCAACTTATATAAGCCCAGCTTATATGCTGAAAATATTCAATTTTAGCTTTTTTCAGCCAATCAAAACGCAGATATCCAATATCTTCAGCATATAAGCTGAGCTCATATAAGTCAATCCCCACAGTGTATGTACTTAAGTCCCATCTTATATATGTTTAGGTCTAGAATAAAGCCTTATGAGGTGATATGTTTGAGGTACTAATTATGAGACCATGTTACCTAGGCAGAGTTCATATTGTTAGGGGGGACTATGGAGGGCACCATTGAGTAGTTAGAATATCATATCTCCAATTGGGGAGAACCATAGAAAAATCCTATGTGGCTTTGGAAGATCTGAATATGCTCAGCAAAAGTTATACAACCATACAGCCACATAAAATCAAAATTTCATTAATTATCCCTTTCCCAAGATTTTCAAGTCAACTAAGCATATAAGTGACAAATAAGAGAGTTATTTATTGCATATATTAGTGTTTTAGTATCAAATTAGTCTAATATATACTAATATCTGGGATGTGACCTACATAACTACCCCATATACACAGCTAAATCCACTTGGAATAACTTCAATAAGCCTAACTTGAAATGGCCTGTCCCATATTAGATTTTAGCATGTGACCTCTAAGTGTCACCTGACCACAGGGAGTGCATGAAAGCAAAGTGGACCAGGTGGGGATTGAGCCCAGGACCTCTACCTATATATAGTGGTGCTCTACCAACTGAGCTACCAGCCTTTGTCCAATACCAACTCAGAATGTATGTTGTCTAACAAGGCTAATAGGATTTGACCTTGACTATTCTAATATCCCAACCTTTACTTGTCAGCTTTGATCATCTAGTAAAGTCCAATGGCTTAGCACTTGGGAGCTAATAGACTAATAGTGAGTGAAGGATGAGGATTTTAGCAATGACAAAGACACTGGTGGAGAACAAATAGAAAGAACTTATCTGAGTGAGAACATTTTGCAGATGACTAATAGTTTCATCAACCTGACTGGCAAGAGAAGTAGCATAAGCAAAAAAAGTGCTGTCCTAGTTTGAAATTAGTGATAAGTTACAGCTGATTTGGAAAATGTTGGCTGCACCAACTTTGTCTCTTGCGTCTGTTCTAGCTTAGTAATATGATCTGAATTCCAAAAAAGGAAATAAGGTGGAATCTCTAGTATGTACTATAGCATGCTGCAGCCTGCAGTCTAGCATGTTCCTTATAGTATAAAGTCTCTACTCTTTGCTAATGAGAATCTCGTCACATTGTTAGGTGCTGCCACTGCCACTCTTTAGAAATGATTCCTTACACTCAAGAACAAAGCTCCCTGCTGCCGCCATGTCATGATCTTGCTCCAAGGTTGTAAATGCCGTTTTACCCTTCTGGTTTTATGAATCATAGACTTACAAGCTAGTAATAGTGATCCTAACACCATCCCTCCCATCTCTATCCTCCAAGATATGCCCAACAGTGAGGATAGCCTGGATGAGGCCGGTATTCAAGTCATCTACCCACCATATCCGCTGGTGCATAGGCCACCAATCAAACCCACTGTTCTGCCAATCAAACTGGCCATTCTCATCCCTCTACCCCCTACTCCTGCTCCAGCCCCTGTCCATTGCACAGGCCACTCATATTGAAGGCGAGGACGAGTATGATTAGGAAGTTGAGGGTGGACTGACTACGGAAAAGGTGATTATAGTCTGGTGTACTAGTTTAGCATACTCATTACTGTTACGATCTCTATTGGACATTTAAAGACTACTCATTTCTTTTTACTCATCAGTTATACCATCGGACAGATGACTCATTTCCTTCACGTACACTTCCGTTCCTCTCGCATTTGCAGTACCTATTATAGTACTTAGTCCTCAATGGACAGACCTGCCCTAGATAGGACCTAACTCCTATCACTGATTCCTTTCCATTATAAATACCATGTAACAGCAGTAGTATTCTCTAATATGATTCTACGCAGTTTACGCTTACAAAGCTACTTCTAAGATCAGACTTCTACTCAGAAGAAGACCAACTCTCGTTGGAAGAACTCCACTCAGAACTACATTCTCGAACTTGTTTTCGGATAAGTCTCTTTACAAACCTCGACGAACCCTCAGACTTTGTTAAGCACTTTGTGCGTAACAATCACAATGTTTTAGTGGAAGCTAGACGGCAAACTAGAGGATTTAGCTAGTAAAATACTGAACAAATAAAAGCCTGGCTTGTGTATTATGCATAAGAGCATCATCGCATGTTTCCACCACCGGGCCAGTGACCTACATTTTGAACTGACACACCCCCACTGTATGGTTTGGGCTGCTGCTATATTGAAAGGTGATGCTACACTTGAAAAAATCCCTACTGGATCACTGTTGTTCAAAGCAAAACAAGTGTTGAAGGTACATACTAATAAAACTAAGTGAAACTCAGCCGCTGCCCGAGAGGCTATAGAAACGACTTTATTATTTACCTCAGTGAAACTACAATAGATGTTAGTTTAAGGTGATCTCTAATAAATGTAATGTAACATACCTCAGCCGCTGCCCAAGAGGCTATAGAAACGACTAAGGTATTCTTATACTAAACCCCCTACTATCTATAGTCGGAGGTGCTACTCGCTACAGTATGATGACTCCTAGGAGTACAATGGTTACTCCATGGAGTGGTGGCTATGCTCCATGGAGAACAATGGCTGCTTCGGCAGAGACCGGGTTTATCCGGTTTTGTCACATACTTTGACAGAAAAGAGGCCCCCCAGATCTCCTGCTGCAAAAACCACCATCGCACCACTCCCATCCTCAATCCATCTGCTAATCCTCTTGCATTCTCTCCATTTGTTGGTTACAACCCTCTAACCGCTTTTCCAATGGGATTTGGTATGCCAATGGGTGGAATGTGTGTGGGAATGAGTGTGGGAATGGGTGGGGGAATGTACATTAGTCCAGGAATGAGTATGGGCATGGGTATGCATGGTGTAGAGTCGCATTTTGTCAGATCCAGCCCACAAAAAGAAGAAATTGAAGAAACAAACCATTTGTCATCCCCGCTAATCGAATCTTGCAGCCTCTTATTGTTTTGTGAGCTGTATAAGCTTGGTGAAGATATCAAAAGTAGCTTGGATTGGTTGGGTTTCATGGTGGGAGACAATCTGGAGGCTGTTACAGAACAACAGCATAGGGAAGCAGGATTCAACCTCTCGCATGGGCTCGTGTTTTGAAAGCCTACCATAGATATAAGAAAGATCACCATATTTAGTCTTACATACACTCATTTACACCCGTAATCGGACAATACAACATTGTTTTGTGCATTTTTACACAAAAAATGGCCAACATACACTAAAATACAGTTTCTACATTATATCCTGAGTGCGTAAACCACTCTTGAGCCTTGTCAGCTGTCACAGTATGTGCAGTGTCAAGCAAAGCAACTTCGGGATACTCGTGTTCTTGAATGCGAACATAGTTACAGCGGATCCAGCTTTTGACTAAAAAAAACCAAGTGTTAGCCTAAAGCGCAAGCTAAAAAGAGAAAATTGTACCACAACTAAAGCTCTCTTCAATTGGATTCAAGTCTGGGGAGTATGGCAGCAAAAAGATCAACACACCCTACACTTTCTACAACTTCACGGACAGCGTTCATTTTGTGTATTGCACAGTTGTCGAGTATAATGATGCTTTTATCTTGAGGATACGGGTTTATCACAGGCAGCTGTAACATGTTAGAATGATGAGCATAAATATAAACAAAAAAAATGTACCACATCATTTACAATAAAATCAAAAAAATCCTCACTATTGACAGAACCGTGGACTACATTCATGGCCAGATATATGTTGAGTGTGAGTGCTGCTACTAAGCTGTAGTGTTCTCCCCAAACAAAATTAGCCTGAACCGCAGCACAACGACCTTTGGGCGCCCGTCTGTAGTGTTGATAAATTGTCCGGTCATCCTTGCTGGTTTTGTCAATCATAGCAAACTGGCTGGCTGTAAAGTGTGTATTGATGTCCTTCAACCACTCCTCCCTCCAATTGTTATCCCTTTCTGCTGCTACTTTTTGTAGAACCTTATAAGTTAGCCCTGCATCTCTAATATGTTCGAAAAGAGCGGTCTTCAATATGTGCACATCATGTGCAAGGTGTTACGATCTCTATTGGACATTTAAGGACTACTCATTTCTTTTTACTCATCGGTTATACCATCGGACCAATGACTCATTTCCTTCACGTACATTTTCATTCCTCTCGCATTCACAGTACCTATTATAGCACTTAGTCCTCAACAGACAGACCTGCCCTAGATAGGACCTAACTCCTATCACCAATTCCTTTCCCTTATAAATACCATGTAACAGCAGTAGTATTCTCTAATACAATTCTACACAGTTTACACTTACAAAGCTAGACTCCTAAGATCAGACTTCTATTCAGAAGAAGACCAACTCCTGTTGGAAGACCTCCACTCAGAACTATGTTCTCGAACTTGTCTTCGGATAAGTCTCTTTACAAACCTCGACGAACCCTCAGACTTTGTTAAGCACTTTGTGCGTAACACAAGGGCTAACCAGTCTTGAATTTTGTCCAGGTATATCTCTGGGGTGTCTTCAAGCAGCGAATATATCCTCTTGGCTTGGTTTGCACCAAGGATAAGAGGTGCTACAGAGCCAAATGCTTCTTGACTGGCCTGCCAGCGGCAAAGGGAACGCTCAAAGATGCCAAAAATGTTGCAGACGTTGGATGGGATGTAGTTATGCTCTATTAACCAAAGAGTGCGCTCCTTGATATCCTTGCTGATCTGTCTGTAGGGTATGGTAGTCAATAGCAAAGTGTTATCGATGGGTTACATGTTTGCAGCTGCTGGGATTCCATGTTGTTTCTATTTTTGGAATTTAGATCATATTACTAAGCTAGAACAGACACGAGAGAAAAAGCTGGCGCAGCCAATGTTTTCCAAATCAGCTATAATATTAAACTGAAACTGTGGTTTTTATAAATTTTATAAACCAGATTAGGGCTTAACTAATAATAACTAATTAAAACCTATCTATAACCAAACTGTGGCAACACTATAAACAATACCCTGGAGCCAACAATAGTACAAAATTCACCGTCTTAAGAAACCTATCATTTTAAATGTATACATACCAAGAAATATACACCAAAACCATAGCATTTGGATCCTCAAAGAACAAGTCCACAATTACAGAAGTTGAGGATTTTGCTACCAAAATACATTTGCTAAATGTTGGTGACCCTATCCATTCAGTGTGTTATATTTGTCTTATATGCTTTGTACTTATAGCTATATAAGTGTAGCTCCTACTTTTATCTCAACATCACTGTAGCAATATTTTCAAACAAAATTTTCCACTGACAACCCAGGAATATCCTTACAAAACCCAGTCAAACTTACCTAACTGCCACTTCTAAAATTCTTCCAGCTATTACATTTGGGACTATAGTGTAATCTGGGAATGTATTTATATATATATAATCATCTGAGAAAGACAATATCTTCAAATAACTAATAGAATAGCTATTCCTATTCCTTTGAATTCTAGAGGACCTGAAACCTCATTTGATAAACAATTCACAGGACCACTCAACAATATATCTGCAGCTAAGCCAACAACTCCTTAAAACGCTAGGTCTGCCCAAACCTGACAACATCAATATTTATTTTTCAATATTGTTGACAATAAGCTACTATGGTCACTGTACAAGATAAGCTAGATAAAGATCAGAGTGCAACTACACTAGCTACAATAAAATTAAATGCAAATGCACCCAGTCCAAGAAAGAAATGACAAAAGACTAAATGGCAGCTTAACTAGAAAAGACCTATATGCTACTAAAACCAACACGCTTGATTTCATCTCCACAGATATTCTCAGTCATAATAAACTCACACTGATGTTTATATATGAATTCAAGGTAGCAAGGCCAGATGTATAAAAAACATGTTTATAAAAAATTACTGAACATAGTGGTCTATAGTGTCACCATTGTGTATTAGCTTGTGGAAGGAATTGGTTGACAACTACAATACCCAACGAAATCTCTTATCAACACCTAGAGCATAAGTCAATGCTATTATGCTATTATGCTCCTCTACTTCCACTAAAAGTGGAGCACACTACATCTTTATAGAAGTCATAAGTCAACCTCAATGTAATTCATCAGGAACTCCACTTCTTGGACAAACAATCAGAAATTTTCATCATATATGGGGATCTCCAGAACAAAATGATTGCACCCAGTAACCAACAAATAGGTATGAGAATGCAGATAGCTAGAAGACCTCCTCAACTTATGGTTGGATGTTTAAAAATGCTCAGAATTGATATTGAAGGAATCAAGGCTTAAATCCCTGTTATGCCAGAAGCTGTTTATTGCCTTCTTCTGAAATAATATTGGCAACAATTGTTACAACTTGCAAGAACTGAAACAGACAACATAGTCCCTGTAATAATACTGTAGACCTTCAACAATGCCAGGACCCACATCTGTACAATGTTACATCATCTTTAGTGCCACACTCAAAAGTTATCCACTATTACTGCTGCCCTTATCACTGACAGGCCTTGGAATGAAATATCAAGCTCCCAAGTAATGCCTAGGTCTCATCCCATATGTGCGTAGGTCTTGTCCCATATGCACCTTGGTCTTGTCCCATATACACCTAGGTCCCATCCCATATACATCTAGGTCTCATCCCATATATGCCTAAATCTTATCCCACATACACTAGGGCTCATCCCATATCTGATTAGGTCCTGTCCCATATGCACCTAGGTTAAAACAATTCTCTCAAGAAAGTATTTCATAATTGCATCAAAAGTTACTTATTGCTCTATTAGCTTTAAAATATGCAAATGCTTATTTTATTCTGTGTTTTGCTATGCTGTACCACTGCATAGTTCCTATTTTGGCTAGATACATATTTCCATTATTCTCCATACTCAAATCTCTCCTGTATTACTTATTATTATCCCACACAATCCACATAGTGCACACCTGTGGGAATTATTATGTAACCTGCAAATTAAATAGCTGGCATTTGTGGTCTTATCCCATTAGATGTCTGGCACCAGGTGAAATATGATATTTGAAGGGACCATCCCTATGTGTATAGGGACAGGACCTATGTAAATAGATGAGACTGTCCCATGTCAAATAGGTCTGGTCCCTAATGGCTATAGGTAGACCATGAAAAGGGGTATTTTAGCCCCAACCTTTTGGTGAGGATGATCAAGCTAAAAGCCCCAATTTTTTGGCTGCCTGAAGTGACTTATAACTTATGCTACTTCAGGTACCATACACCACCAAGTAGGAAAATTGACTGGATTAATTGAGCTGTTTATTGATTTTTTGAGTGTGCCTTTGAAGGATAGGTGGAGACATACTCAATATTTTGGTGCGTCTCCTGGAGCACCATCCTTGGTGGCTACTTGAAAGGGACAGTATTGGAATAGGCCAATTTTCTGTTCAAAAGTGGGTTGGGAGAAAGGACCAGAGAAGTGTGCCAAGAGGAGTTCCTCCGTGATATAATCTCAAATAGTATCAATATGAAGGAAGTGTTAGAATATACTCTGACGTACCAATACTCCATAGGATAATACCTCTGATTTGTAAGCCAGCCCAACATGCAGCAGCTATACTGTGTAAGACGTCCATGGTTACACATCAAGTTTAAGGTCCTACATTGTATAACCTTGGTCATATAGCTCAATTGGTAGAGCAGCTGGCATGTATCCAGGTTCAATCCCTAGTCTGGTCAATATCCAATTTTATTAGGAAGGCCCCAGGTAGGTTATCCGGAGCATAAGTTGTGACAATGGGATCTATTGGACCAATAGGGAAACAATGTTGTAATTTAAAAGAAAGTTCGGGATAAGAGTCAAAGAGATTGAATTTTTTGAGGAATATGGGGTATATATTTTGTGGAGGTCTGGGTCTTTATCATAATGAGTGGGGGAAATATTGAGATTGCTATAATATACATGATGTGTATCTGTTCAATATATAATCTTACATCACACTATATTTGGTACTATCTTCAAGGTTGTGCACTTAGCTCAGCAGACATTATCTCTTGAGAAAGTTTCAGTCCTAGCTGCAGCTATCCTAGTTTACGAATTGGTCATGTCTAGATGAGAGTTGCTGTATTACAAGATAGACAGATGAGAATCTAGCTTATGTTATTTTAATGAGTATCTTTTTCTTTTTCTTTTCATTTATCATTTATATGTTCAACTTCCATTTTTATAGTCTTAAACCCTGCTGTTAAATATAGCTGGATACCTGAGAAATGGGGGATAGAGTATATGGAACCAGCATAGGCTCATATTGTGAACTGTATGGGTAGTTTTATCCTATTTAGGTTGACCTTTACTGAAACAAATGTTTCTAGTTACAAAAATATCACCGTACTATATCTACTCCTAGTACACAGCCTAACTAGCCATAAACACAGCAATTTCAAACATCTCAACTATATGGATCTACAAACTGTCAAGCTGTCGACATCATTTGTTCTTTGACTGAGGAGTACAGATTATTAGACATGGGCTTAGCTAATGTTTCCCCTGAATTGAGATCAATTAAGGAGGAGCATAATGCCTAACTGGCATTACCTAGAGAAATATACAATATTGTTGAGTGGTGGGAGGTAAGGATAATTCATACTTTATCTGTTTGATTCTAATTTCTTGCATCTGTATATCAGATGAATTCCCACAGATTCCCCACATTATTTTCTATGGCATTGGACTACCTCCCAATTCAAGGAACCTCAGTCCCTTGTGAGTGGGTTTTTCCTTCAGCTGTTTTGACTGCCACACCAAGAAGAAATCACCTCAGTGCTGACATTATGGAAGCTTTACAAATGCTCAAAGTGTAACAACCAAGAGTTAGTTACTCTGGCGCACACAAGAACACACTATAAGGAAGATGTAGAGGGAGTGGTTACCCCTTAAGCTGCAGAGAGTTTGTTGGTATACAACAGGAGGACTCGCTGAGGAGTCTCCTGGATCTATTGGGGTATATATACTACTACAGGTTGTTTGTACATGTGTACTATACAGTTGATGAAGGCAGTGGCTGATGATGTCATAGGGCCTAGCCCGTATGGCCAGCTCCACTGTGTGAGAGAGTTAAGTCTAAAAGTAAAAGAAAGGCAACGCGGCGCGAGAAAGGGAAATGCCGCGTGGCACTTAAAGTATAAAGTTAAAGCGGAGAATAAAAAGGAAAGGAGATGTCCGGAAATTGTGTTATCGTAACACAAAGTCTCTGCATGCCATGATGAATCTAACTTATTGTCATTTTGGAATACTCCAGAGGAAATATTATTACCTGAGTTAGAAGATATAACTGCTTCCGTACATTCTACTCTGAAAACATGAATTGGGGTGTTTATGATTTACATTTGGTGGCTTGCTGTGAATGTACTATGCCTTTTTTTTTCTTCATTTTAGGTCTAGGCTGTATTCAAAAATTCATACTTTTGTGGTTACTGAGGTCCTCTTTTGCATATCATGTTTTCCCAGGCAGCTAAATATAGTAAAAGGCTTTTGTTCTTTCAAACTCCAACTTTAAGTCCAACTAATTCTTCCTCAACTTTTGTTCTGCCTTATTTCTGTGTATATCTTGGTGTATATAGGCTCCCTTTTTCCTCAGGATGACTGCCTCAAAGGACAAACTTGATCTGTCCATGATTATCAATTATCAGTACTGTTTGGAGGAGCATATTGCCACAGGATCTTTTGGTAAATATTTACATATTCTATAAACTTGTTTTTAATCATACCAATATCATAAAAGAGAGGTTTGGTGTGGCTTTGATATGCTCAATCACGAGGATTTTGCTATTAAGCTAGAAGCTGGTGATATCTTATTAACCCATCTTTAAACAAAGGTGCAGATATACAGTATGAACGACTTGGAGGTTACATAGGATTCCCCAAGTTATATTGGTATGGATTTTGTGAAGACAACAGTGTAATGGTCATGGATTTATTGGGAGCTTCACTGGAACAATTTTTTAATCTATGTGGCCATAAGTTTAGCCTTAAGACAGTGCTAATATTGCTTGATCAAATGGCAAGTATTTTTTATTACTACAAGAATGTAGCTGACATCTACTCAGACCTCATGGATTCAAACTCTTTATTCCTATCATCTTTTTCACCATGATCCAAAGCCAGAAAAATTTCTTCTTGGTGTCAATAGAAGTGCTGATATCCTGCATTTTGTTGATCTTAACTTAAGCACGGAAAACATACACCCAATCACTGGTGAACATATTCCCTACAAAGATGGCCAGAAGTTGCTTGGTACTATTTGCTATTTATCATGCAATGCTCACATAGCATGGGCATCCAACAATCCCGGCACAATGACTTGGAAGCAATTGTCTATATTATAACTTACTTTCTCTGTGAATCTCTTCTGTGGCAGGGAATCAAGGGCAGCAAAGAGAAAAAGTACAGACTTATTAAGAAGAAGAAACTTCACACTACACCTGCTGCACTATGTCATGGTCTTCCCAAAGAATTTCATGACTTTCTCTTGTATACCTGTTCACTTGCCTACAATCAGGATCCTGACTATCGTTATATTCATAATCTATTTTGCAACCTTACAGCACGTCATAGCTTCCTGTACAACTATTCCCATGACTGGATCAGAAAAAACTAACATCATCATATCTACCAACTTGCAAAGTTCATCTATATAACAACTAACAGTTTTGGGTGAAGAGTATTACTCAGAAGTTGGGGGTAAAGGGATTTGAAGGTGTGGTATTCAAAATGCTATCACATAAGGATATTACCTCACTTTTTTCTGTTTTTATTTATAGTACAACAAGTTATATTTTTTTCTTTTTTACTACAAACTTCTGAAGTCATTTTTTTGACATATTAATAGCCACAGCTTAATTTAAAAAAGTTGCAGCCTACTTAAAGCCACAGCACTGACAAAATGTGACTTATTGAGCAGCAGCTTGGTGAAGCCAGCTGCAGCAATACTACTCCACTATCACCTCCTTCTATGGTAGCGGGGCAACCCCAACCCTCCGGAATTGCGTGATAATATGAATACTGATGCCACCAAGACCGCATGATTAATTGGCTAGAGTCCATCATAAAAAGCAAGCTGCCTAGTATGATTGATGTGCTGACTAAGAACCCTAGGGATCATCTTACTAGATGTCTTTGCCCTTCAGATTTACAAAACCCTTGTGTTTGCAGTGCACCTTGTAACCTCAAAGATGACAAAGAGTCTGAGAACAAATTCCAATTGTTTGTGAAAGAGCTCGCCATCACCTGCAAATGGCATGAGCACACTGATATGAGCTGGAAGCACCTCAAGGCAGGGGAACCGCGTGACAACTCACATTGTAGAATATGTATTGATGGTTCTACTCATTCCCTCTCAGAAATAGACCCAACCACTCAATCAATGCTATTTTCACCCTTGCATTAACAATTTCAACAATGTTGTCATATTTTTGATGCATTGCAATGTGGACGTAAAATACATAGGTTCTGATCAAGCCATGAAAGCTCTTGTTTATTCTATTTCACACTACATTACCATGTGTTCCTTGCCCGTCTACGTTGGATTTGATGCCCTGAGATATGCAATAAAACAGAATGGGACTAAATATTAAGGATTGAGCAAATACAATATTATGGAACACACCAAAGTCTCTTCACCAAAGCAGTGAATGTGATTATGGCTCGTTAAGAGTTGTGTCATCAGTAAGCCATGAGTTATTTGGTTGGTGGTGGTGACTGCTACAAAAGCCACAATTTTAAGTTGCTACGTTGGAGTGATGTAGACCGCTACATACAAAGTCAAGAATTTTGAAGTCCCCACAATCCCGCTTTGTCAGATTCTGGCCATTGTGTTGAAGGGGACAATGATATTCACACATCTAACAACAAAGAATCTGCAAGCAAAAGTGAATTTGAAGTGCCTGAATCTTCCATGCAGGATGTACTTATCTCCTTTGATGGTCAAAATTTTGCCGTGAACATGGACATTGAAGATTATTGCTATCACAGTCATGGCTATTCCTTTGGAAATTTGTTATTCTAAGTATATACTGAGTTGGCACAGAAGATGCCTTTAAGCCAAGAAAATGCTCGCCTTGCAAAGCTTGATGAAAATGTGAATATGTGTGAACAGACATCTACTCAGGGAAAAAAACCCAAGGCTCGTGGTCATTTTATGCATCCACGTGCTGATGTCAATTATAACCTTTGGTGTTACAATATGTTGATATTGTTTAAGAAGCCATGGTGCTCTATTACTGATCTAAAAAACCTTCAAGAAACATGGAGTGCGGCTTTTGACCACTATGTGTTCCCTTCAAATTTGCGTGGTACATCAAAAACATGGACGTTGAACATGAATGCAAAAACACACACAACCTTTATGAGCATCAGCGTTAAAGTGATCATGGGAATCTCCCCAACCTCTCAACCACTTTTCACGCTTCAAAAGTGCAGGACAACATTGCTGGTGAGTGTACTGGTCAATTGAATGTGTCTGATGTGATAAACATGCCTATTAACCCTTTTTATGCATTAGAGACTGTGCCTTTGTCAAATAACCAGAATGACAAAGTAAACAAAGTAGTGAGTTCCTTACTCCGAGCAGAAATGTTCAATAACAACACACAACACACGTCCACTGTGCTATATACACCACCTTCTGTGGCTACAGATGAAAATATGACAAAAATTTGTTTGGCAAGTGTGCTAATGAAAAAAATGAGGAAAATGAAATGTTATTGACCTTCAGAGAATGTACTAAGTCATGAAAAAGTTGCACGCAAGTGTCAAAGAGTAGACATTGCACACTCTGCTCCACACTGGTGATTTTGTAGATGTTAAGCTTTCCATTGCACTCTGTTCATGCTCCTCTCAAAATGGAACATGTCCTGCAACTCGCTCCTGTCAATCAATTGTGCACTGTGGGTATCAAATTCCTTCCACCACTTTTTTCCCAACTCATTTTTCCATTCATATCTTATCATCATTGGGCATTCCAATGCCATAAAAGCCCCAAAACCCTTGGCTTATGTGTCATCATTGCTTTCAAAGCCACAATTAGTATTTGAAAATGATGAATAAATGTGAAATATTTTACATTTAGTTTTGCAGCATATGTATAGTTTCTCTAGAAACTCTGACTGACATCTTTTCGCTCAGCATTGCAGAAAAAAAATATTATTTGTTTCACCTTGCAATTGCAATAAAACAAGTGACTCAGGCTTGACCACTACTCCATTTTTTTGTGGCTGGTTCACTGCCGACATCTCCTAAATCTCTAAAGGTTCACCCTATGATTGAAACTTTTTCATTGCAACAACATTTTCTGTGGCCTTCTTTTCTTTGAGCTCTTTATAAGACTTTTCCCCTTAGAATGTGCTTCAAATTCAAGTTCTTTCTGATCAGATCCCCACAATGTGAATTCATTCAAACCTTCTTCACACCAAAAACTTGCTCCACTGCCCCTTGCCCTCACATCTGATACAATTTGCGCCCAAACAAAAACCACTACATACATATTTACACATCTTTGCCAACATTGCAATCATTAAAACTAAACAATGGAGATTTTTACTAGCATTGCACTACCCACCTACCATTCTACAAAAATGCCTGCAACTAAGTGTAATGCTCCTGCATTTTCTCCCTCTCCCCATTTCACTTCTTTGAAGAAACCCAGAATTTCCTGAAGTCAATCTTACCTGCTAATGGGTGTGTTTTCTGAGACTGATCCTTCAAAACCGTCCCAAACTCTTGCTTGACACACTGAAGCATCTGACCAGACCACTGTAATGTAGGTCCTTTTCGCTTTCACCCAGGATATCTTTACCACTGCCCACAGTTATTTTCAAGACAAAAATCACTTGATTAGTGACAAAATACAAAAACTAACATCTAATTTGCTACCAGACAGGTATGTTCTTGCTCAGGTTTGCACCAACATCTATAATAACCATTACACAGTGATTCACATTCCAAAAATCAAAGCAATAATAACAAGGTGCAATTTGCTGTTGGTTGAATGGCACATTCTTAACAACAATCTGATTCAATATAACACCTTCTCAACCTCTGCTGCACCAACTTTAATGATCATATCAGGCAAATCCATGTCTTTTCTAATTACAATAATCATGCATTTTATATTTACAACTTCAACGACCTGCCCCTCAAATATAATTAGGGTGTGAAAACACACAAGAAGGACTTGTTGTACTATCTGTGAGACATCATAACAACTGCACCTTTCACATTTTGGATCATTGGAAGACTCAGAAAAATCTGGTTGTTCAAACGGGGTGTTAATGGTACCCCTCACCCCAAATCAATCTGGCCATTGACCTTTTTAGCATTTTGGCTGCTGCAAACTGTAAGTGCTATTGGGAAAACTTCACAAACCTACACAAGGTACAACTTGTTCCTTCTCTCCTGGTCATAACTGAACCTTTGTATAACATATATATCTGCGAGTGAATGGCACAACATCATGGCCTGGTGATTTTAAACTCCTTTCAACAAGAGCGGCACCCCACAAAGAGTGAGCCCCATACACTAACTTACTTACAGGCCCAGCTCTTCACTGAAATATACGATGCTTGCAAAAATTTCATGGCCAGATGCAACATAGATGCATTCCAGCCTCACTAATTGAAAATCAATGATATAGCTCTCATAGAATCCATGTAAAATGGTGCAAACGCAAAAAATCTATGGCAAATTGGGAGAGTTAGAATGTACTACTGGAATTGCAAGAAGTATCCATTGTGCACTCCACCTTTCCCAATTTCAGCATTTAACAACTCTTCTGAGCTTTGGTCCTGGCTGTAGGAACAAAAGAATATCTAGAGATGAAGCAAATTGATGTAGTGTATAGCTTACCCACTTATTTTCCTGTAGGGATCAGACGTGCAAAAGCACATTTAATCACAACCATAACAAAGCCACAGAACAAGTTTGTTCCATGGCTAAGAGAAACAAAAAAGAGCAATTAGCCCCACAAAAGAGAAGGACAGAGATAAAGTTTGCACAGCAGATGACTGCTATACAAATAATGGAGGAAGAGAACCCAATGCAAGAAGTAAAGGGGCAGACTCCTGGACAGGAGTTGTTGGAGGACCAAAGAACCCAACTAAGGGAAAAATGGTTCTCACAATGTAAGAACATACTGGGAGGAGTTCCACCCAGGATGCCCCCATTTAGGGAAGTGAATCACAAAATACCACTTATCAATCCCAATAAGAAGTATGTGGCACATTTACCAAGATGCTCAGATGCTATGAAGCCCCAGCTCATAGCAAAAATAGAAAAGTATACCACTGCAGGGTGGTGGGAAATGACCAGTGTACCGCAGGCATCCCCAATGTTGTGCATTCCCAAAAAGAATAGCACATTGAGAACAGTCATAGATTGCAGGAGACAAAATAATAATACTCAGAAGGATATTACCCCATTCCCTGATCAGGGTCAGATTAGAATGCATGTCTCCAGAGCAAAGTACCACTCAAAAATTGACATGCCTAATGCGTACAAACAAGTACAAATTAAACTGGAAGATGTCTGGAAGACAGCCTTTTCCACGGTATATGGGACTTTTATCAGTCATGTAATGCAACAAGGCAATTGAAACGCCCCTGCAACGTTCCAACGCCTAATGGCAGTAATATTCCAAAAATACATCGGAATATTTCTGCACATACTTCTCGATGATATGTTCCTCACAAACAATACCTGACATTGGTGTTTGAGAAATTAAGAGAAGCACAACCCTTTCTAGAGAAAGAGAAGTGCGATCTTTATTCCACAAGCTTGGACTGCCTTGGTTATATGGTCGATGACAGGGGCCTTCATGCTGACACAGATAAGATGTCTAAGATCAGGAATTGGAGGACAGTGTGCAATCTGCACAATATCCAAAAATTCCTGGGCTTGACAGAGTATCTGGTGCACTTCATGCCTGATGTGTCGGCCTATACTGGCCCCATTTCAGGGATGATGAGGAATGGGCACCTGTTCCACTGGAGACCTTTACATGAGCAATGTTTCAAACACATTAAGGTTATGGCATATAAATACCCTATTCTTAAGGCAGTAGACCCGAGCATGGGAAAACCCATATGGGTGATCTGCAACACCTCAGTATCAGGGGTAGGCTGGCAGGCTTCATGTCAAAGAAGTTGACTGATGCTCAGCATCATTACCATGTCTTCAAGTTAGAGACTTTGGCAATACTTGAAGCCCTCCTCAAATGGGAAGAGAAGCTACTCGGGTATAAAATAAAAATGGTGACAGATCACCAAGCCTTGAAGTTTTTTCAAAACCCAAAGAAATCTATTGAGTTGTCAGACTCAATGGATAGAATGTCTCATTTGGTTTGATTTTGAGATTATTTATGTCCCTGGGGACACAAATAGGGTGGCAGACTGCTTATCACACTACTTCAAAAATGATAATGCAGAGGACAGCTACCCTTGGTAGGACTACGTCAATGCAGATACACAACTAGACCCTCAGGGAGATGACCTGCCCATAGACAGGTTATTAGAATTGTGAGCCATTTGTACCATTAGGAATGAAAGGGAACACAAGGGACAGAAAGTGTCAGATAGACACAAAGACAGGAAACAGCAAGCTCGAGAGCTTGCTGTAACATCAAAAAAAGGTCCAGGAGCCCCTTATATCAATCAATAGATGAAGAGAACAATCCTACAATAATGGAGTTCTCAGGGGGTCCAAAATTGCAGGATTTCAGAGAGAAAACTGATTTGTTTCAACAGAAGATCAAGAATAGCTATAGCACTTATGTTGTCCTAACGAAGATAGTTTAATCTATCAAACAACATCCTCTGCCATCAAGTTGAAGGAGGGGCTGCTGTTCATAAAAAACCGGAATGGACAGGAAGCACTCTGCATTCCGAGGAGGATCACAAAAGACAAGGGTCTGACAGGATCTATCATGGACCAAGCACATGAGGTGCTTGGCCATTTTGGACCAAACAAAACAGCAAACTATATACATTGCTGGTATTGGTAGCCCAAAATGGGGATACAAATTGACAAATTCTTTAAAACATGCGGAACCTGTCAGATCACAAAGAGCAGTACGCAAAGACCTATGGGTCTCCTGTATAGTCTGCCAACCCCATGGAGATCATGGGGGTCAATAGGAATGGACTTTGTAGGCCCATTTCTAGTATCAAGGGAACATAACTACCTATTGATAAAATTGGATAATGACCAGACCAGGGATTGAACCTGGAACCTTCTGGAAACATGCCAGCTGCTCTACCAATTGAGCTATATGGCCAAGGTTATACAATGTAGGATCTTAAACATGACATGCAAACACGGACGTCTTACACAGAATAGCTGCTGCATACTGGGCTGGCTTACAAATCAGAGGTATTATTCTATGGGGTATTGGTATGTCAGAGTATATTCTAACACCTATGGGTAATCATGTGTAGACTAACGTCCACGGTACACTTAGTACCAGTGAACACAACCATAAAAGTGAGCAAGCTAGAAAACTGACCAAAAAATGGATTGGCCCTTACCGGATTAAGGAAGTCAAACCCAACGCAGTGGAGCCGGAACTCCCAAAACAAATGAGGGTAGTACCCACGGTCAACATTAGCCGTGTGAAACCCTACGAAGGACCGCTGCCGGGACAGCGTATAGACTGGCCCGGACCGGTTGTAGTCACCCAGGAAGGTGAAGAAGAGTTCAAAGTCGAACGGGTAGTGGATGCACGCTTGAAGCGTGGAAAATTAGAGTTCCTAGTCCTATGGAAGGGCTATGGAGATGAGGACAGAACATGGGAACCAGAAGCCCATCTGGACAATTCCCGTGACGCTGTTCACAAATTTTATTCTAAGAACCCCTCAGCTCCTAGGAAGCTTAGAGGCATGGACTCAAAACTTTTTAATTCCCATTTTCAACCTATGCCCAAAAATTTAACTACCACCTCCGGTATTTGGTCTTGCCTGGAAGTTGAGCCTTAGAAGGGGGGTAGTGCATACACCCTGAAACTCCCGGAGGAGCTCAGGGTAAGGCATATACACCCAATGTTCCACGTAGGATTATTGAGGAAACATGAGCCAAACAATGACTCATTATTCCTGAGAAGAGACCATACAGTCTTCTACGACTTTGGACAAGACAACAATACCAAATGGGTACATCAACTCAATTACTGCCCACCGATGGGAGGGCAGTAAAATCAAATTCCTGGTTCAATAGAACCTAGAAATCAGACAGGTGATACAGAGATTTTGGTGCTTGGCCACCCAGTAGTTTGTTCACAGGTATGTAATTTCTTATATTTATTAACAGGCTCAAAATTTGAAATATTATTCAGGCAGGTTTAATTTGTTGATCCTGAGCGTGACATTGCATCAACACCAACATTTCTTTGTACATTCCAAGAAATCCAGGAAAATCCACAGGAGTTTGCAGGACCGGGTAGGTTTAATTTTTATTGCCTTTTTGTGACCTTCTGAAGATTGATGTGATAGAGTCATCTGCACACTTTGCAAGCCAGATGCCCAACCCTTTTGGTGGCTGGCTGGCCCTATCTGTCCCACTAGTTATATTCATGGACAATGTTTCTGTAACATATCAAAACAGTGGCATAAACATCATGTAGTGTATATGTCTAATGCATTAATGCGTCGGGAGATGTTAGGAAAGGAGTTCTGGGTCCATTTTGTCTCATTGTCCCCACATGCTGCACCCATGGAGTTGATAAAGGGAGTCACTGACTCAATCAGGTTAGTCTCCTACTTTGTATTTATGAACTCTCATACCAACAAAATATAGCAAAGCAGCTAAATTGGGTACAATAACTTGGGGATTGCAAGTATGAGCAAGAAATCATATTACTACCTTATGTTCTTTTTGTTGCAGGGGATAACCCTATGCATGCCGAGGAATGTGGCTGTATGGGGCTCAAAAGTAATTTCTTTTGCAGAACCTGTAAAGTTGGTGGTACTCAAGCTCAGAAAAAAACTGACAAAGGCTATCAGAACATATTCAGAGTACGTTGTTTCATTTTATCTTGGTTTAATCTCACTCGCTTTCTCTAAAGTGTCAGGAAGCTCAAACTCCTCAAGAAATGCAAGCACAAATCTTGCAACAACTAGATTATTCTCTAGAGTCCAGTGAGACTGAAAAAGTCAAAGTGGCTGGCACTAATTCAGGTATATGTGACAGCAATACTGCATCAATTATCCAACATTTACTGGTGCTTGGCAAGCAACTGCGTAAATACAACTCAGTAAAGACTGATATTCCTGAAACAGAAGTGCGACTACAGCTAGAATGGGAGCTTGAAAGTCTACTTGATGACTCAACAATTGAAGACCATATTAACCCGCTATTGGGGATGCCTGGGGTTAATATCCATCAAGACAACCCCACCAAGGTCTTGCACACTGTGGGTGTAGTCAAGTATTTCTGGGCACAAAAGGTTTGGCTCCTTGAAAAAGCATATTTACTGACTACTTTCCAAACAAGGCGCAATTGATCAGCAAGGATGGCCTCAAATTTGGTGCAATTGAGTGCAGAATATATTTGTTGATTCAAGGATGGCCTCATTGGCAAGCACTTCAAAAGTCTTGCACAGGTGATGCCATATCTTATTTACGACTTGGTTTTGCAAGATGTCCTCAATGGTTGGTGTGTCATTGGAAACTTGGTTGTGCTTCTCCGGCACACCAAGATAGACAATGCTGAGGTGTATTTGGTGAGCCTGGTTTCACTTTTTATCACAGGCATTTAACAGGCCAAAAGAATTAAGCTCAACTCTCATGTACCATTGAAGACTTTCTCAATATCACTGCAAAATACGCACCCAGCATACTAATAAAGAAGCCAAAGTTTCATTTCCTACTTCACTTACAAGGCTTTTGTATGCAGATTTGGACCTGCATTATTATTTTCAACCAAACAAAATGAATCTTTCAACCACATTTTCAGGCTCTCTTCAGTATACAGCAATCATTTGCTTTGCAAGACGCTATTAAACATATTGCTACACATATTGCTACAGGAGGCTACTGGCAGGACAACACTACCAAAAACTGGCTAAATACTGGTCAAGCTATACAGGAATACAGTGCTAACCACCCAGAGCAATGACACTTGTTGGGACTGACTTAGGTTTGGCCAGATTCATAATAACCACGCCGGGCAAGCAATCAGACCCTATTTCCTGGAAATCAACACTCTTGACATTCTGTAGTTCCCCTCATCTTTGCACAAACATAATTTGGGTTACCAACCTACAACAGGTTCAACTTAATGCTGCAAAACTTATACGTCAAAAGAAGGCCACTCAAATTGTGCAAGAGGAAGATGGCTCTGGCGCGGTTGACATCCAACAGGTCCCTGACACGCCAACGCCGGATGTACCAACCCCCACCTTTAACAGTACCCCAACAAGAAGAGCCCCCCAAAAAGGACAAGGTACTAGGCCCTCAAAGAATAAACAAGTTTCCCCATTCTCCACACTGCAGCCTGCATCATCACAGCCTGGCCCATCCAACCTCGACTAGCTGTTCACATTGTCGGTGTCACCTCAGCCTAGCCCATCCCACTACCGCCACCACCAGCATCTGTTTGCATCACCTGCATCAGCACAACCTGGCCCATCCCGCCTTCACCAGTCTTTCACATTGCCAGTGTCACCTCAGCCTAGCTCATCTCACTACCACTACCACCAGTGTCCATTTGCTTTGCCTAATTCACCACAATTTGGACCTTCTCACTATCACAGAAAAACTTGATTTTGGCATTATTATCCTGTTAAGTATCATCTTTCTGTGTCTATTGTTGGCTGCCTTACAGGATAATTTGTTCTCTGGCTCTATTGTGTTTGCAGAAACATGGAGCTAAAAGTTTTGCATCTTTTCTCTCCCAGCTCAAGCATCAACAAGTGTCTGATGGGGTTTTATCAACCCCTTCACTCTCCATGCCTGCTTTTTGTGGGAATCCAAGAACCCTCAGTCCTCCTGGAACGCCTGAAGCCTTTCTTGCCCCCGCTCTGGTTCATCAAATGATTTTGATCAACCAAGCATAAAATGCCTGAAGGGGCTTGGCATAGAACCCAGCAAATTGTGCAAGCTCCCTCCCCGGAGCCTTGATAACTTTGCAGAGGTATGTACATCCTTTTCTAGGTGACCTGCCAAATGGTGACCTGCCAAATGATGGTTTTACCAGCTTGGCAGTACAGTCAGAATGCTACTCAACATCAAGGGGCATCTTCTTGCCATGGAATCAGTCACTTGGGATTCTGAATGAGACAAGGCCTTGGAAATGCTAGGCTTGGCAGATTTTAGGGCAAATAGATTTGCTCTTTTCATTCACACCACACTAAAATATCACCAATATTTAGAAACTCCTGAACAACCATCTTTGAGCCTGTGTATTCTCCCAAAACCTCCCAACTTATTTACAGCTTATGTAACAGACCTTAGTGACTGCATTTTTGTAAGTAAAATTTGTTCTTCCTTCTTTTTTTTGCTAACTATCCATAGGAATTTCTCGAGAAAAATCCGACTGTCTTGAAGATCAAGGCAGAGGTCCTTTAAGATCCCAAAATGAGAAGTAAGTTGGGATCCTTGATTAAGGACTTGCTGACTTTGGGAAGAGGGAACATTAAACCAAAGGTATATGTATTTGATTGTTCTCTTTCTCTTAAATTGACATTGTTTCATTCATAGCCGAGGACAAGCATACAGAAGAAACAAAATATTGCTTTGCTCACAAAAGGCCTCATTCTACCCGGACTAATAAAGGTTACTCTGGCCCACTGGGCCAGAATAACATTCTTAGTGATTTGTTCATACATTTTGAGTTCTAATATGCTGATCCCTGAGAGTAGTGTGCCTCGCTGGTGGAATTCTGAAGGCTTATTGCCTCCCAAACCTCCTAAAGTATTTATGAGGAGCAAGATAACACCGGAAGCAACACTGATGGAAATGATCAACAAGAAGATAGAGCCACACCAAATGGTGATTAAGACACAGAGGAGAGGGGCAGCAGCATAGGAGCTCCCCAAGTGTGGAAAGATGAGCAGTCTGGATGTATGTGTCACAACCAAAGTTTTGATACTCTGGTGCACAACTCAGACAAAGCTATAAAGGTAGTGAGGGGAGTGGTTACCCTTTTAGATAGGACCGAGTTTGTTGTGGGTAAACAACAGGAGGACCCGCTGAGGAGTCTCCTTGATCTATTGGGGTATATATACTACTACAGGTTGTTTGTACATGTATACTGTACAGTTGATGGAGGCAGTGGCTGATGATGTCATGGGGCACAGCCCGTGTGGACAGCTCCACTGTGTAAGATACTTGTATCTAAAAATAAGAAAAAGGCAGCACAGCACGAGAAGTGGAGTTTGAACAATAATGGAAAGTGCCGCATGGCACAGGGTGTGAAAACTACAAAAGAAGGTTGAAGAGGAGAATGAAATTTAAAGGTCTGGAAATTGTGTTATTGTAACAGTATGTGGACCAGCTCCTCTATGAAATTCAGGAACATGCAAAAAAGGGCACTGTGACTACCAAGGAATGGGAGGATAATGTAAAAGTGTGTGTACATACTAATCTGTACATATGATGCAGTATTCTTACTTGAAAATAGCTGATGAAGCACTCCATCCTGCCACAATACTCACCTTTTTTCTGCACTGCTACAAGGGCCTCAGAGTTGTAGCTCAAGCATTGCCATAATGTCAATTTATCATTATAATGTCGCTAACAATATTATAAACTGATCAATTGCTGCTGATAACCTCCTCAGATCATTTGGACTTGGCCTCATACAACCATTGTAGACAGTTGCGCAGTGTGCGTAAGTACTATCTATTTAAGTTTTATTGCTCACATGTCGACAAATTAGGTCTTACAATTATCTGTGTAGACCTCTGACAGACGTAAGGGCCCGTTCAGCAGCCACCGTTTTGAAATGTTGCCCGCCAAAAAAGTCTTGTTTCATTTCAAAAGGTGCCCTTTCAAAACGGGCCTGTTTCGGAACAAGCTGACATGTTTGGCGACACAACTTATTTTGGAAAAAGCTTGTCACACCACTGAGTACCCATAAAATAAGATAGGCCTTTGATGCTATCATGTGATCATGTGACAAAAAGTGTTACACTTGGTGACAAACTAGAAAAAGCTACCTTCTTGCTCGATATGAACTACTTAAGTTTTTTTTTGCGAGAAAAGCTGGACTTGATAATTAGATAGATTTCTGCGAGCAGAACTCAAAAGAAAGTGGTGCCTTATAAAGACGAGGTAGATTTTCTGTGGCAAAGATAACAAAAAATCAAACTGATGTGCCTCGTTGCGCCAATTGTCACAGGCCAAATCACATCATGTGATAGCATTAATTATGGATGAGACCTAAGCTTACTTAATTTACAATCCTGAAATTTGTGTAACATGATGTGACATAGCGTGAGAAATTTTGTTTGCCTCTCACACATCACAGTGAGGAGCATTTTGACGTTCTAAAATGTTATCCAAAACTGCAAATAAAATATATAGTTTTACATTAACATTTCAATCATCTGAAATTTAAAATTGTGCTCGGGCCCAAAATTGTATTCAAAGTAGTATATTTTATTGAACATTCAACTCTTTCAAAAAACATATATATATATATATAATTCATTTGTTGAAAAATAGACACCTATTGTTACAAATTTCACTCAAGATTTGAGTGAGTCCCAAAATTTGTGCACAAAAAGTCGGTGTGAATATGATATCTTATCTGCCATGTGTAAAAGTTCTAAATATGAAATTCTGGTTCTCATTTTGGTAGCACCTGTAATATGACATTTTGAGTGCTATCAAAAGGCATTGCCCACTCATTAGCCCCTGATCGCCCCTCCCTTACCCAATGCTTGCCCAAGCAATACCCGCTCTTTCTATGCTTTACATACGGTGTCACCATATCATATATTCTGTTATAATATACCTATACATCAATAGCATTAACTACTTGTGAAATAATTGTCAGCATTTTTAGAAAGGTTTCCCTGAGTAAATCATCCAAGACATCCAGTAATTGTGATAAAGGCCTCAACATTTTCCCAATTGGTGTCATGAGGTGTTGTAACATTTGGATGTGAGAGTATAGGCCAAGGTACCTTCATAGCTGAGGGAGGGACCTTGGATGTATTAAAGAAGTTCCACACTGCAACAAACCGTTGAATAGCGAGGGCATTGTCCCATTTTCCATCCAGATTCTCACGTAATACCTGCTGCTTCTTTGCTTCAAATTTTTGTTTCTTATGTTCTTCTTCCTGCTTTAGATGCTGTTTCTTTTTAATTCTCTTCTGGTATTTCTGCTTCTGCCACTCCTGAACTGACTTTGCCTCAAGCTCTGCTTGTGCAGCAAATGCTTCCTCCATCACTTTCATATCATCAAACTTTGCTTGGTTGACTTTCATGTGTTCTCATCGCAATTTTTGGACTTCTTTCAACCGCTGATATTGTTTGAAAACACCTCGAGCCATTCTCCCAGCTATGTCATTGGGGGATATGTTGCAGGTTTGTTTGGGGCTCGGCTGAGGGGAAGATACCTTCCTTGGACTCGTGTACTTTTCTGGGATTATGTAGCTGCTATCTATCTCAGATGCTATAGAATTTTGAGTTTACTAAATTGGGTGAAGTGTGAACCAAACCAAACAAGGTTACATTTTTGTTTGGGAACACTGGCTTGAGATGCACCAGGAAGACTACTGGCATCATTATTGCTACACACACCTGCTTCAATATTTTTGTTGACTGACATGGCACTGCTTGTACCCAGTGTTGCAGAATATTTCTCTTGTAGGCAGTCCAACGGAATGATTGTCAAAATTTGGGGTGCCAGATAGACATGGCATTTATACGCCGGATCCAATTTATATATATCCCACTGATCCATCATACAATATAAAAGCTCCCTGGAGATCTGGTCAGAAATAAAGAATGCTCAATGGAAAGAGTATCTACCCATTGAGATTAACCAGCTGAGGCCAGGACCCTTCATCATCTACCTCAGGTTCCAATATTGCTTTGGGAACATATTGCCATGTCAAATCTCCAGAAGGGAAAACCTCAAGTACAATCCTTCTATGAGTAATATTACAGCCCTGGGATGTGACGCGGTTGTTGCTGGCGGTGAATTTGTTGTAATTGACAAACACGAGCCTAGAGGCTGGATGCCGCAGTAAGTGTGATGACTGCGACAGGTCAATGACACCAGGTAAAGAGCCGCTAAGGAGTCAAAGGTTAACTTGTGAACACAAAATTGAGCAATGTGAGGTGTAGTAACACCCCAGATTGCAACAGCCAGCTGAATGAATGAGACCAAGTGCACTGCACTGGCCTTACTAAAAAATAAAATAAGTGTGAGGTGGGAACAACAGATTCTGATGTGCAGCAACAGAACTAGTCTGAAATATTTCCTTTGGTTCTTGGACATCACTTGAAGGTCCTGATAAGATGGCTTCTGGGGAAAGGACATCTACAGCAAGACACTATACAATCCTGCCTTGCAGAAAAGCAACACATCTATGAGTGCTGAGCAGAAGTTTGTTGCAGGCATCCTGATAACAACTATAGTCAATAACATCAAGTTTATAACCTTCCCTTCAATACCCCAGAGTGATGTGATGTGGCGGGACAACACTGGGCGGTGTTTCCACTTGCAGAAGAGTTTTAAATGGCATAGCCATTGATGTGAGCTGTAGAGTGACATCTTCCAAACTAGGCCCAAATCCTTGCTGTATACATTCCAACATAGATGAAGATTTTCTCAGACAAATTTTCCATTTTGGGCTTGTTGCTAGGCCAAGAGAGCTGAGTAGTTAGTGGTCTTGTGAAGTGTCTTTGAAGCAAATGGGGGTGATTTGAAAAGGAAAATTGTGTCCTTGAATGTAGTGTGGAAAAGAATTGCTCATGTCCCAGACAGGTGGCAGTGCACCTCTAGCCGTTTTATATTGACTAAGGGATAGAAAAGCAGATGTAAAGTAGCAAGCGGAGGAGGACCAGCTGGGGAGCTGTGCATTTAAGCCAATATCTCCCCCTATTTCTTTAACGTCTTTTCATTTAACGAGCTCAATTATGTGACACTCACCAACTGAGAATATATCTTTTGGTACAAAACTGTAACGGAATTGCAGGATATCCTCTGCTGAAGGTACAGTAAGCTGAAACACAGCCAAACATTCTTGAGCCAAGGACAAGTCGACTTGTAAGGAAGAGCTGATCTGTTTGCAAAATTCAGGTAGCATCGGGGCTTGTCCTTTGAGTTCCTCATGATTGCCTTTTTCTGACAACATATTATCTTGCCCCGCATCCGCAATGAATTTGTGACATATATCCCAGCAGTAGGAGAAACTGTCATAAAATCTGTGCTGATCTGGAATCAACAACCAACATTGACAGACAATGTTGAATGGCATACGTCTTCACACCCAGTAAATTGCACCATCTTTCTCAAAGTTCCACATATAAACACAACACTTCCGTGTCTCTGGCATCGGGAAACTGGCCATCTTCTCCTTGATATTGAGACAAAGTTGCTGATGGCAACTGGATTCATGAGCACAAATCACAGCATTTTCATCATCTCTTTGGGCCATAAAATCTCTCCAATGCTCTCCAAGCCTCTGTCTGCTTCCTTTTTCAACTTGATATTCCAGTGTATTGTTGTAGTTGTACAAGCCAGCGAGCTGGTGCAGTAGGCAGTGTACATAGACTCCATCTTGCACTGCATTTGTTCCAGCCTATCTGCTCCTTATCCGCCTTTACTGTGTTCACGGCTCGCAATGAAAGGTAGTACTTCAGGATAGGGGCCATTATAGTTGAGGGTTATATTTGGCTCTGCCCATATATTCCATAATAGAACCATACAGGAATGTTGGCTTGTATTGTACGGGATACCATTTCCATTTAATCATAGGATTGTGAAGCATGTATGAACACCCCGCATCATTTCGTCAACTTGGAAAAGTCACCAACAACTGAGAATCATAGATTTTTAACCCATTCTGGATGAACTCTGCAAGAGTCTTGCAGTACACGAGCCCAAGGTGGGTGAGGATCTCCTAAACACTTTCCTTTGCTAAACATCGCCAGGACAAAAGAACAAAGGCCAAAGAAGGGAATGAAGGCAAAACGGGAGACCAAAGCAGCCTTGGATGCTTTAGCTTCACTCTGGTGCCCCTTGAGGTATCCAAAGTTTTTAATATAGGGGTATGTCTCGCAGTCAAGGGGCCAAAGAATTGGCTGTAATTGCTCAAGATAGTACATTGCTCGAGTGATACTGTCTTCAAGCCTTGCCCATGACACGCGTACTTTTTTTTCAAGATAATAGACGCTGTCAATTTTTTCAAGCGGAATTTTGGAGGGAAGTTTCAAGCAACCAGTGAGTAGGCCATCAGATTTGATTTCCAGTGGTGTAAAACCAATGTAGGAGTAGGCGGCAGAAACCCAATGTGGAACAAGGGTTTCACGGGGGTGCATGCTAGCACGAAGGACATCATCCGGAGATGGAACGTAGGGAAGGAAATTGGCAGTAGGTGATGCATAAATGCAAAGAGTCTCGTCCAGATGAACAAAGGAGTGATCTGTTGACTGCGCCATCTGTATGTAGTACAATGGGGGTGTTTTTTTGTTTATGAAGTGATGAAGGACCTTGTCCTGTTCTTGGGAGGGGCTTTTGGGTATTTTTCCTCTCTAGAACATCTGTGGTGTACAAATGCCACAGGCGTAGAGGATCAATTGGTGGTGGTGGTCCGCAGTGAAGTAACTTGAAAGCTGGTGACAGATAAAGACACGCAAATTATTTGTCATGTGCAATGACCAAATATGGGAAAGGCCTGTTGCGCGACTGTGATCATGACATGTCTGAGTCCCCATTGCCCAATTATTGCCCACTGCATTTCTACCCTCCACGGTCACCGTCACTGCTATTGCATGATGCAACTGGGGGGTTTCTACCTCCCAGTTGTATATTCTTTGTGGACAATAAACCTAGGCCCAGGACCACTGCAATCTCAAATCAGAGAATGCTACCCATGTCAATTATCCGAGCTATCGCAGGGCAGCCATTTGTTGTGTGCTAGGTCATCTGGGGTGTTCCTACCTCCCAGATGCTGCTGCTATGGCTCATTTTTGCCACCATCCAGTTATGTTATTTCACGTGAGTCAACACCCTTGTTGGAAAGGATAGCAGGAGGAGCACCACTAGATGGGATGCCCATAACAAAGGGTGGTGAAGGCAGAAAATGAATAAAGGAAAGGAAAAAGGAGTATGAGAGGAATGTGCAAGAGATAGGACAGAATGTAGAAAAGGAAGCACACAGTTTGATTTACGAGAAAAATCTGTTAGTTTTGGTGATTCTGCACCTTAGTGCTTTCTACTTATTTTCATTCCTTTCACTATCTATTCCTATATCATTTATTATTGGTTGTGTTCTCTATTATTTTGCCTCTGTGGCTCCTTTGTTTACCTTTGTTTAGAAGACTAAGAAGACTGAGCACAACCAATTCATATTCCACACAAATTGTGAGTCAAACATTTCCTATTATTATACTGCAACCTCACAAATATTGGCTAGGGTGAACAATCTGAAGCCCTGGATTTGCTTGGTTCTGATGCAGAAAACCATGAATATGAGGGTTGAGCCTCATCAGCGGGTGAAGATTCTCAATCAACCCCCTTCAACATGCATTCAGAAGAGGGAAATCAAGATGATGGATTGCAGGTCTATGGTCTCAACAATGAGAGTGATGGAAATGTTGATTAGTTGAAAATAATGTTTACTTACAGTATTTTTTATGCTATAACATCTTTGCCTGTTAACTTGCAAGTATCTGCCAGTGAGACCAATGCACATATATATCACACTGATAATTATAGAGGCAAAGTAGCAGTCTGGTTGTATATTAGAAGGCTAGATAAGCTAGCTTGCATGGTAATTATACTATTTTTTCTGACTACCCAACAGTGCCAGTAGTGTATAAAAGCTGATACAACTATGTCAATCTTACTCTCATATTATAATCATAGGTATAACCTGACAGTCAGATGTAAGACTTGGGACGGATTGTAAATTTTGCCTGGTAATATCAGCACCTCACCATTCTCCTGATGATGGAATGATTACCTTTATTTATATTAACTATACAGTACCACATGTATTTTAGTACATATACCCTTGCAATAGATAGAAACTGACTTGTTCCTAACAACTTGAGTCTACAAACTCTCATCTTCTTCATCATCATCCTCTTGAGTTCTTTTGTGTGTCCACCAGAGTATACAAACTTTGGGGTATTGTGTTACAACCAAAGTTTTTATTATACTCTGGCGTACAGAGAACACAAACAGAGAGGAGTGAGTAAACTCCCTTAAGGTTGGACCGATTTAGTTGTGGGTAAACAACAGGAGGACTTACTGGGGTGTGGTGGCTGATGATGTCATAGGGTGTAGCCCTTGTAACCAGCTCCACCACATGAGAGAGTTGTAGCTATGGGTCAAGGAAGGTGGTGCAGCATAAGAAAGTAAAAGGATAAGTGGTGTTTGGATATAAAAGGAAAGTGCCGCATAGCATAAGTGTCCAAAAATGATAAAGAAAGTTAAAAAGGAGAATAAAAGTTGAAAGTCCAAAAATTGTGTAACAGCGAGTGCCATAGTGGTAATGCCAATTCCTGCCTGGCTTCTTACCACTGATTATGTAGGCATACATACAAGGGTTTCTTGGGTTGAAAGGATTCGCCTCCATGGTGTGACATTGAGTCCATTCCATCAGCAGCTTCTTCTCTGGTGTTGTTAGCAGCTGATTTGCTGCCTGTCCATCCTGTTGGGGTTTGTGTAAGCCAGTTGCACAATCATGTAAAGTCTGGCAGATGACCTGATTAGGAAAACAAGGTATTAGAACCCTTGATAAGCATTTGATTTATCAGTTTGATGTTGATTAATTACTCATGTCATGTGCTCGGTCAGCACTAGCATATGATTTATATTTGCCAGCATTTTGGTTTTGCTGTGATTATTGAGGCGTGTCATAATTTGGCAATGAGCTCAATGAATAAGACAAGTTTGTCTGTGTCAGAACTGTGACCTTCAGAGTGATCAGAGTTCACAGTTCAGAGATGAGGTGGGAGGCAGAACAGAGTACAAGATTGGGAGTTGACTTAACTTGTGCACTAGGCCCGTTTTCTCCACACATTCTCATACTCCTTATGGACTCTGTATTTTAGACCGTATGGTATACTCCCCTCACATAGAATTTCCCCTCACTAGGTAATTGTCTGCATGAAACTCAATACCTACATTACAAGTTACTCCTTATGAACTCCAATCCCTCCAATAGTATATCAGCTGTAGCTTCTGCACTCCATTCCTGCAGTTTGAATATCTACTAGTTCCTCCACCTTTCATCCAAGCTTTTTTCTAAGTCTTCCTGTCCTTCTCCAAAGGATCATTACTCCTCTCCACCTGTAACAACCAAGAGTTATTTACTCTGGCGCACACAGGAACACACTATAGAGAAGATGATGGGGAGTGGTTACCCCTTAGGCTGCAGTGAGTTAGTTGTGCTAGACAACAGGAGGACTCGCTGAGTCCTTCCCCATGTATTGCTCTTGTATATATACTAAAATACATGAGGTACTGTACAGTTGTAAATAAAGTTCAAAGTCCAATGTCTAGCATGTGACTGGTCATGTGACTATGAAAAGTCGAAAATGTAAAGTAAAGTAAATGGTCACATGACTGGTCATGTGACTTGGAAAATAAAAGTAGAAGTACAAAAGTGAAGCGTAAGTAGGTACTGGTATGTTAATTGTAACACCACCTTTCATCCTCTACTCTCACACATTCACTCTGTCAAGTTAGGGACTAAGGTCTGTGGAAGTATGGCAGACTAGAAGTCCAGTGCAAGAGAATCAGAGCAGATATCCGGAGTACCATGTGGAGGTGGGGTACAGGGCTATGCCAAATGGCAGAGCACGAGGAGTGTAATTCCGAGAGTACTAAAGATTTGGGAGTTCAGACTTGAGGGTCTCTGACTTTTTGGAGGTCTGGAAATCATAGCCTGTGGCATGGATATAACGGTCTGTCAATGTATAGTATAGTGTGTGCCTGGTGGTCTTGGAAAGTTGAAACTACAATTGCGCTGTGTTTGGCAGAGTGTTACTTTGTTGAAAATCATGCAAAATAAGGGACTCACTCAATAATGCAAATTTGGAGGTAGGAAAACTTGGGTTATTCATTTGGAAGGCATAAAATTGTGTCTAATAAGTGTATTTAGCTATTGAGGTAGCAGAATTATTGTATCTCAAAAATATCCAAATAGCCCCCCCCATCTGAACTGCACCTTGGACAGCTCTTCTCAGACCCACTCGTAGTCACTGAGATGTGTTTTTTTGTTGTGGGAAATCTGTCTTTGAGATGAACAATCTGTGTTTCTTTGATGAACCTTATTCTAAAAATAGACCACACCCTCTTACCTTTCCTCCTCAATAGTGTCTGGACTTTGACAAGCCTTTGGGCACATTATGGAAAGCCACCTGAAGAATATAGCCTTACTAGTACTGTATCATATACAATTTTAGCTTGCCATGAAAATATTATGCTAAATCTTTTCATTTACTCACCATGGGCCCCCCTTCAGGTAGCCGTGCAGCCCAACCTATATCTTCAGGACTGGGAAATCACTTTGCTAGCCCACAAAAGAAGAAAAACATAAGGAAAACTAAAGCCTTATTAAGATTCCCCAGAAAAGAAGCCAAACACCATCAACTGCTTGATAAAATAGAGGAGCTAATGCATTCAAAGCCGCCAGAGCTCCAGCCCTTCAAAATCACAGATATCAGCAGTGCAAGAATTGATGCAGATAAGGGGATGGCTTCCTTATACAATACACTGCAGAGTGCTAATGTCGATTATGGTGAAAATTTGTTAGATATTGACTCTGGGCTTGAAGACTCCAAGGTTACATCATCCCCCAGCCATTGTTGTATTCTCCCAGACATGTCAACCCTGTGCCTGTATGACTCCTAGAAAGCACTAATACTTAGTTTTGTTGACCCATACATAGATTATCTGTTGTGCACTCTCTTGAAGCCACTTTCAACAGTGCATTCAAGCTCTGTATTTTTAATTTGTCCAAAGTCTAATTGTGTGCAAAAATAAATATTAATGATGTCTCTTCTTTGGGTGTATGTAGTCTATTTTTCTCTCCACACGTTGTATGCTTATTTTGATATCAGACCTTGCTTGTATTTATATACCTAGTTGTCAATGTGTGATGCTCCCTCAAGTCCTAATCTATCATGGTTTATTTCCATTCACGCCATCAAAGCCCTGGATGGCTATATACATTGACCTGCTAACATTCTATTGCACACTTTTTGAGTGGTCATGCAATGTGATTAATGTGCTGGCAGCAGCTCTTCAAACCCACTATATTGGCAGAGGCTTTAGAATGACAACACCTTGGGTAAGTCTCACTAACCACTCACTGTGCAAACCTATTCACACTTTCACACAGGGAGAGGCTATCCACGAGCCTTTCTAACAAAGCCTTGGTCAAGTAGTGCAATGGTACAATGTTCTTCACATTGAAGTTGAATGACGGACCGATGCAGCTATACAGCATTGTCGCAGTCAAGTAGCTGCTGCATAAGAGCCTCTGCACTTGTACAATACAGTATGCCCTCAACAAGGCACATAATCTCAGCTGTACTTTTGGCACCTACATGAGAGGCTCTCAGTTTATCCTCTCCATCACTCAGATCACCAGTACAATCCCTCACACCACCCACACTATCACATGGTCATTGCAGGACAATCAGTTTATTTTCAATCCTTGCATGTCCCTTGGCCTTGGCCTGTTCTGATGGAGAAGGCACAAAAAGGTTATGGTCCCATTTTATCAGGCTCATTGGTGTTGAATGGTCATCTTTGGTACATTTCCTCCCTCACCACCATGTGCATATTTATATGTACACCTTTGATCAGCCCAAAAGCCCATTGTAACACAGGCTCTTGGGCTGTGGAGTGCTTATACAGGTGGGTACATATCATTGTGGCACTACATACCAATGTCTTTTGTGCTAATATGTGCTCTGGTTTATTGCTTTCTAGGACTGCCTGGATCAAGTCCAAGATTAATAACCCATTGTCTTGCATGTTCTGCAGAATATTGTTCACTCTGTGAGCTTTGTTCATTGGGGTCATATACTTATTTGTAGACATAGATTTGTTTAAGTATTAAATATTAGCTTTTCATTGCAGCATGTTTCCATTATTGTAATATCATGTTCTTAATCTACCTGGCTGTTGTAATTACTACTTTATTCAAGAGGTATCCTGTCACGTCACCCAATTTGTCTATTACAGCCAATTTTATTATTAGCTGACCAAGGATGTGTCAGACTCGGTGTTGGAATATGGTGGTATAAATAGACAATAATGTAGCACCACTGCAAGTTTTGCCAGTCAGTTAGGTGTGTTAAGCCCATCTCAAGTTTTGGTACAATCTCGGACATATCAACTTGCTCTAGAATTTGCTTAACACACCCACCGACTGGTTGTAGTCTGGCTTAGCGGCAAAGGTGTCTATGCCGCAGAGCAAAGACCAGCAGCACAAGGCATCTTAGATGGATGTCGAGATACAGTCACAGATTTACAAATGCAATGGTCTGAACATAAGGAGTTGCAGTCATTGGTACAATCTCATGTGTGACAATATCAATGGTAGAGGCCTTAATACTTATTTTCCTGCATTTCAGATGCTTCTGCACAGCTCAAGGAAGAGCTTGATGTTGTTTTGGCTCTTCAGACTGGTTTGGACACACTAATATGATGCTACAAGCAGCCAAAGCGGTGATCGAGAAATGCACTACCCCTGATAGTGCTCTTAAGGTGCTTGGTAGCCTTGAGAGGGGCCATGAGCATTTGCTAAAGAAGGCTGAAACACTGTATGCCTCTCTCAATGTTCAGGACAAATTCCCAGAGCTCAAAGGGATCAACTTGGAGTTTGTGCGTATACTATTGATGGCACAGAACCTTAGAATCAACACACGCAAGGGGGCAATTGTAAGCTTTTTTGAATGGGACAAGCTTGATTGTGCAGTTAGAGGAACACAGAAAGCACTCAGTAATGCCCCTTATTTCTTGTCTTTTCTATCTGATGCTCATTGTAGATTATAGGTACAAAACTCCACCAACAAACCCAAAAAGCCATAGCAAAGCGGCAACCAGCTCTTACGACAGCTCTTTGCAAGTTCAATGTATATTGTGAGCGGTTACTTGACCTTTATAATCCATCCTAGGCAATTCCACTTCCAACACCTCTTCTCACTAAACTCAATGACTCATGAAACAATCAAACCCTCATAGAAGGCATTTGAATCACACCAGCACCCGGAGAGATACCATGATGGGATGTGTGTATTGTTGAAACACAATGGGTGTAGGGAAGAGCAGAGGTGCCTTGGTGTAGAGGCTAATAACATCTGTCAATGTTTTGGGGAGGAGCTTGCAGCTATTGAGTTAGCTCCGTTTACACCACTTGTAAGTAATACAAGCTCATATTCTTACAGAGATCTATTATGCTTTACAGATATGCGGCTCCATCTTACATTGCACCAGAACCAGGAGCACATGCTGGTAAACCCATTGGTATCACTAACATGCTTCAAGAGCCAGGCAAACAAAGGCATCAAATTGGCCATCAGGCTCTTAGGAGGCTCAACTGCAACCACGTATCATTGGATAAATACTACAACTATGCTATTACCCAACTTAACTACTATAAAAATTGATGCTGATGTTGAAACAGTTATTCTAACAGAGAATAATTTTTGCACTTGACCCAGAACAAGTCACCCTGGGCATATTGGCTGGAGATAATAGAGAGGCAGACAAGGAACAAGACAATGAAGAAAATGAAAATATAGCTGATGTGTAGATCATTTGGGAGGCTCTAGAGGTATGCTTGATATCATCTTAACAACAGCACATTGACAGAAAGATATTCACAAGGACCTTGACATTGGAAAATTCCCTATCTTGTCCTACAATGAAATAGTAATTGCAGCAGGTTTAACTATGAAGAGAGTGCAAGCACCTCAAGATGGATTCTGGCAGCTGATAATTGAAGCTGAAAATATCACAATGCTCTCCTCTCTATCTGCTTGACTCAATGATACATGTGTTAATGACTGCACCACCTTGTTATACTCAGAGTTTCTATTGCCACATACTCAACAATGTGCTACTTTTTCCACCCACAATCTCCCATGTATTCAATACCATGTGTCCAATGACATCCTTTGGTGAACCATGTCCTAGTGTTTGTATTGGGAGAAAGATATATGGATAATACCTATACACCGCCCATTGCTAGTGGGACATTGGGTCTCCTGTATTGCTCACCTCTCAACCAAACAGCTTCATCTGTTTGATAGTTTGGGAGACAGAAGGGAATGGAAAGCGGATGTCAAGGTAAGTGGACTCTCTTGCACTAGGCAACCATTAAAAGATTCAATAGGATACTATGACACTAATAATAAGGCTGCAAGCCATAGCCAATCAACACCATGAATGCTGTTGAGTGGACACAAAAAGATGGGTAGCTAGGCCTATCATTGTGAGTCTGGTTAATTTGTTTGGTTAACATCCCTCACATCAGTTTTAATGCAACTATGAAAAGTAAAGTAAATGATCACATGATCAGTCACGTGACTTGGAAAATGAAAAGTAAAAGTGAAGTGTACAGTAGGTGCTGGTATATCAATTATGATACCAGCTCTGAAAACCTACCACACTATGCCTCCTTCTCCAGCCCAAAGTGGTGCCCATGCATCACATCAACAAGAGAGGATGTGAATTGAGCTTTTCCTGGTGTATTGGAAGGATCTGGTAGTTTGTAAGGAGGTACCGAGTCCCACAGGGGAAGTTCAGATTCATCCACATAGTCTGGCCCTCGCAATGCTTCATGAAAAAGGTGTTCAGCTGAAAGAGGTCTTGCAGCAATAAGCTAAACAAATATAGTGGGTAGCTGTTGGAGCTCCCAAAGCTTAGACTTGTATTGGTGATACAAAGCTTCATTACAACCTGGAAGAGAAGGGTTTTTGGTGTGTCATCTGTGAGACTTAGCATAATGGTGATTTTTCTGTATTTTTTGCATAACTTTTCTCTGTATATTGGTTAATATATGTTTCAAGTGTTGTTGCATAAGCTTACCCTGTTGTAAGAGCATATTGATCTTTGCACTCTTGAATTGTGGTGAGGCTGTCTGCGAGGCTTAGATATTTTGCCACACATCCCATGGTGTTAAAACCAAAGAAATCAAGCCCATGATATGTATGCAAGAGCTACATGCAGACTGCAAGATTTTCAGTCCTTGGATTATGATATTTGTATGAAGCCTCTGGAGAAATTGATATCAATGTGATGGGGTGGCTCCCCTGTATTTATTCAATGTAGTATACTGGTCATGGAGTCATGTTTGCATCTTCCAGATATGTTTTACATTCAGTAGGTCATTTATTCATATTGTGTGATTAGCCATTAGCCCATTGATGGAAGAAACAGGCCAGGCGGAGCTACTACTGTAGTAGAAAAGTGTATTTCCCATGCCCAGAACATTCAATTGTCCATACACCAAGCTTGCACTTTCTGTGTTGCTCTCTGCACGCTTGCACAGTGCTCCTCCGAGCCTCTCAGTAAAGGTAAGTTGCCAATTCTGACAACTATGGTCATCTTCACTTCTATTTTGTTTTCTTTCAGCAAATCCCACCACCTTTTTCTTTTTTCAAAGAATATCTTGACAGTATGGAAAGCTTAAAAGCACACTGGCATCTCAAAATTTCCCAAAGTTTTCCCCTCATCATTGTCCTCTCAAGTGTCTGTAGCTCATCTCAGTAGAAATGGTACCTCACCCTGCACTATCTGCCGTGTCGGTCAATTTTTCTATTGTCAGGTAAGTTATACATACATATATCTTGATGTAATATATCTAGTATGCTTAATACACCCCGACATGTTAGCATTTGTTGCAAGGACCTAAAAAACACTCCTGGTCAACCAATCATGTTTTCTGTATTGGTATTGACATACAGTATATCCTCTTTGTCTTGTGATATATCTACTATCTTGGTAAGTGCCTTCCTAATCCTTCCAACAAAGACTTTGATTCAGAAACAATTTCCTTAACAGAAAAATGAATGAAGATCTTGACAGCATATTCCAAACACCACCTCAATATTGTCCAATTTTCTTGTCAGCTCCAGATGTCCCAGAGAATGCCAAAAGTACAACCAATAGCAGCTATGGTTATTCACAAATTAAAAGGGGTCACCAATCATCTCCTATTATTGCAATGCATACTTGACTTTAGAGCCAACATCAAGGCAATTTAGCATGATTTATGGCTTATTTGCAAAGCTCAAGGCTGGAAAACAAGACTTCTCACTGCCTCTGAGGCCCTGCCAAAGGATGAGCCATTGATTGACCCATTCCTGTCCAGCCCAAACCAAGTAGATTATCACACTGCATTTTCTGCGCAAGACCAACAATCTTCCCAAAATTTGTGCAAGAAGGGCAGATACGTTGAGATTAACTCTCCCGAGGATTTGTTTGCTGTGGATACGGATCCTCCACATCCTCCCAGCCCTGACATTCATATCACACTCCAGAGGCCCTCTGCGCCACTTCATCCATTCCTCCTTGAGTATCTGTGTGTGCACCAGAGTCTACAAACTTTGGGTATTGTTGTTGTCACATAATGGACTTAGCTTTTGATGATTGAGCCTCACGCACCACTGGCACCAGCCACCTCCCTCTAGGTGGTGTGGTTGGGAAAATACTTACTGTTTAGGACATTGGACTTTTCCGTAACTTAAGAACTCAGACTCAACGCTTTCTTGACACCTCAGTTTTCACATCAGAGACTAAGGTGAGTTTGGAAACTTTTATATATACAATCTTAGTTTTACTGAAGCAAATACCTAGTATTTCTTGTATCAGGTATTTGCTAATAAACAGAGTCTTTACATCAGAGACTGGGTACCTCTTGTATCAGGTACTAAAAACATGAATCATTCCTACTCCCAATACCATTTCTATCCAACCCACTCCTTTATCATATGTCATCCAGCCCACACATTCTATGCTCAATTTGTCATACAGCCTGCTCCACCCACACTGCCAATGGATACAGTCTGCACAATCCGCATTTTGACTTCATTCAAATTACATAATCTGCACTTTGGACTCGTTGGGTTTGCACCAAGCACAGCAGACAGTCTTATGCAGGGATAATGCACATATGCAGTAGTTTGGACACGTCAATCCACACTTCCACACAGTCCACACCCATGGGAAATTCAATCCACAAGTTGGACTCCCTCAATCTGCACTTCAGTCAGCACTTTCATACAGTCTGCAGAGTTTGTGTTTGTAGACACATAGACTCTGCATTTGCGGACACATAGGGTCCGTACTTGGACTTCAGACCCATAGGACGAGGAGCTAACTCAGCACTCCATGTACGTGCAAGCCTCCACATGGACTCCAGAGCATTATGACTGTCCACAACTTGACTACCACTTTTCTTTTATGGATTATAGGAGTTGTCCCTCACGGTATGGGACTATCTGGATGCAGGAAATGGCTCGCTGTTTCTTACATTTTCATATGGACACTTTCTAATGTTTATCCTTTGTTTCACCCATTGGTTCTCATATGATTTACACTATTTTTGCTATTTCCTTTTTGGTATTACTATAAAACTGTACTTCCAAAAGGAAGGAATACAATCTTTTGATCACCCATATACTCAGAAGTGCGGACTCTGCGAACTCATTTGCGGACCTGTGGACCTACGGACTCATCTGTGGACTCAGTTGATCCTTGTCTTCAGCACTTTCTTCTGAATCCACCGGGTTGATCCCTGTGGGTTGAATGACACATAGGTGTTTGGACGTCAGGACTATACTCAGTTCTCTCTCAGACGCCTTTAGCATCTTACACCGGGTTAACAAGTAGACAAGCCAGGACTGGTAAAAGTGACACAGAAAGGCCATGAAGGGTTTGAAGTTGAAAAAGTGGTAGATGCATACTTGAAGAGGGGAAAATTATAATTCCTAGTCCACTGGAAGGACTATGGAGATGAGGACAGAACTTGGGAACCACAAGTTCATCTGGGTCATTCTTGAGACAGTGTGCATGATTTCTATAAATTAAAACCCTCAGCTCCTAGAAAGTTTCATAGAATGGACTTAAATCTTTTCTCCTCTTTATTTCAAATAATGCCTGAAAATCTTACCACAACACTTGGTATTTGGTCCCACCTGGAAGTCAAGCCATAGGAGGGGGGTAACGTTACAACAGTATTTTTGGCATATATTTTCACTTTTATTTTCCTTCTATTTTTCTTTTATTTGGACTTTTACTTTAGGAAGTTATGTGACTAATCACATGATACATCATATAGCTGGTCATGTGCTATGACATCGTATAGAATACAATGGAACACCACAGAATATTTACCTTTATTTATATTAACTATACAATACCACATGTATTTAGGTATATATACCCTTGCAATATGCAATAAATGGAGGCTCCTCAGCGAGTCCTCTTGTTGTTTACCCACAATATACTTGGTCCTATCATAAGGGGTATTCACTCCCACTCACTTCACTCTTGCTTGTCTGAGTTGTGCGCCAGAGTATACAAACTCTTGGTTGTAACAAAAAGTGGTCAACCAGAGAAAAAAGAATAGTGTATGGGAAATGAAGAAATAAAGGAAAGGATGTGAGCATGTTATAAACAGAATATGCCAACAGGTCCTCTATTACCTACAAGGACCTATGAGGCACACACTTTTGTGATGTCTGCTCAGCATTCACTGCATATAATGGTGGGGGTGCAATTGGCATTATAGGTGTCTGTGGGTGCCCATATGCCTGCATGCCTTGTTGAACCACTGGATATGTACCTGGATGGCCATACTGCATAGCAAAGGGATGATTAGAGTATCTGATTGCTGATGTGGGATAGCCAACATAACCAGGGGGAGCCCGAGGTAGTTGATACCCCGTAACAGATGGTGCATGTTTTGTGGGTTGTTAATATAGTTGAAGTTGGCTGGTTGAGAGGCTATTGCAGTGACTTTTTTTTGCCCTACCACTGCTTGTAATTGGATATTCACTGTTACAATAACACAAATTTTCGGACCTTTCCTTTAATTTTCATTCTCCGCTTTAACCTTTTACTATAGTTCACACTCCATGCCATGCGGCACTTTCCTTTTCATTCTAACTCCAGTTTCTTGCGCAACACTGCCTTTATTCTTCTTTTAGACACAAAGTCTCTCACACAGTGGAGCTGGTCACGCGGGCTGCATCCTCTGACATCATCAGCCACTGCTTTTATCAACTGTACAGTACATAGGTACAAACACTCTGTATTAGTATAAATACCCCAATAGATCAAGGAGACTCCTCAGCGAGTCCTCCTGTTGTATACCAACAAACTCTCCGCAGCTTAAGGGGTAACCACTCCCCATTCACTATCTTTATAGTGTGTTCTTGTGTGCGCCAGAGTAACTAACTCTTGGTTGTTACATTCACCTCCATAGTTTATCGGCAATATGGAATTCACATCAAACAATTTTTTGTCCATTTACAATGTGTTTTCTCGCTATATAAGTACTAGTCTTGGACTTTGACTTCACAAGCTCTCATGCTTTCAGCCACAGCGTACTTTAGTCTTTTTAAAAAAATTTAGTCTTATATTCAAGCTCAGTTTAAGGTCAGTCAATTTCCTACATATGTGACCTTCAAAATTTCCGACCTATCAATATGAATTTTGACTTCCAGCCGCGCAGGCTCTTAATAAGTTAGTAAGTCATCTTACAGCTAAATTCATATTGATAAGCCACCACGTGAGAGCACACGTACAGGAAGACGAAATGGAGTGCGAATAGTTTTAAGTGCCGGCCACCTGCATGTGACTCTGTCAGAGTCTAACCACATCAGTTTAGCCTTTTTTTTAAGATTTAGTCTAATATTCCAACTCAATTCAACTCAGTAGAAAGTCAGTCAAACTCCTATGCGTGTGATTTTTCAAAATATCGGTCTATCGATATGAATTTAGCTGTAAGTTGTACCAGGAAACTATGCAGTTTACCTATGTATCACAATCTAACAATCTACAATTTAGATGAAGAAGAAGAAAATAGTCCCTTTATAAACAGCTAATCAAGTCCTTGTAAGTAAGATAAGTAAAAACATCCTTGATAAACAGCAAAAGACATTACGTTGCAAATACACAAACTAATATCTACCGCTAGAACTACCAGACGAACTCCAGCCATATGGCTTTGCCGAGCTTGAAGAAGCGTAAATATTGGATTCAGAGCTGGGTTTATTCCAGTAAGTGGAACTTGAACTGTGGTCCCACGCAGTCGCGGTCGGTGTAGCATACGTATTCCAACCATCACTGTTGCCAGTTGCCATTCCCCAGTAAAGTTCGCACTGATGAGCGTAACATATCAGTAACAATCATCAAGGAATAAAACACTACCTACCTTCCAGAGGCACGAGGAAAGAGCAGTTTCATACACAGTCTGAGTTTTTGTCGCAGTGTCTGTCAGTGTAGCGGTGGCTGTTGTCATGTAAGTGGTCGTCTGAAGGTAAGTTTTATCCTCTGTAATAGTAGATGTCTTCGTGTTCTCTACAGTTTGATTCTTAAAATGCAACTTTAGGCACAGCGCATGGGCCTGAACATATTGAATCCACATACGCTATCCACAGTTTGGGTTTCGACCCAAGTTGATAAATAGGTCGTAGGCTTAACGAGTGTGCTTGTCTTAGTCATTGTCACCATATCCGTTAGGGTATCTGTTTGTGTGGCAGTCGAGATGTAGGTCATCTTATCCGTTACAGTAGCCGTGTGTGTCTCAAAGACAGTTGATGTCTACAAGCAAACACGAATTATTTTCTTTCATATTCATTAGCGCGCATGTGGACTTACCTCGTCGACAACTGCGGTGCTGACCCAAACGCTAGTGTATGTTGTTGGCACCACCATCGTGCTCACTTCTGTCAACGTGATGAAGTCAGTGGCTGTCTGCCTGAGGGTTTCCGTTGCTGTGTCGGTCTGAGTGGCAGTATCAGTGACAGTCCAGAGTTTTGTTGATGTGTCGGTTGCAGTCAAGGTGTATTCCTGGGTCTTAGTTTGGTCGATTATTTCAGTAGATGTCCAAATGCGAGTCGTTGGCACTAGTTCAGTCGATGTCAAAACTTCTGTCTTAGTGGCTGTTTCGAAATCAGTTCGAGTATTTGTTTTAGTCTCGGTCCAATAGACAGTGGTAGGTACAGTTTCTGTCTGAGACTAGAGGATCAGCAAAGAGTTGAAGAACGAAGCAATGAATGAGCATACTGATGTCGTTGTCGCAGTAACCGTCCAGTACTCGGTCTTCGTCGAGGTCTCCGTCACCGTAGAGGTTTCCGTATAGCATGAACTGTAATAATCGTAGCTTTGAACCAGATTAACAGATTAAAAGGCAAGCCCATTTTGAATATAGGCTGAAGAACTACCTGTGATTGATGATGATTGTCTCATAACATCCTTCGGTGGACCACTAGAATAAGAGATATATTGAGAGGAATGATAAGTCAGCGTTGCGCTCACCCATGATTCAGATTGACAAGTCCCGTCAGAACTTTTGGTATAACCGTAACCACAGTTCATGCTACTGTAGCCACCCGAGACGAAAGAAGAATACGGCATCGTGGACCAAGTACCAGCCGAAGACACGGTGGGGGGCGAAGTGTACTGCGACGAAGCTGCCCACGAAGCCGGAGTGGCAGCTGCAGACTGAGCATATGCTGAACCTGAACTTGAATAGGAACCAGCAGGGGATGCACTTGGGGAGCTGTACATGCTAGAAATGTACGCAGATACACTGGCAGCAGGTACCATTGAAGCTCCATTGGGCTGTTGGGCAATGGTCGCACCAACAAGCGAAATGATAAAAATTGGGAATTTCATATTCAAAGAGAATATTAGTGGATGGAAATAAAATCGTGCTTGGAGTCCTTGAAGGGCTGTCTAGCAGCAGGTTGATAGGCTCCACTAACGCAAGCGCTGTAAGCAAAAGAAAATTATAAATTGCCAAAAAGTAACGATCCCCTGCTGACCGGAGTAGAGGACGAAGTGGAGGAGAAAAGAGACGAAAAGAACGAAAAGAAACAAAAAACCGAAGGAGGGAATGAGGAACTAATTGCTTTGGTACTCTTAAGCACTAGAGCCATTATTATACTTACCTTCTCTCTCTCGTCACTACGGATATCAAGGAGGCCGAAAACTCCCACGTCGTGGTCTCCTTAGTGATTGAAGGGAGTGGAGATGTGTATTGGAAATGGACACGACATGATTAATCAATACACATGTTCCATCATTTCACAGTTCAAAAAAAATAGAACATTACGGTTGGTAGTCATCAACGAAAGAGATGCCCATCTATCAAGCTAACTTTGATCATGAAGACGAGGAGCGAATCAACGGTAAAGATACTGTGGCCGCACGGCGCCCAAATTCTCCATGAACATCTAATAAAATCTTGAGAGCATTCCGTGCACGTATCCTGGACATATCATCTTGCGTGGATGCCGTAAGTACAGTTTCCACCCCCTGTGATTTTTCTTGCCACGGATACTACAAAAATATACATCAGAAAAGCAAACAGCGCAACAGAAAACGTTACCCACGGGAAAGAACTGCGGCAGCAAGGGGAAGTTTGCCCCATCATCACTAAGTATAGCAAAACGTTGATTGTAGGTTAAGTTGCATACCTTATGTAAATACTCATAGGCCAACAAAGTGAATCCGAACTGAGGACTGCTTCTAACAACTCGAGCCGGTCCACCCTTAAATAGAGCCTGGAAACCTTCCTCCCGGTCTATGCAGAAGATGAAAACCAATTCGATTGCGTAATAGCCCTTTAAAATACCCACATATTTTGATGAATGCATCAGTTAGCCCCTTGTAGTTAGTTTGACCTTGACGTGCTTCCACCTGAAGGCGAGTTTTTACAACATCTAGTAGCATTTGATGAGCGCAAAAAGGAACAAGGGATATGGCTAATGGTTTTACCTGCTGGTGTCGTAAAGTACGCCGCGGGCATACCACTGCAAAGGGATAAATCTCACGATAATTTTGTCATATAATTGACTCGACTCACGCGATAGCAGCTGAACCAAGAGTTTCCAGGAACGACAGCTGCTTTCCATTGTAACCTTCACGGAAAACGTCTTTCTTCAAATGTGCATACGCAGGGAAATAGATAGCGGAGAATGGAATGTCGCGGAGTAAGCATGCACTTGCTCCTCTATACAAACCAAATATACCCAATTGGCGCACAATATGTATAGCCCCTTTCGGTACAGCTCCCTCTAATTTAGCTGCCTCTCCTTGAATTTGGAGACGAATTTTGCTAAAAGAAGTTCAGCGTGATTGTGAAGTAGGAATAATTGGCACCATACACAATTTCCAAAGGGTTAGTAAACACCTGGGCAAAATTTTCAATACTAACGTGCAGTCAGAAAAGGCTTACAGACCACTTGGCAACCACCAGCAGCGCCGCCGGCAAACAGTTCCCATGCTAGCTTGATACGACCAGTTTCGGGATCCGTAGTGCGACCACGAATGAGATCGTTCACAGTAAGTTTAATAGCTTTTTCAGGCGCGACACCCTGATTATCTAAGGTCAACTAATTTGCGCAAGGACGAAAATGTACTGAAAGGCACCGTACAATAAGCTGAGGACCCAAACCACGATAAAAACCAAGGAACCCTTCGTTACGGAATATCTTCTTGGCACAATCAATACTGTTCTTGTACAACATCTGACCGACAACGGTACTACGTTGATTTTGCATGCTGCAAAGCAAAAATGAGCGTATATGTTCCGGACCAAGAATGAAATGCTTACCGAGTCTTGTATAACGTTAACTTTGGATCAATATAATCGCGATAAAACAAAGACAGGGTAACATACCTTAACTATGTACGACGCAATTGAAGGTTAGAATGAAATAACCTTTAAACTGCATATCGCTTACCCATGTCAATTGGGTAGACTATAGTGGCACCTAATGCCCCGGCTGCACCTAATAAAAATGGTGAGTGCATAACACATACTCTCTAGAACACACGTCTGTAACGTACCTCCTTGAACAAAATTATATGCGGAATGCAGGAGACCTTCGACAAACGAGTCTCCCTTGCTTGTAGGCTTCACGGCTTGTTCTTCGTGAGGAGCTCTCCATCGCGGATGCAGCAATTGCGCAAATTCCACCAATGCCAGCCGTTTCCCACCACTTCCCCTTCCGGCAAAGTGGAAAATTATGGAAGCTTCCATCGGGGTGAATAGAGAATACCGAGCATTTGCGGCGGAGTGATTTAGGAAATCGGACTGGTCAATTCGTCCATCTTTGGATTTTGCAGTGGCCTCCCGAAGAATACTAATAGGCCCATAAGAGAGAGAAAAAATGAACTATGACGATAAGATTGACGTACCGTTCAACCATGTCCATCTCTACAATATAAGACACAATGGGTGTGAGATTTCCCAAATTGAGTAATTTACTCACCTCGGACAACGTTATGGAATGCAACGACTTCAGAATATGATATCTTGCCTCCTGGTGACAACGTACATAACGTCGGCAACCGCTCTATCACCGCGTCCGAGAGTTTGTGACCTGCGATGTCCTTTATCCATTTATTAAGTGTCATCGTACACCACAGTAAAGGAAGCACACACCAGTACGATCTGCTTAAACTGGTCAGGTCGAATAAAACCATCCTGATCCGAGTCGAGGTATTTGAAGGCTTGACGAAGACGTTCTCCTTGCAAACCCTTCATCAACTGCGTAAACTCATTATCTAACGACAAGTTAAAAATAATTGCGAACAAGCTTTAGAACATGTATACATACACCCTAAGACGTGTGTGCCATTCTTTTTTCCTAGATATAGTTTAACCCAGTCGCTAAACAAATAAATAAAAAAGACAGTAAGTGACATTCGACGGGTTCCGTGTAAAAGACTTGCCAATCAAAATCGAAAGGAATGACATCGGGCCCAACGTTGGCCGTGAACACATGTATGAATTCATCATAAGTTATAGTACCAGAGCTGTCGCTGTACTCGAAAATAGAAATCAGTGAAAAGCTCGTAATCGGATAGAAATACTCACGCATCGAAGTACTGAAAAGCGATCCAATAGTCTGCGTCGGGACGCTTCAGCAGAGTCTCGAAGACGGTGAAGTCATCCCAAGATACCAAGCCCCGCCTTGAGGTATCGGCAACACGGAAAAGGATAGTAAATTGGGCACGAGCGACTTTTGTGAGGTCACTCTTCGGAGCTATAGCATCGACAAAGCTTTCTGGGTCAAGGAACCTACACCATGTATGTTTTTGTTCAGAACATGCACTATCACGACGAACGTTAATATGATTGTCCTCACTTTTCGCCATTAACCACTACTTTTGCATTTCCCTCAAAGACACGCTTCCAGCGCTTTAATTCGCTTTCTGGAGTAGCCACTACACTCCGGACGCTCTTGAGGGCCGAGTTAGTTATTGAAGACGACCCAGAGCCCGCGTTAGTGTCACAGTGGATGGTCGGAAGGATGCGCGATAACAGTGACTCGGACATATTTTCTAGTGTCCACAAGAACTCTAGGAATTATTGTCTAGCGGTATTATGGGTATCTCTAGGAGAGAAAACAAGGGAAAGACCACAAGTATACTTGTTGCAGTCCCGCCAGGGAATACTGTAACGTTCGGTCACGGTGGGCTAAGCAACAGGTGCGGGGATAAGAACCGAGTACTACTGTACACGTTACATAAGCTGGTCTAATGGATGGCCAAAAAACGTTCCCACACCAAATAGTACGTACATGATCCCCGAATCTCACAGGGGGGAAATATCAATTTTTCCTTGAAAAAAATGCTGATAAAATTGTATCTAAAGACAAAGTAAACACACCTTTTTCCCCCAGATAAAACGGTAATATGATCCAAAACTATTACTTGAATTTCTCCCTTTTATCTTAGGATGTAGTGGCAAAAAACATCGGACCTTGAATTATCATTTTTCTCACATTAAAATGTTATATGTATTAGATCATTTCATTAATATTGCTCAAAAGTTTTGTTGAAACTTTTTCACAGTCAAGTTGGTGACTAAATGACAATTCAATTCATGATTTATCTCAGCATAACAATGTAGATCTTCTCCTTCTTTCTTTACAATTTTCTCTACCCCAAATTTTAAATTTTTCTTCAAAGAAAATGAAAATGTAAGCATACAAAACAGGTTAAATGTAGAACTGATTATTTTATGATGTTGTACTGTGAAGGATATACATTTTACTAGGCCAAAACCCTTTGAATTTTATTAACCCAAGGATCTAGCAATCATTGGACTAACATTCAAAAATTACTTCATTTTTTCTTTTTTTTATACACATTTTGTTTCAAGTTTTCTTTTCAGTTCAACAGCCTTCTAATTTGTGTAGATATGTGATTCACATATATAATATTCTTTTCATCATTTAACATTTTTCTCACCAGAATAAATGATACTATAAACAGCTTCTTTCCCAAAATAAATTCTAGAAAAGTTCAATTTCAACAGTACACTCTACTTTCAACTCATCATTGATAGTTGATTCTAGACAATCACTAGTTTACACAGTCAAGTCAACAATCAACAATCTGTTACGATAACACAATTTCCGGACATCTCCTTTCCTTTTTATTCTCCGCTTTAACTTTATACTTTAAGTGCCACGCGGCATTTCCCTTTCTCGCGCCGCGTTGCCTTTCTTTTACTTTTAGACTTAACTCTCTCACGCAGTGGAGCTGGCCATACGGGCTAGACCCTATGACATCATCAGCCACTGCCTTCATCAACTGTATAGTACACATGTACAAACAAACCTGTAGTAGTATATATACCCCAATAGATCCAGGAGACTCCTCAGCGAGTCCTCCTGTTGTATACCAACTAACTCACTGCAGCCCAAGGGGTACCCACTCCCCATCTTCCACTACCTTTGTAGTGTGTTCCTGTGTGCGCCAGAGTAACTAACTCTTGGTTGTTACACAATCAGTGTTGATAGTCAGCAGTATTACAATTTATTCACAATTTAATCCATATTATTCTGGCCAGTATCATTCTAAATATATACCCCATATTCTTCACAATGTGTATCACATTTTATCAAAATTTACTTATCATAATATGACCTTAGGCACTGTTTGAACTGCAATGTGAATGTCATTTTATCTGTTTTCATTCCTTGATGAGTTCATGCAAGCCTCCTGATACAACCTTAGGGAATGAATGACAAGTATAAAAAGCTGAGGTACCTGTTTCTCACAAATAGCTTAGTTTAGTTTTTGCTGAACTACAACATTGACCTGTGTCCTGGCCCTCACACAGCACCCTCATGGTGTATCTTTCATTTTATCCTTGGTGAAGGTGAGGTGGTACAAAGCACCATTGAAATGTGAACACTCTTATATGCTAACATGGAAATAAGTGATTACTTTTATTTCTCCTTTGAGCATGAAGCTGTATAGAGCATTTTTGACTAAACTGAGACAGCATAGGTATGATTTTGAGTATAAACCGAATGTGATTAGTGCAAAGGTCATTCCACATGTTAAGGACCCAGAGCCAGGATTTATTCCTTGTACTTTCTATATAGTTTGATTGTGGACAACACCCACCAAGCTGACCACTTTATCAAAAAAAAAGATATTGGTCCCCAAAGTTGTGTGAAAGTAAATTTTATAAAAAATACAAAAAGGTATAAGATCCTCACCTCAAACTTTGTGGGTAAAGCTCTGAGGTGAAGAGTCCTTGCTACGAGGGTTTATAAAACCAAACAGAAGTATAATTAAGGAGAGGATATTGCCCATCAAAGCATATAGGCCAACCAACCACTATATCTTCCTAGTATGATGCTCTGCACCATACTTTCCCCTTGGACATTGTTTGTTGTCATTGACTCACAATTTCTAACACTCCCCCTAAAGCACTATGCAGGCCCAAGGCAGCCACAAAATGTTTACCTTTGCAAAAGGCAAGGACTTGGTAGGCACATCGGCTGTCATCTTTTTGAAGGCATGTCAAATGAAACAATACCGAATATCAATATGCTTGGTTTGTGCATGGTATTGACCGTCCTTTGAGAGGGATATTCATCAGGAAAACATGATTTTACTACCATTAGATATAGTTTGATATGATCAGGTAATAGACCAAATATAGCATTTGTGGCAAATAGTGCACTATAGATTGATATAGATGCCACTACTGTTACATATAAAGTATCTTTATTGCAATTAAAGCCAATCAGATCAGTTCAAAGTTGTTGATTATAAAATGATAGACTTCGAGTTACTGTGCTACAACAAATAAATTCTATACTACCATATTGTTTGGTATGCAAATTTACTAGCCCAATTATTAATCAAAAATGATCCACAAAAATCCAGTACATTATCTGTCCTCCAAGTAGATGGCGAAATAATCCCAGGTCCAGTAAGAGGAACCAGATAACAACTTTGATGTATGGTCCCCAGTAGAATAATAGCGCCAGGTACAACACCATATGGCTGAGGGACTGGCTTGGTAACAACATACATGTTATGAAATTGCCCAGGATTTCTAGATATTTTGTACCACTCCACATAAGCCAAAGGGCCTTTGGTCCATGAATGAGATACAATGTTGTAAGGATGAAGAATATCTGGGAGTGAGAATATGACCCTCAATCTCCCAACCTTGATCCCTATAGTGACATAGCAAGCAAAGAAGCAGTGGAGGGACAATACAGTTTGACATACCTTGTAGGCCCATTGCCTCAGCTTCATTAGTATGTGTTACAATAACAGTGTCAAATCTGCCCTCCTCTCCTCTTTTTCCAGGCTTTGCCTTTATACCATCCATACTTTGGATGCTATCTATATCATTACCTAGACTATCTAACACAAATTTGAATAAGTGCGAAATATTAAGTTGATCAAATGGAAGCTGAGCCAAGGCTACTTGATTTCTAGGGATTGTGTTCCCGCTGCTGTCATATCTGTACCGGAAGACAGAACTCTGGCACCTCTGAAGGACTTGTTCTCCGAGTCTGAAACTCCCGAACCATTAGTCTCGAACCCAGGCGTTTTGGGAAGCAGTCAAACTCAGACGCATTCCCAAAATGTCTGGTGACTTCCGTCTCAGGACAAGTGCATCGAGTCACACTGTCACACTTTTTGCTCTTTTTGGGTTGAAGTTTTAGATTCTCGTCATCATGCTTATTAGGACACCAAATAAAATATGATGCGTGACTCTAAGTTGTAGTATGAGCAACAGAGACAATTTTCAGTGAACAACAAGTCAATGCCAGCCTCGTCATATCCTTCATCACATGCTGAGGCTATAAAACACTCCTACAAGCTCCTCACTGAAGCCCGAAGGGCAAAAACCAACTACTCCTCCCAGGAAACTCGTGCAAAGCTGATTCAGTCTGTCGGAGCACAATGCAATGGCCGGACACCTTATGAATGGCAGCTGGATGCCTCTGAGGCATTTACACTGGGATAGACTGTATAATAATAGCGGGTACTGGCGCCGGTAAGACACTTGCCTTTGCTATGCCTTTGTTACTTCACAAAGAGCGTATACTTGTCATCATCTCGCCTTTGAAAAGTCTGGAGGAAGAACAGGTAAGCTTTTTGTAACATATCTCAGTCACTTACCTTTGCTTCATATCAATCCAGGCTGCATAGTTCTATCAGTGGGGAATACAGTCTGCAGATGTCAATGAAGACACATATGACGAGCACTTACACAAGGAGCTCAACGAGCAAAAATATAATACCATCTTCGCTTCCCCAGAAATAGTTATAAAAAATCCTTGTTTAAAAGGCTTGTTATGCTCACCTGCATTCCAGCGACACATGCTTGGCTATATCATTGACGAGGCCCACTGCATCTCACAGTGGGGAGGGGATTTCCGCCCTGCATATTCCCAGGTTGACCAATTGCGATCCTTTCTACCACTCAATATCCCTGTATATGCAACTTTGGCCACAATGACTCCTAATGTTCTTGCCGATGTTCGGTCAAAGCTACATATTGACTCAGCAAAATCTTTTCATTTAAACTTGGGGAATGACCGACTGAATATCACTCATGAAGTTCGTTATATCCCCAACTCCAAAGACTATTCACCTTTAAATTTTCTGGTGAGTAACGCCAAAAGACTGGAAGATATACCACGGACCTTGGTATTTGTAAATACTGTAAAAGAATTGCAGGCTGCACACCGGCATCTCAGGAAACTCTTACCTGAGAGTTTACAGGCTCAAGTCAACTTCTTGAATTCACGATGTTCTGTGCGCACCAAGAAGACTGCCTTACAAAGATTTCGTGAAGCGACAACCAGATTGTTGGTTGTAACAGAGATTGGTGGGATGGTAAGGTGAAAAAAGCATTAGTTGAACAACCGCTTAAAATGTTTGTGTAGGGTTTGGACATACCTGATGTTGAATTGGTAATCCAGTTTGGAGTGCCCAAATCCCTCACCAATTGGATGCAGAGAGCTGGTCAGGCAGCAGGGCTCCATTCAATGCAAGGTCGAGCCATTTTGCTTGTCAAGGCCTCAGTGCTCCGTAAGGTAGGTGTTAGTGTGGTGGTCAAAGAAGAACCTTTGTCAGATGGAGAGTGTGTAGTTGAAGGAGAGAAAAAAACCGACCTGGAGCTTGAAACACCAGAAGAAGACCTACAGTTCAAGAAATAAATTGAGGCATCCTTGCGTGAATGGATCGGAACAAAAGGTTGTCGAAGGCTTGTTGCTAATAGGCATTTTGACAACCCACCAGGACAATCAGGTAAGGCAAGCTATGTATCACTAACACCTATTTACGCCCATTAGCTCCCACAGGTCCTTGCTGCAATAACTGCGAGAAGATGCACTCAGATACACCCCCATCCTCATCTCCCAACAGTCCCATCAGTATACATACAGAACTGTCTAATGACACGCCCAGCACAGCTATCAATGAAACAGGCAAAAGACCCATGCACACCATAACTCAAGAACCTGTGTGACAAATATTACAGCACTTGAGCCGTGCCAAGGCTGCACTCCAGCATTGGTGTGCTCAAGTCCGGTGCTGTGACTTCTTATACTGTTCATTCACAGGTGTTGTCCTTATCCCTGACCCCACATTGACGTCCCTTGCTTCAAACCGCCGGTGGAAAACACTTGAAGAGATTCGTGAGGGCCTGCCTGCACCTTGGGCACTTGTGGATCAATATGGGGAGGAAGCTTTGAAGGTGTTGGCTGATGTAGATCATCAGGACAAGGAGCTGCGGGAAGCAGCCAAGATAGAGAAGCAAGAGTTGAAGAGGCAGGCCACAGAAGCTGCAAAGTTGAAGAGGCAGGAGGAGGTCAGGACGGAGGAGGATGCAAGAGTCATCAAGACGAAGAGCAAGGATGATACAAGGGCTATCCAAAAAAAGCCTCGCACAAGTCAGAAGGAAAATGTACCCCTTCCAGGGTTTTCTCAGTAAGTTGTTGATTCTTCGAGTGTAAAGGTTGTGCATAGCCTCATGTATCTGTTAGAGTTCAGGCCAAGCTTGACCCTCTTGTCCCACAGACACCCTCACCGCAAACCGGCCCTTGTTTATACACCAACTGGCCTGTAGATAGACTGCCAGTGTACATTGCCGATCCATCCCCCTTCATGCCAAGTGACTATAACTACACTGTTCCATACACCGCACACTCCCCATTCACTCCCATTTTCCTTTGTAAGTCACATGTGAGGAGGCCTTAGGTGTAATACTGAAGTCCTTAGCATAATGTTGTGTAGTCATAGTCGCACATAATATATATTTCATTTTTCTGCCTACACAGTGAAAATAACCAGCCTACCAAGTCTCCTCCATAGATTGCTTGTAATCACGGTTGTCCCACCAGTTCGACATTGTTTTGAGGGTGACAATGTTGAGTGCACTATTAGTAACGACATCTGGAATGATATCTGCTTTGGTTTTAGCTGTATGACCCTCTACTTCAATGTCAACCTGTGAGCTTGTGTAGGCATCATGCAGACGCTCAAGATCCTTCCCTTTGCTAGGATCTGTAAGGGAGATGCCTCGTCGGAGGGGTTGGATTTGTGTCTCCAAGTGTTTTCGGACAGCTCGAAGTGTTGGCAGTGCAGGTGCTCGATCTTTCATGAGATCCCAAGTAGCATGAACACCATGCACAGCAAATGTCACCTGCAAAAACTGTGTAATTGAAACACCTGCATAGAATAGAAATACTGACCTTACTTTCTTTGATGTTGTGCTCCTGGCCTTTGTCTATAGCGAAGAATTGGTGTGGCAGGCCAGTGGTGTTCATTAGCCAGAATCTGTCTTGTATAAACTGCCTGTGTGCCTGTCAGTGCGCTGTCAATTCTGTTATAGTTAAGCAACTTACTTGACTTGGGGGGGCCATTCATGATGGATACATTGAAGAAGTTTGAGTATTTCAATTGTATACTTTGAGTTACCCCCTTCTGCGAAGTGAAAGAGTAGGTGAGGTAGTGATTGTTCCATAACTCCAACATCTCCATTCTTGATGGCATCATGGAGGTCCAAATACCTCAACACGTCATGGTTCCACATCACAGATTGGCGGAATACCTGATCTTGCTTCTCAGCTGGCTGTAGTTTGATATTGTCGAGCACATCTGTTGATGTCAACTTTTGAATGATTGATTCAGCTATTTGTTGTGAGCCTTGGCAACATGAGTGATAGTGTCACGTAAGCTTTGATGAAACGGACCCTTGGTCTGTACATAGTTCAGTCCTTTGCGTTCCAGCAATGTGAATGCATGCATTAATCCACGACCAGCTGTAGCCCCAAGGTATTGCTTATGGAGTGAATTGGCGAAGGCCATTTGTAAGTGGAACCAGCCAAACACTGGGATGATCCAATCCATTCGGTCAAAAGCATTATGATCCTGGGCACAAAACTTGTATAGGCCACAGAGGCGCTCAATAGTGAGCTGGTCACCCACCCATGGAATGACACGCTCCATGCCAGTTTGGCGTTGTTCTTCATCAGAATGCAGCCCAAGCTGCTTAAACCATTCTGTCAATAGTTTATCGTTCCCTTCATAACTTGCTTCTTCGATATGGACTGTCCCAAGCATGTACTGTTGTGTAACATATGCTTGGCCAGAATGAAGTTGTTGAATTGGCAGAGGAGGGGTGAACACCAGATCATCTTGGTGTGAATAGGTTGCAAAGTTGAATTCAGGACATTCAATCAAATACCGTAAAACACGGAATGTGTCTCGAACATGTCTTGAAGGTGCCGCTTCACATTCCAATGCAAATATTTCAGATGTACTTAGGGGAGTTAAACGACCAGCTGCACGGTATTCCTGTAGTGTACAATTACACAGAGGAGCAATAGGTGGAGCATCTGGTTGGAAATATACAGTTGCTGCAGTCCCAGAGTCAAAGTGGCTTTGGTTGTCGATACGCTGTGAATATACACGAAATGGGATGTTGAGGTTGTCGTGGGATATGACAAATGGGTGGGATTTGACAAGGTGTTGAACCTTGTCCATTTGGTTGGAAGAATGGCAGAAATGCCCTGAGAGCGAAGGAAGGTAGTGAGAAGCTTTGGCCACCTATTATGATGATGTGAGCAGGAAAACATTAGCTGAAAAATGATTGAGATGATCACCTGGGCCGAATGAGAAAAGAAAAACATATAGAGACTGTAAAAGCACTCACAAGATATGTATTTTGCCCAGAGTTTCATTTCTCTTGTGTAGGGGTTCTTGTTAGTTGCTGAAGGAGCTCCCACAGCTTGGGTGTGCCTCCAAAGCCAGGACTCTGGAGTTTGAGGACCAAGTCGTCAATTAACAGGCTGGTAAAACCCTCTTCACTGACATCTTCGGGCAGGCACTTTGCTAACTCCTGTATGCTATTTAATTCTCTTTCAATAGCTTCCCTAACACATGGGAAGGCAAACACCTTGAGTACATCCTTTCCCCCAGTTGCACGTGCATTGTGAGTGCCCTTGGTCTGGGGTGGTTTATGCCAGCGGGCCAGTATCACTGGAAGCTCATCACTTACCATGAGAGCTGTCCTTTCATAGCGGATCTTGGGGTCCGTGATGCAGTTGTAGTTGCCCCAGCTGAGATAATCTAAGAATAAGGGAAGGTTGAGCCCAAGCATGTTCATGTATTCCAGCACCAAGCGAACTTTGGAAGCAGGAGTGCCAGTGAGTTGTGTCTTGAGTTGAGATGTGTATTGTAGCTGGACAGGGCGTATATTTAAGTTCTCTGGGTCACTACTGGGCTCTGTATCAGTGGATGATAATGAATTATGTGTATTATTAACCGCTAAGGGGGCAAATGGATTGTTATCGTCCTCGAAAGCCTCACTGCTATTGCAATTAGACAGGCTCTCACGTTCAGTGGGATCGATCATGGTTTGAAAGATAAGATAAGATTTTGATTTGTAAGCTACTGCTCGGTTCTTGTAACAATATTGCCAAACGCAGCCAACAGGTGTGACTCGATGCACTCGTCACCTATCAAAAGTCACCAGACGCTAGGACATTCCCTCCTAGCTCTGGTCACGAGACTACCAAACCATCAGTATACTCCGCATTATGTTCCTTGTGGGCTGCCAGTCAGCATAACTCTACGCTCCATTTCCACATGTGGTTGTCCACTCCGATACTCCTGCACCAAACCTCTAGTCCGCCATACATCCTCCTCGCACGTTCTAGTATTCCTTGTGGAATCTGTAGTTAGACCTTATGATACACTCCTTGCACATACATTTTCCTCTCGCTAGATAATTGTCCGCATGGAACTCCATACCTACATTACAAGTTCCTCCTTACAAGCTCCTGCTTCCCCAACAGTAAATAAGTTGTAACTCCTGTACCCCGATCCTGCAGTTTGAATATCAACTAGATTCCCTCGCCTTCTTACCAGTCCTTTTCTAAGTTCTTTTCCGATTCTTCTCCGAAGAATCTCTACTCTGCTCCTTTTCATCCTCTACTTCTCCTCCATCCACTTCTAACAAGCTAGGGACCAAGGTCCGTGAAAGGGCCTAGCACACAAGCTAAGCCGATTCCCCATCTTTCCCCCCATACTCTGTTACTCTGCCCCTGTACTCCGCAGCTCTGTTACTCCAAAGAGGCCACGGTTCTGATAGCTGCCCATGAATTTGTTAAGGAAAGTATGTAGGTGATATGTGAAAAATGGACATTAATGACTTGTTTGAATGTTTTTCAGTGTCTGGCCAGGGGAATGTGGGCATTTAGCCAGGAAAATTGATAGGGGTTTGGTTGAAAATGATGAACTGGCCTCTATACTTCCTTCCAGCTCTGCTTGTTTCTCTTCTTCTCTCTTGTAGTTGTTCAGGTAGCTTTCAAATATAGCTACTTTCTCCTGCTTACTAAGCTACTGAGTCATCTGAGAAATTTCATCCTGAAAGTTTAATGCCCTCCCAGAAAGGATGACGGACACGCCCAGACACATTTTAACCTTTGCATCTCTCCTAGAAATTGTTGATAGAAGTTGCACAAGCTTTGGCTGTTAATATAACCTCAGTGGTCTTTTTCTGGGTCCTCTATCTCCCTGGACGTCTTTTTCTCATTGTATCTTCAGAGGCATTGCATTTAGGACAGGTCCCTTATTTTGCACAGGTAATGAGGCATTGTTCTGGATAATCAGCTATGTAGCAGGCTAGAATGGGATGTATCCTCCTAACCCTTCCATCTCCCCCTGTGACTTTCATTCCACACTTGCCAGGCTCTATCAGAGGCTCCAAGAATATGCCTATTAAGTCATGAAAGAGTTGTTGAATATGTGCTGACTTTTGCTTTTTGGATAGATCATCTCCTACATGTTTGCTGACAGAAAAATAGGCAATGAGAATACAGGCATGTTTGGAAGGTTTACGGCGCATAAATCTGGGCAAATTTCCCAGAGTTAGATACACCAGATAAGCAGACTTGTTGCCAGAGAACTGGGTGAGTTATGTCTTATCTGTGGCTATGATAACAGGGGCTACACAGGCACCTTCAGGTAAGAAATTCTAGGTGAGAATATTATTATCAAATATCTGAAATGACATATTTGGATTCATGCCACCTGCCTGTACTGTGTTCCACCAATCTCCGGTCCACATCTCATTGTAAAACTTGTGCAATTTTAAAGCATTGGTGAAGATGCGCTTGGGCCTATAAACAATGTCCTTGGCATAAGCTGGATTTCCTAGCAAGGACTTGATAGCTTCAATAGAATCACAATGATAAACAATATGCTTATGCTCGGGACTATTCCTGAACCACAATTCTCTAGTCTTCCAAGTAACTAATAAAACTAAGTGAAACTCAGCCGCTGCCCAAGAGGCTATAAAAACGACTGTATTATTTACCTAAGTGAAACTACAATAGATGTTAGTTTAAGGTGATCTCTAATAAATGTAATGTAACATACCTCAGCCGCTGCCCAAGAGGCTATAGAAATGACTGAGGTATTCCTATACTAAACCCCCTACTACTTATAGTCGGAGGTGCTACTCGCTACAGTACAATGACTCCTAGGAGAACAATGGCTGCTTTGGCAGAGACCGGGTTTATCCAGTTTTGTCACTCCCACTCGAGTGCAACCGTAGTCCCATAGCTTTAGAGAATTTCCAGTGTTTTTCATGAGTGAGGGGTTTAGTGAGAATGTCTGCAACCATATCTCCTGTAGGAACATATCTGATTACTGCCTCTCCCTTTGATACTAAGTCATCTCGGATAAAATGATATTTCTGTTGAATGTGTTTTGTGCGAGCACGGAACTGTGGATCTCGTGTAAGAATGATAGCTGCTTGATTGTCACAGTGCAATGTTGTAGGTCCATTTTGAGCATGTCCAATTTCTTCAAAAAATGTCCGAAGCCATGCAAGGTGTTGTCCAGCATTGCTCAATCCAATATACTCTGACTCCGTGGAGGATAAAGCTACCATGCTTTGTCTTTTGCTTGTCCAGGAAATTGCTCCTTGGATGGTGATAAAGACAAACCCTGATGTTGATCGAGACGTGTCTGGGTCTCCAGACCAATCTGCATCTGAATATCCATAGAAATCCATGTCCATGGAGACATCTGTGCCATCATATCGTAGTTCCATGTCCCATGTTGCTTTCAGATATCGGAGGACACATTTTGCAGCTTCCCAGTGATGGCTCCTTGGAGCTGAGCTATGCCTGCTTAGTATTCCAACAACGTAGGCAATGTCTGGGCGGGTTCCAAGCATGGCATACATGAGGGAGCCTACAATTGAGAGGTATGACACTTGACGCCCTTCAATATGCATCTTGTGTTGCACAATATCTTCCCCTGGAGCATTTGCAAGGAGTTTTAATCCATGGGCCATTGGTGTCCATACTGGTTTGCAGTTCTTCATTCCAGTACGCTCCAGGACTGTGTCAATGAATTGGCGTTGCAATAGGGATATTGTTTTGTTTGAATGATCACGTTGGATTTCTATTCCGAGGATGTATTTTGCTTCTCCAAGGTCCTGCATTTTGAATATGGATTCGAGTTTGGCTTTTGTGATATCCATGAATTTCCGGGATGAAGCTCCTAGGAGGAGGTCATCTATATAGACAACAACAAAGCATATTTGTTTGTTGTCCCGGAATACATAGAGACATGTTTCTGCATTTAGTCTTGTGAAACCGAGCTCCTGGAGCTTGCGATCAAAAGTTTTGTTCCATGTACGACCAGCTTGTTTTAACCCGTAGATGGATTTCTTAAATCTCCAGCAGTATCCAGGTTGGATAGGAACACCCCTTGGAGGAAGCATGTACAGTTCTTCTTCAGGTTCTCCATTGAGATAAGCTGTGGATACGTCCATTTGATCAAGTTCTAGGTCGTACTTTGCTGCCAGGGCTAGAATAATTCGGATTGACTCTGAGTTTGCAACCGGAGCAAAAACCTCCTGGTAATCAATCCCCTCCCTTTGAGTAAAACCTCGTGCAACAATCCGGAGTTTGTATCTCTCAATGTTTCCATTTTGATCAAACTTGATCTGGAACATAGGTTTTGATGTGATGGGTTTTACTCCCTTTGGAAGTGGAACAGTGTCATATACTGCATTAGTATTGAGACTCAGGAGTTCCTCCTCCAAGGCAGACTTCCATAATTCTCCATCCGGACGTGATAAGGCTTCCTTTAGTGTCCTTGGAAGGTCTGTGTTAGATGGACCGGTACTTGCTATTCCAGCAAAGAATGTCTCCTCTGTATCAGATGTTTCTTCATGAACCTCAGGAGTGTTAGGTTTCTCCATGGAGTTATCATGCTGCTCTTTTCGAGACTGTTCCTCATCTAGAGTCCTTTGATAATCTCGGTTTTTGTCTGCAGGACGGGTCTGGCGACTGCTTCTGCGTACTCCTAGGACTTTAGCAGGCATGACTGCTCTTTTAGGAACTTGTGCAGGTACTCCAGGGAGTAGCAGCATTTGTGTATTTGTTGCCCCACTCACTCCTGAAGGTGTTGAATCACTCCTTGGAGGTGTTGTATGCCTTCCAGAAGCTGATCCAATGGACAGGCTGTCTAGCTGTATTCGGACTTTTTCCACATCAGCTGGCTGTATGTTGTGGGGCTGAAGTTTTCTTCTCCCAAATGAGTCCGGAAGAATATTTGGACATCTTCTTTCCATTGCTTGTATTGTTCCAGAGCTTCACTTTTATGTTTAGGAAATATATCCATGGAAATTTGGAGAAATCATCTACAATGATAATCCAGTACCAAAAACCCTCCCTGGAAGTTGGTTTGATTGGTCCTTCAACATCTGTGTGCACAATTTGTATGGGGTGCTTGGCTCGGTTTCCTCCAGTGGACTTGAAAGGTAATTTCTTCATCTTTCCTAAAGCACAAGGTTCACAAAACTCCAGGGTTCCGGTAAGGGTGTCTATGTCCTGGAGCTGTCTTTTTGTAACCATTCGTTGCAAGCGGTCCATTCCAATGTGTCCCATTCTCCTGTGCAATAAATTTACATCTACTGCTGCAAAAGCTGAATCCAGGTTGATTTCGGGTTTTGCTTGGATGTGATAAAGTCCTCGCTTGTGTAACGCAGTGAGGATAAGTTCCTCCTTTTTCCGAACTTCACAAGCATTTGACCCTGCTGGAAAAAGTGTTGATAACCCCGTTTTGGACAATTTGTGGACAGAGACGAGTGCTAACGTGAAGTTTGGCACAAGTAAGACATTTGACAGTGCAATGTTGTAGTCCTTTTTGCCAACAGTTGCTTGTAGGATTACTGTTCCAATGCCAATAGCATTTACAGAGGATTCATCCCCAAAACTGATCGTCCTCGGAGGATGCAGAACATGGTATGTTCCTGGCTCAAACCAGGAGCGGTGAGGGACCATGTGGGATGTTGCTCCGGAGTCAATAATAATTGTTGTTTTGGTCTTATCGGGTTCCGACACAAGGTAAGCTTGAATGTGTTTAGCAAGGGGCTTGGAAATATGTACATGATCCAATGCAATATGACTCTGTTCCTCCTCGGAGTCAGATCTGGATGATTGCTCTGCTGTATTTGCCTTTTCCTTCTCTTTTCCTTTATTCTTGTGTCTTTCCTTTCCCTTCTTCCTTTGACCTTTTTCAGCTGACTGAAGTGTTCGACACTCCGAGGTGTTGTGTGATTTGGCTTTGTGGAAGTTACACCATTTCTCCTCGGATTTGAGTGCTGATTCGGAACCTCCAGGGGCCTTCCCTGACTGTCGTGCAACTTCTGCAGTGATCCAGATCTCAACTGCATCAAAGGTAAATCTATTTTCTTCAATCGTGTTGATTACTGATGACTGAAATATTTGCCATTCAGGAGTGCATGGGAGAGATTGGAGAATAGCGAAAGCCATGCATCCGGATATTCCTGATTCTTGTCAAACTGATCAAAAATCTTCTGTGTTTGTGCATTGCAATATTTCATCAATTCAGCCCTATCAGGATGACGCCAGAGGGCTTGAAGCTGTGATCCAATGGGTATGGTATGGAAGGTCTGTCTTGCTACCTTTTTTGTCCCTCTGCTCAGCCTTAACTTGTCTTGATCATATCTTAGTTCGTGGAAGATTGGACATTCGTCAAGATTAGTATATACCCCCGTGTAGGCAAGACATGTGCCTATGCACATGTCATGAACGACAGATTGGACACCACTTAGTTTGGATACAGCTTGTTCCACTTGGTAGTATAATAGGATCTTGTGTGCGTGTTCTGGATGTAGTTCACAATATGCTTGATGTGTGCTATTGTAGCAATCTTCAGACAAATTTCTCCCTTTCAGGTAGAATAGTATGGAAAACTTGAGGAAGGGGTCATCATTGAGGCTAAGATTGTCTTGAAGTGGGTTGCAGAGGCTATAGAGGTAGTTGGGGTCAAGTCCTGCACGCTGTCTTCAAAAGAAGCATTCTCCATGGCTCGTAGAAACGCTGTCATATTTTTGAGGTCTTCTAGCCAAGCATGACATTCAATTTCTTCAAGGTCATACTCACTGGGAAATTCTTGGTCATGCAGATTGTTATCTTCAGACCCAGAGTCATTGTTTCTTGGCTGATTCTGAGGTGCTGGTGTAATTGAGTTTGAATCTTGATTTTTGGTGTTTATATCCTGGTGAAGATGATGCTGGTCTTGCATGGATGACTCAGGTTTTTTTCAGTCCAACTGTCAGGATAGAGTAGCGGTGGTAAATTGAATATTGTTAGCATGTGATATAGAGATTCTGAAAATGCAAAACCTGCCTCATATGGCTATTTCCTTGAACTAGTGAAGGCCCTGCTTGGTTTTTTTGATGACTAGAGGGTGCTTGAGCTTGTGATGTTTGAAAGGCGCTTGCACTGAGATCAAAAATCACTTTTTGATGCCTCTGGTAGGCGCCCTTGTGTACCCATTTTCCTGCACCACAATTATGCTTGCAGGTACAGTACCGGTTGACTCTTCTTTCAATTGTCTTCAAGCTGCCTAGGAGAGGTTTATCCTGACAAAACCGGATAAACCTGGTATCTGCCAAAGCAGCCATTGTTCTCCATGGAGCATAGCCACCACTCCATGGAGTAACCATTGTTCTCCTAGGAGTTATTATACTGTAGCGAGTAGCACCTCCGACTATAAGTAGTAGGGGGTTTAGTATAGGAATACCTCAGTTGTTTCTATAGCCTCTTGGGCAGCGGCTGAGGTATGTTACATTACATTTATTAGAGATCACCTTAAACTAACATCTATTGTAGTTTCACTTAGTTTTATTAGGTTATGAGCCCTGGTGCGCAAAAGCTACGCAGGAAATAATTCTTATTTGAAATGGCAACCTCAGAACCATGACCACAGCACGCGATACATCCGCATGTCCAGTTCTCACTGGACCCAACAATTTTCAGATATGGAAACTCCGGATCATCTCAAAGCTACGTCGGGAAAAAGTTCTCCGGGTTGTTACTGGAGAGGAGCTTAAGCCCTCACCAGGAAAACCTACCTCCTTGGAGGATCCTGAAATCACCTGGATACTTAAGGATGAGAAGGCACATGAAGTCATCCAGGACCACATCTCTGATGCCCTCCTAATGAGGACTGGAGACCTCACCAGCTCCAAGGAGTTATTTGATAAACTTGTCCCGCTCCATCAAATGTCCAACATTGCCTTGGCCTTCTATTCATTCCAGCAACTCACCAAATTGTCCTGGGATGGGACATCACCTATCCAGGACCACATTGCAAAAATCCGGACAATTAATTCACACCTCTCTGGAATGAAACTAGGAGTTGATAACAAACTCATGGCTTTCACTCTTCTCCAATCTCTCTCATGCACTCCTGAATGGCAAATATTTCAGTCATCAGTAATCAACACGATTGAAGAAAATAGATTTACCTTTGATGCAGTTGAGATCTGGATCACTGCAGAAGTTGCACGACAGTCAGGGAAGGCCCCTGGAGGTTCCGAATCAGCACTCAAATCCGAGGAGAAATGGTGTAACTTCCACAAAGCCAAATCACACAACACCTCGGAGTGTCGAACACTTCAGTCAGCTGAAAAAGGTCAAAGGAAGAAGGGAAAGGAAAGACACAAGAATAAAGGAAAAGAGAAGGAAAAGGCAAATACAGCAGAGCAATCATCCAGATCTGACTCCGAGGAGGAACAGAGTCATATTGCATTGGATCATGTACATATTTCCAAGCCCCTTGCTAAACACATTCAAGCTTACCTTGTGTCGGAACCCGATAAGACCAAAACAACAATTATTATTGACTCCGGAGCAACATCCCACATGGTCCCTCACCGCTCCTGGTTTGAGCCAGGAACATACCATGTTCTGCATCCTCCGAGGACGATCAGTTTTGGGGATGAATCCTCTGTAAATGCTATTGGCATTGGAACAGTAATCCTACAAGCAACTGTTGGCAAAAAGGACTACAACATTGCACTGTCAAATGTCTTACTTGTGCCAAACTTCACGTTAGCACTCGTCTCTGTCCACAAATTGTCCAAAACGGGGTTATCAACACTTTTTCCAGCAGGGTCAAATGCTTGTGAAGTTCGGAAAAAGGAGGAACTTATCCTCACTGCGTTACACAAGCGAGGACTTTATCACATCCAAGCAAAACCCGAAATCAACCTGGATTCAGCTTTTGCAGCAGTAGATGTAAATTTATTGCACAGGAGAATGGGACACATTGGAATGGACCGCTTGCAACGAATGGTTACAAAAAGACAGCTCCAGGACATAGACACCCTTACCGGAACCCTGGAGTTTTGTGAACCTTGTGCTTTAGGAAAGATGAAGAAATTACCTTTCAAGTCCACTGGAGGAAACCGAGCCAAGCACCCCATACAAATTGTGCACACAGATGTTGGAGGACTAATCAAACCAACTTCCAGGGAGGGTTTTTGGTACTGGATTATCATTGTAGATGATTTTTCCAAATTTCCATGGATATATTTCCTAAACATAAAAGCGAAGCACTGGAACAATACAAGCAATGGAAAGAAGATGTCCAAATATTCTTCCGGACTCATTTGGGAGAAGAAAACTTCACTCCACTATACACAGAATTCCTCCGGAGCGATGGGGGAGGAGAATATACTGGCAATGCATTCAAAAATCAACTCCAAGGAGATGGTGTCATCCAAGAAACTACAGCTGCAGATACTCCGGAACAAATAACATTGCAGAACGCATGAATCAGACATTGGCTACATTAGCAACCACTATGCTCCATGATTCCAAGCTCCCAAAGTCATTTTGGGTAGATGCCATGCAAACAGCTGCATATATCACAGCACGCAGCCCAGCATCAGGACTCCATGGAAAGACCCCATATGAAATACTGTTTAAAAGGAGAGTTGATCCAACTTTGTTTCGCCCTTTCGGATGCCAAGCATATGCCTTGATTCTGAAAGACAAAAGGCAAGGGAAGTTTTACTCCAAGGGGCGCAAAGCCATAATGATTGGCTACACACATGGAAAGCAAGCCTACAAACTCCTAGACACTGAAAAATGGATTGTGTTTTCCAGTCGGCATGTCATATTCAATGAATCCGGAAAGGTACAAAAGGATGACACTGCTCCCTGGAACACAGACACTAGCACAGATCAGTGGGAGGGACTCATTCCAGAGAATGCTCACTATCCAGACCAAAAAAGATTGGAGGAGGATGATCCTGACCCTCGGATCCGAGATCCAAATGAATTACAAATGGAACCACATCTCCAAGGAGATGTTCCAAGAGCAGTGGGGCAATACCTCTGTGGAGATATTCCGAGAGCAGTGGGAGCACCTGATCAGCTAAGACACCCTCCACAACAGTCTCTACAACCAAGACCTGAACACTGGCCATCTTCAGAATGGAAAGCCAAAGTAGAGTTACAGTCAGTGGGAGGACAGCCCCTCAACATACAGCCAGCTTATGTGGAAAAAGTCCGAATACAGCTAGACAGCCTGTCCATTGGATCAGCTTCTGGAAGGTATACAACACCTCCAAGGAGTCATCCAATACCTCCAAGGAGTGATTCAACACCTTCAGGAGTGAGTGGGGCAACAAATACACAAATGCTGCTACTCCCTGGAGTACCTGCACAAGTTCCTAAAAGAGCAGTCATGCCTGCTAAAGTCCTAGGAGTACGCAGAAGCAGTCGCCAGACCCGTCCTGCAGACAAAAACCGAGATTATCAAAGGACTCTAGATGAGGAACAGTCTCAAAAAGAGCAGCATGATAACTCCATGGAGAAACCTAACACTCCTGAGGTTCATGAAGAAACATCTGATACATAGGAGACATGCTTTGCTGGAATAGCAAGTACCGGTCCATCTAACACAGACCTTCCAAGGACACTAAAGGAAGCCTTATCACGTCCGGATGGAGAATTATGGAAGTCTGCCTTGGAGGAGGAACTCCTAAGTCTCAATTCTAATGCAGTATATGACACTGTACGTTGTTGGAATACTAAGCAGGCATAGCTCAGCTCCAAGGAGCCATCACTGGGAAGCTGCAAAATGTGTCCTCCGATATCTGAAAGCAACCAGGGACATGGAACTACGATATGATGGCACAGATGTCTCCATGGACATGGATTTCTATGGATATTCAGATGCAGATTGGTCTGGAGACCCAGACACGTCTCGATCAACATCAGGGTTTGTCTTTATCACCATCCAAGGAGCAATTTCCTGGACAAGCAAAAGACAAAGCATGGTAGCTTTATCCTCCACGGAGTCAGAGTATATTGGATTGAGCAATGCTGGACAACACCTTGCATGGCTTCGGACATTTTTTGAAGAAATTGGACATGCTCAAAATGGACCTACAACATTGCACTGTGACAATCAAGCAGCTATCATTCTTACACGAGATCCACAGTTCCGTGCTCGCACAAAACACATTCAACAGAAATATCATTTTATCCGAGATGACTTAGTATCAAAGGGAGAGGCAGTAATCAGATATGTTCCTACAGGAGATATGGTTGCAGACATTCTCACTAAACCCCTCACTCATGAAAAACACTGGAAATTCTCTAAAGCTATGGGACTACGGTTGCACTCGAGTGGGAGTGACAAAACTGGATAAACCCGGTCTCTGCCAAAGCAGCCATTGTTCTCCATGGAGCATAGCCACCACTCCATGGAGTAACCATTGTTCTCCTAGGAGTCATTATACTGTATCGAGTAGCACCTCCGACTATAAGTAGTAGGGGGTTTAGTATAGGAATACCTCAGTTGTTTCTATAGCCTCTCGGGCAGCGGCTGAGTTTCACTTAGTTTTATTAGACTGCTGAGCAATATCTCACACTGAATCTGTTCTGCAAAAGCAGTTGTGCCAGGAGCTTTGAGTCAACCGTTTGGAGGTGTGAACATTATTTTTATGGGGGATTTTGGTCAATTGAAACCTGTGCGCAACAAAGCTCTCTTCAGCTATAGCTTATTCAGTCAACTTTTGCCCAATACCACTCAAACTGACTTGGGTCAAAATGCACTTTACGGAGCCTTTCTCTGGAGATAAGTCAGTAAGGTGGTCGAACTTATGAAAAACTGGTTTGCTCACACCAACCCTGCATTTCTTAATTTACTCCAACAAGTTCATTCAGGCCTGTCAGAACCGTGGCCTTTTTGGAGTAACGGAGCTGCGGAGTACAAGGACAAAGTAACAGAGTACAGAGGACAAGATGGGGAATTGGCTTAGCTCGTGCGCTAGACCCTTCCATGGACCTTGGTCCCTTACTCATTGGAAGTGGACGGAGGAGAAGTAGAGGATAAAAGGGAGCAGAGTAAAGATCCTCTGGAGAAGGATCAGAAAAGGACTGGTAAGAAAGCGAGGGAATTTAGTTAATATTCAAACTGCAGGAACAGAGTACAGGAGTTACAGCTTATATACTATTGGGGGAGCAGGAGCTTGTAAGGAGTTACTTGTAATATAGGTACGGAGTTCCATGTGGACAGTTATCTAGCAAGAGGAGAATGTATGTGCAAGGAGTGTATTATAAGGTCTAACTACAGACTCCACGAGGAATACTAGAACATGCAAGGAGAAATGTATGGCGGACTAGAAGTTCAGTGCAGGAGTATCAGAGCAGACAACCAGAACACCATGTGGAAATGGAGTGTAGAGTTATGCCAACCGGCAGACCACAAGGAACATAATCCCAAGTATACCAATGGTTCAGTGGTTTTGGGCTCAGAGTTCTGACTTCTGGTATGGATATAACAAGGCCAGACTGTAAGGACCATTTATTATTTTATTATCTTCTTGTTCCATGTCTTGGTTCTTAAACACTTTTCTTGTTACATCTCTGGCTTTAGGGCTAGAGGTATCTTTTGCTATCTTGCTTCTCATAGCCCTCACAGGCTTTTTTATCCATTGTTACCACTTCGTATCGCAGATCAGAGACTGGGTATCACTCCCAGCCAGCCAGCACAATGGGTAAGGGCCAGTGGTAGAGATCTCGCCAACTAGCTCCAAGCCTCATCAGTGCCTGGAGATATTAAAAAATGCTTTAGTCAGGATTATACCTCACCATAAGGATATGGTTCCTAAACACGCGTCACAATACTTATTATTAGTACATTCTCTCACCTGCTGATAAATCTTTAAAAATTGTACAATAGTTATTCTTTTTCTCATTGGTCAATTTCTTCCTCAGACCACTTTTTTTTTATTCCTCTTTCGGTCTGAGGGATAGACAGTTAGCTATATAAGCCCTACACATCCATGTACAGTTCTTTAGCTTTCTATTACTTGAAATATCTGCTTTACTTCTCACTAGAAACCTTTGAGTTTATTCCCAAGTCCTTTACCTGCTATATTTGCTAGCATCTGTTGACCTCAAGCTCATTGTACCTCTTACTCCTTGCAAGTGCAGTTGGAGATGGGTATTGTTTTTGTTATAGTTTACCATTGCCTCACACAGACATGGGATGGCTTTTGGGCAATGACAGACTTTCAAGTTGGTAATGGGGTAAACTATAACATTTCTGATCATGATGTGTTGTCTGACCGTACCCTGCCCTTTCTGTTAGCCAATGATCCCTCAACTCTTGAGAACTTCAGAGATGCACGTATTTATACAACTACAGACTATTTGTACATGTGTACTATACAGTTCATGAAGGCAGTGGCTGATGATGTCATATGGCACAGCCCGTGTGACCAGCTGTACTGTGTGAGAGACTTGTAGCTAAGAATAAAGAAAAGCAGCGCAGCGCAAGAAAGTGGAGTTTGAACAAAATGGAAAGTGCCGCATAGCACAGTGTGTGAAAACCACGAACGAAAGTTAAAGTGGAGAATGAAATTTAAAGGTCCAAAAATTGTGTATCATAACACTACCCCCCTTCTAAGGCTTAATTTCCAGGCAAGACTAAGTACCAGAGGTAGTAGTTAAATTTTTGGGCATAGGTTGAAAAAGGGTTTTAAAAAGGGTTGAATCCATGCCTCTAAGCTTCATAGGAGCCAAGGGATTCTTGGAATAAATTTCTCAAACAGCACGGCAGGAATTGTCCAGATGGGCTTCTGATTCCCATGTTCTGTTCTTGTCTCTATAGTCCTTCCATTGTTACAATTGACATACCAGCACCTAATTACGCTTCACTTTTGTACTTCTACTTTTATTTTCCATGTCACATGACCAGTCATGTGACCATTTACTTTACTTTTCATTTTCGGACCTTTCCTTTAAATTTCATTCTCCGCTTTAACCTTGTACTGTAGTTTTCACACTGTGCCATGTGGCACTTCCCCTTGTAGTCCAAACTCCACCTTTCTCGCGCGGTGCTGCCTTTATTCTTATTTTAGATACAAGTATCTCACGCAGTGGAGCTGGTCACACGGGCTAGGCCCCATGACATCAGCAGCCACTGCCTCTAGCAACTGTACAGTACATATGTACAAAAAAACCTGTATTAGTATATAAACCCCAATAAATCTTGGGGAAGGACTCAGCAAGTCCTCCTGTTGTCTAGCACAACTAACTCACTGCAGCCTAAGGGGTAACCACTCCCCATCATCTTCTTTATAGTGTGTTCCTGTGTGCGCCAGAGTAAATAACTCTTGGTTGTTACATCCATAGGACTAGAAACTCTTAATTTTCCACGCTTCAAGTGTGCATCCACCACCTGTTCAACTTCAAATTCTTCTTCACGTTCCTGGGTGACTACAACCAGTCCAGGCCGGTCTACGTGCTGTCCCAGCAGCGGACCTTTGTAGGGTTTCACATGGCTAATATTGACCGTGGGTACTACCATCATTTGTTTTGGGAGTTCCAGCTCTACCGCATTGGGTTTGCTTCCTTAATCTGGTAAGGACCAATCCACTTGTTGGTCAGTTTTCTAGAATGCCAATCTTTTAATTTTAAGTGGTCGGTATCTAACCAGATGAGATTGCCAACCTTGTAGTCAGAAGCTATGGAGTGTCTACACTCTGCCCTGTCTTTCATCTGCTCTGCAGTTTTGAATAGCACCTTGTGCGTTTCATCTAAGACAGATTTTATGTCCTTTACCATGCTCTTAGCAGCCCCATTCTTGCTTTTGCCAGGTTCTACACCCATTCTGGGGAGGTATAATCTTGTAACCTCAAATGGTGCTTTCCCTGTAGCCAACGACTGTTTGATATTGTACGAGAACTGGGCTATCTTTAGCCACTTGGCCCAATCCGCATCAGGAGAAACACTTTGGCTATATAGGCTCTTATAGTACTATAGTTGCAAAAATAGATGTCATAGTGATCATAGTTGTAATAGAAACCCCAGCATCTATTCAGGAATAATGTGCTCTTATAGTACTCTCATAGTTGACTATAGTTCCAAGAGACCCATATAGTAACATCAATATTATGACAGCATTTGCTATAAACATAGCACTTACAGCATTTACAGCACCCATAGCATCCATAGCATCCATAGCACCCATAGCACCCATAGTGCTCATCTAATACATTGATACTATAGTAGCATTTAGGGTAGATATTACACTCAATGCACTTGTTACACTCAGAGCAGCTATAGCATGCATTGCACTCAACAACCAAATAATGCAATAAAAACAACACAATAATATTTTTTACTTCTAGCAACAATAAAATGTAGGATACATAGATAGAAAACAAGAAATACCATCCAGCAGCATGCTTAACAATAGTGACAGTGCCTTCTAGGGCTTCAAAATCAATACCAAAATCTTCATCTTTTATATGATCATCATCAATCCCTAGATAGTGAAGATTTGCCAGATTTCTATTTTGATAAATCAGTAGCTGTAAAAGCTAAGGCATTAATGCTTACAAAATGTCCTGGTACAAGCCTTCTATCATTTTCTTCATCCAGATAGGACTTTTCCTTTGAAGAACTGACAACTTTATGAAGTAGTATTCCCACATAACCAATATTCAAAACAAGTCAACGTAAATATGTAACAACTTACCTGGTTTTGAAAAAATTCTCTGAGAACTCAAGTGTGGCCTTGTTGCCATTCATGTATGCTCTGAGTGAACATTCAATCTGAAAGCTTAATAAGATAAACACCTGGATAAAGAAGGCCAGAACTTACAGCTGTGGTGATAATTGCAAGTAGGGCTAAAGGGATGCCTTTGAAATGTTCAGGGTAGCGCACAATCTTGAAGATCTGATAAGAAAAAGGTTTCTGCTTGTTAAATGTTCTAGCCTTAAAAATGGTTAGAATTGATGTCAATATAGGAGAACAATAGCTCACCTTGATGTCAAGATCACCATCAGCAAATGCACCAGTCTTTCAAAGCCATATTACAACTTCCTTGATCTGAGCTGGCGCCATATCACCAGAAATATGGTAAGCACCATTGATCATAAGACGAGCTTTGGCTACAATTTCTCCCTGGACCTGGGCAACAGCAGACCAAACCTAGTAAAAAGAGTCATTGATTAATATGATATTATTAGAGGTTGTGACACATATATAGTCAATTAACATGTTTTGGATTTCTTCATTGCTGTTAACCTCTAGAAGCTTGGCTTGTAAATCTTTTCGGCCTTTTGAAGCATTGATAAGCCTTTTGGAAGAAAATTTGGAGCAGCAGGTAGGTGGAGGAAATCCTTCTTGTGTCACAACGTACAATCTCATGACAGCATGCCCAGCAGTAGCAAGATCCAGAAGATGACTGGGAAACATATCAAGGGTGATCCTATGCTTTTTCCCCATCTTTGGCAGTAAAAAAAGAGCTGCAGGTGTAGAAATAGAGGTAGAGTTAGAAGACATCCTGGACAAAGGTGTAGAAGATTTTCTGGACAAACTAGTCCTCTCCTGTATAACAACAGGCCTAGACTTGGGCTACTATATAGGCTGTTAGCTTTATGAATATAAGAAGTATTCAGAAACGTACTTGATCATCCAGAATGAGTCCATCAACATCTTAGCAGCATGTAAATATTTTCCTCTAGGAATGATTATATATCTTACTATCAGGTCTAGCACCCTCACCCTCATCATAATGATTGCTGCTTTCATCCACCTATGTGTGGCTTTTGAATTAGAACCCCTTGAAAATCTTCTTCATCAGATGCATTATCAATGGCTTGTTTTTTTATAGGAGGGTTTGATGGTGTAACTGTGTCAATGTCATTAAGATCCTGTTCTTCTTCTTTTTCCATATAACTAGCTGCTCTCTTTCTCATTACTGAGGGAGATGAGTGTATTCTTTATAAATCCAGAATACATGTCTTACCTATGCATTTGGCTTCCAATGCCTCTTTCTGAGCTGCCTGGGTAGATTGTACCTTGGCATCCATAGTCATGAGGTGCTAGTACTCCTCAGCACTTAAAGTAACTGCATTGTTTTGCCCCTTGGAGGCATAAGCTTTAGATTTACCCTGCCATCAAAGTTGACCAGCCTGTGAGAAAGTAAACAGAGAATCAAGTATAACAGGGAAGTGAAAATTTACCCACAGAGTTTAGGGCAGGCATTCTGGTCAGAATATGAATAACTCCTGACAATACCTCTGAGAATTGCTGAAAAACGCATACAGGAGTAGTATAGTAGTACCATAGACAGTGTATTTATGCAAAGGTCCTCATGGCTTCATTTTCCTGCCAGCCATTTCTATCAGCAGCCCATGAAACAAATTCATAATCAGTATGAAGTACTATGGATATTTGTTTACCTTCATAATGAAGGTTGAGATAAGTGAAATCAGACAACCTGAAAATTACAAAGTCCCCATGATTCAGCTCAATGACAAGGCCTGTCTCAACCATCACAAGAGCTGCCCCCCTGAATGTTCTAATGGGAAGAACCAGGCAAAACTCCTGGTCCTTGCTGTCACAGTGAGCCTTTGTCTGTACGTTGATATTGATGACCAGTGAGAGGAAGGGGGAGGCTGGGAAGTTGTGGTTTCCTGGTAAGATGGACACAATTTGCTCAAGCATCTGGCACTCTTCAGGCAGGTGGGTTTGCATCTAATACATTGATGAGATACCTGTGAGAAAATATTGAGAACCACTTACAATACCATGTATGTATCCAGTTAAACAGCTCTTTAAAGATGACCTTGAGGGACTGAAACATTTTCTGGTTGTCTTTGACATCCTTGAAGATGCATGGGATTATCTGCCTGTGGTTGGTACATACACAGCCAACTCTGTCAAGCATAGAAGAAGGGATATCAGATGGAGCTTTATGACCCTGTGGAGTGTCAGCAATAGGGAACATATTATAAATAAACAACTCCACCTTGGTACAGTGGTGGTTGTAGCATGACAAGTGAAGTGCTTGAAAGGTAGAGTCAGCACTGAGGCAGGTGTTCTTCTCTGTCAATAGATCTGGGGTCCCAAACACAGCTAGTAGGTTGTCTGTAAGAGAATTTTGTATTTTTCTGGAAGACTTGTGCAGATGAATGCCATTAGTGTCTCATCAGAGTTACAGATATCCACAAGGGAGCTTCAGACAAGTGAGAAATCAGCCATTGGAGATTTGTGAAAGATGTACTTGGGAATAGCATCCATATGTATTATAGCATACTGAAGATGAATTACATACCTGTGATTGCAAATTATCTATGTCATTAACTCTGTTGCCCTTCTCAGCACACTCTTGTTCACACTCTGTCCAGACATTGTTGGCTTGACAATCATGCTGTGAAAAGTGCTCGGAAATGTTTATTTTGAGGCAGTAATTGGTCATAGGCAGTGCATATGACTATCTTCTCCTTTTTGGCGCTTTTTTGCTGAACAGTCAGATGTTCATCTTCACTGTCCCTTTCTGAAGGTTCCAGATAGTCTTGTGAATCTGATAGAGGAGGGCTGTAAGGTCTAGGGAGAAAAAATGCCATTGGCGCAAGGAGCTCATAGCCAAGCTGATGGAGCAGGATATGGGGGTTAAGGCTGGCATTAACAGTTGTATCGTAAAATGACACCCAATGTTGAGCATTCTGATTGTGTAGTGTAAAATTGCTGTGTATGAAAAAAATCAGGCAATAATGGAATGCAAGAATGAATGAGTGACTTACTTAAAAATCACCAATTAAAAAAGTCTGTTGGAGGATGCAATATCAGTGCAATCAAACTCCTGATCAACTTGGTGTTCTCAAAGTGTTGATGGGGAGAACATTGAGGCCATACTGATTACTGCTTACTGCCAATTGGATGCCAGTCTTGAAAAGTTTGTTTGCTGGGCTTTGTTGGGAGATGGGCGACTTCTGCATTGTAGATACCGTTGAGAGACTGTCAGGTATGGAGTTCAATGCTAGAGAAAGTATAGCGTACTAGATCAAATTCATCAGATGCTAACAGATATCAAAATGACTCACCTCTGACATTTTATCACCAGCTGCATGTAGTTTATCATCAACAGGAAGTTGACAACGCAAATGTCCTTCCCATTTGTCTATGCCACTAGGATAGATCATATTTTGACTTGCCACCCAGGTGGAAAGCTCCTGTTGAGGGATAGGATTGTGAGCTCGCTCACCTTGACCCATAGAGGATGTTGAAGACGTTAAAAACATTGAAGATCCATAGGCAACCAGTGCAGACAAATTTAAGCGGAAATTGATGAGGTTTGGTGGTAAGTTTTGGCTGTTGTTGAGCAAATGAAGTAGAAGCTCCAAGTTGTGAGTATGCATGTCAAGAACACGGACCAATACCAATACCTTGGTGTTGGATACAGATAATCTCATTTCTTGATAGTTGGCAGTACGTCCTAGCATAGCAGGTGCTTGAGTGCACCAGCACCTGCTATTCTGGGACATACTGCCAAAACCCCACTATGGATGCCAATTGTCCTGCCAACATGCAAATATGGGATGTGCTCGAGTGCCTGCACACTTCCCTGTTACAGATATACTGCTGCAATTTGTGACAGGTAAGTCCTGAAAAAGTAATATCAGATTTTTCAAGTTATTCTAAGTGCAATACGGAACTCCCTCTGGAGATGGAAAAGGAAGATAGAGAAGGGATAGCGGACTACCAGGTGCGTCTTTCCTTCACCTTGCTGCTGGATATACAATAGCTTCATGCCAAAGATGTCTACTACGTCCACATTTATCACTGCCATATCTCCAATCAAAGTATTTTTGGTTAAAGATGATATCCTTCAAGCGACCCTCCCTTATCAGATCAAAATGTTAACCATTGGCCAGTGAGTCCACTTTTTGCAATAAAAACTCTAACTAATTGTTGTCTTGTAGAGGAGTTCATCATTGACTAGGACATCTAGTAGTTGACTTCACTGGAACTGTCACTAGGTCAGCTGTGAGAGCATCTGATATTTGAGAGGTGCAGGCTGACAACTGATATGTGAACAAGTGAATAAGGATATGCATCATATATAAAGCTCCTTCACTGAAAAGTTCTTCATCAGTAGCTTCAAAGATATACTGTATATCTGATGTATCAACAAGCCTCACATCGCTTGCGTTGATTCCAGCTTTATCCATTGCAGTATGAATTTCTGCTATGTAGTGAAGCATGAGGGTATAGATAGGTCTTACCATATATGTAGTGACATGTTGAGTATCATCACTGAAAGGACCCATGGAGAACAAACTTGAACTCAGGGAGGTTGGATTTGAAGGTGACTTTTGGCTAGTATAGCATGATAAACCTGGGAACATTTTATAGTAGTGGGCTGGAATAGTTCTTGCGGCAGCTAGATCAATATTTCAACAGTTCAAAAAGATGATACTCACCAGAAAAGTGGGAGGATTCTGATACAAGAAGTGTCCAATAATACAAGCAGGACTTTTTTTGAGCTCTGGGACTAGAGTACACATCAGTCTGAACTGGGAATAAGTAGTCCTTGATATGAATGATTGGAGCAGAGATATCAGTGTAAAGGTAGAGGTTGAATCAGTTCACCAGTGAATTGGAGTCCAACTTGAAATGGTCCTCTGGGCTCCAACTTGGACGTTAAATGATTTTCCAGCAAATTTCTTTGTGCTAATTTTTCGAAGTGATTGTTTGCAGGGTGTGCTTATACCGGTTTGGCTGTCAAAATAATGGAGACAATTCTCCAGCGCCATTAATACAATTGCGAGTCCAAGCTAGACATTGGCAATCATTCAGCAACTTGAATCCAGAGTCTGCAACACTGTGTTTTCTCCAAATTGTGTGATCTACCCAGGCTAGTAGCACAGAACACATGCACTAGTGTGTTCATTGATTGCTGCTATCAGAGTGATATTGTTCATCACAGTCACAGTAGTAAACCCAATGTTGTGATGTCTAAGTTCTGGCCTCACTACTACTACTACAGATCTTCTTGCATTTTGAGTCTTTCTCTAGGTCAACAGTTACACCCAAGGTTGTGGATCATGGTAACATGGGATGTCATTGTGTTTATCTGTGAGAATCACCTCATTCCAACTTGATGGTATGTAACATCCAAGTCCTCGACTATAGGCTAATCTCTCTGTATTATGGACAGATTCCACTTTTTATTGTTTGAATATACATCTACTAGTAAAGGTTGTTATATACTGATTAATAAATATATTCTATCCTATCCCTTTAGCTTTGAGCAGGGACACTGTGTTTTATACCCTTCAGCTATCACCATCATCTTCCTTCCTGGCCCAACACGCCAAACCTCAAGGGTAAGGACAGGCCCCTCAGACTTGCAAACTGTGCGTGATTTCTTTTACAAGATATCTATCATGACCTGAAAACAGGGTTCAGCAGACCACACAATAGCAAAAAGATCAAAATTACCTTCTCTCAGTAAGCATTGATACTTGCCTATCTTGCTCCTTCTTCTCCTGATGAAATTGCCTTAATGCTTTTGCGCTTGCTTCAAAGATCTCTAATATGGACCAGACTGGTATCCCTGTAAAGACATGCAATCCACTGGGTGATACTATTGTGATATCATTGAGCATATCCCAACCTCCCCTGTGCAAAAATCTCTTCAACTCCTGCATATGCCCACGAGTCCTAGTGATGTTGAGAGTCATGAGAATGTTGCCAACACATGGATATTCTAGAATCGGGTACGTCTCAACATCCAAAGCATCTAACAGCTCAATGAGACATTTGTCATCTGTAATCAATGGTCATGTTGAGGGTGTCGAGTGTCTCTGGTGAGTCCTTCTCCTGCTTTCTCCCCATTTTGTGGAGACCACCTGTCTTCTATACTCTGGCATCTTGTTTTAGACTCACTGTGAAGATATTACCAGGCATTGAGCATGGTGAGTCTAGCTTGTGTGTTAATGCGCTGGGCCTTGTGCTCACTTTTATTTTTCTTGAAGGATCGGCAAACTTAGTGAATGTGGAGTATCAGAATAAAAGACAAGCTGAATGAGGTGGGCATGGATGGCAACCTACAGTCGTTTTAGGTGTGAGGTTCTATTTGTAGTTCACAACATGCCAGTTATTTTGCTGGAATTGTAAGTCTTTGATAATTTTTTTGTGTCGCTAATTTGTTATCAGTTTTAGCTCTACGAGAGGTTTTCTGGTACGGCCGGTAGTAACAGCACTTCTCATTTTTGGTTGGGGCGGTTGAGTGTGGACGGCAACAGAGATTATGTTGTTAGAATATACTCTGACATACCAATACTCCATAGGATAATACCTCTGATTTGTAAGCCAGCCCAGTATGCAGCAGCTATTCTGTGTAAGACGTCCGTGGTTGCATGTCATGTTTAAGATCCTACATTGTATAACCTTGGCCATATAGCTCAATTGGTAGAGCAGCTGGCATGTATCCAGAAGGTTCCAGGTTCAATCCCTGGTCTGGTTATTATCCAATTTTATCATATGTATGGTAATTGGTGTTGGACTGCTTGTTACCTACAGTAAGGTAGGTCAAGCATGGACCTAATATTAATAGTACTGGGCGCCAATCAAGGTTAACTTGAAATGTTTGCCATTGCCGCCATGGATGAGATAAAAAGAGAAGCTCTCAATGTCTCTTCCCCTTCGTCTTTTGCCCTTCTCTCCTGTTTGTCATGGCCTCGGTTGTTTCAACCCCTCTCCCCTCTCCTGAGGATGAACATTGTATAGACGACAAAATGCGGACCAATACAGCCATCAAAGCTGGAACAAAGCAAAGGATTTTAGCCCTCAAAGAAGAAATCCAGGCCTTGAAATCTGGCGTCTTGAAGACTAAAAGGTGAGTGATTGGACTTACAGTTGGCTAATACATGCTATTGATAGAAACAAATGTCAGTATCAACTCTTGGGTCAACCAAGGTTGTGGGATCTGGTGTCTGGTATCACTGTTGGATTCTATCAGCGACATGGTAGCGGAACACAATTGGCAAATTTATGAGCAAGGTGACGAAGAGGATTTAGTGCAACCTCAAGATTATAGTGAAAAGTAAGTGTTTGTATCTTGTTTACAGAAGCAGCATAAAATTTAAAAAATAGTGAGAATCATACATTTAGAGGGTTTAAGGAACTTGTATATTATATTTCTGCCCTCAAGAAAAAACTGAATGAAGATTTTGCAAGTAATAAGGAACTAGCTTCCATCTATAAGCAAGTACATTTATGCCCTGCCTTCTCTGAGATAGTTTCTTAACTACAATATCATAGTTATGAAAGGATTGAATGGAGCACAAGGCGACAACACTGGGAATATAAAGCCTGCAGCAGTGCAGTGGCTTTCAGAGTTATTCCTTGCATTATCTACTACTCCTCTTGATCCTCTAGATGAGGCTTTTTGCACAATCTCACAGGTAGCCTTATTTGCCCTAGTGAGTATGATTGGAGCAATGCAATGTATGTTTTCTCAACTGTGTTTTTGCTCACTCTCACTTCCTCTCAGCATCAAAGAACAGATTTGTGACCACCACCCCAAATATCTGGTCACAGCAAAATTGTGGCCAACCTTCATGTATGTTGATTATAAGTACAACCCCGAGGATAATGAGAAGGGGTTATTCCAAAGCACCTTATTGCTCAGAGTAAGCCAGTCTCTGTGTTATCTATTCAAGAGATCTAAATGATTGATACCATAGGCCTACAAATTTGTCTTTACATCGCCCTCCTCTGCATTTTCTGTACAAATGCCCCAGATGCAAATCAGCCAAAAGTCAAACTTGTGGACATGTAGCATCACTGCATGCATTCTGTCACGTTTAGGTCCATAGCCTATATAGCAGTCCAAGTAAAGTGTACATTCATAACATCAAATCATACTCATGCTCTTTTGTAGCTTTGTTTTGCGTTGTCAAGTGTAGGATCATGGCGCGTGGAAGGCGGGGATTTTAACTACCAACAGTTCTATAACAATATACCCAACTTCTTCAAAATGCCCCCAGGCCCAACTAGTAAGGCCAAAATTTAAAACCTACTTTTATGGTGGAACAGGTATGATTGTTTTTTATTTTTTAAATAATGACATGTCTGATATTATATCCACAAGCTATCAAGAACACATCAGTTGCACGTTTAGCTGCTCAGTGTGCTGCTAAGGAAACCCACTCATCTCAAGCTAGTTGGATATTTTACTCTAGTGTAGTATTAGTTATGTGTGCTGTTATTCTTTATCGTATGAAAAATATATTATTCTTTCACTACTATGAAGTCGATGGATTGAATAATGCATGGGTTATATATTACCTAGCAGATGCAGATCTCATATGTTATGGTAGACATAGAATAACAGCTCGCCCATCGTTTGTAAAACTTAGTAAGAGCTCAATTAGAGGCTTGCAAAACTCAAGGCCTTGTATCCTTGTGAATCAATGACCACAATGTGAAATATTCAAAATTGTGACTCGGCTGCTCAGGGTGTTATAACGCCCTTACTATTATAGTGAAGCTGAACAACTCATGTGGTGTAGGCTAAAACTTGTGGAATATGGTAATGCTCACCGACATTTATGTGGCAGTGTAATGACTGGTTGGCTTCAGCCTATCTTCAAGTGATTTTGAATGCCTACAATGATTTTCTTGTACGTTCAGGTTTTCCCCAGTCTTGGCCTTATGATTATCATGCCAAAATGCTTTTTATGATCAAGTTTTCTTTGCATTAGCTATTGTAGTTTAACTTAATTCCACTGAAATACAATGTGTAACGACCAAGAGTCTGTTACTCTGGCGTACAACTAGAACCAACTATAGAGATAATGATAAGGGAGTGGTTACCCTTTAGGCTTCAACAAGTAAGTTGTGAGGATACAACAGGAGGACTCACTAAGGAGTCTCCTTGATCTATTGGGGTATATATACTACTACAGGTTTGTTTGTACATATGTACTATACAGTTTTGATGAAGGCAGTGGCTGATGATGTCAGAGGGTGCAGCCCATGTGACCAGCTCCGCTGCGTGAGAGACTTGTATCTAAAATAGAAAGAAAGGCAGTGCAGCACAAGAAAGTGGAGTTTGAACAAAAGGGAAAGTGATGCATAGCACGGAGTGTAAAAACTACAGTAAAAGGTTAAAGAGGACAATGAAAATTAAAGGTCCAAAAATGTGTTATTGTAACACAATGTGTCTTGAATTTGGCACATATTTTCTTCTGTTTCTGACTGCAAACAGAAGGTTGTTGATGGTACATAAAACTCTGGAAAGTGCTGTCCATATCCTAGAACAAGCCAGCCAACTATATAATTTAGATGACATTACATGGCTGTTGGATAGGTGCCAATTATGGCACTTGCGCTCAAATCAAACATTTTTGGGCAGCTATCCCAATCTGTCTTTCCTTTAGATTGCTTTGTATTGTTCTGTAATAAACATTGTTGTTCAGTTTTGGCATTATTTTTGGGTGGACTTTTCATGATTTTCAAGATGCAGACAATACAAACATTCACCGACAATGATTGCACAGGATTATTGCAGCAAACATCGGCTTAAGTATTTGCACACATGATTTGTCTCAATAGAACTTAGAAAATAATTGGCATTGCCAATATATTCTTTCCATCTTTTCTCACTACAAAATTGCATAATAATTATTACAACTTGTGAGATTAATCCACATTTGGGTGAGTCTACATACACTTATAATATTTCATAACAATGGCTGAGATTAGTCTCGACTAGGTAAATCACTTGATATAAAAAGAAGATTACCAGACTTGAAAATTACTTTGAGATAGCTAGATTAAAGAAAAATATGCGACCAGTGGTATTCAATACCCATATCACGTTATTCTTTCTCTCCAGTGCAAGACCGTACATTACCACAAATATGTACCCTCTCAATATGATATTGATGCTGCCTTGAGACCTTTCCCATGCGAATCTACCCTTATAAAAGGTCTTATTTGTCTTTATGAACAAGCCCATAATAATTACAGTTATGATAGCTATTTTTTGTTTTACAAGCGCTTACAAAAGCCATGGGAAACAAATCTGATTTTGTTGACCTTAACTGTTTTCTTTTCCAGTAAGTGTGGATGGATCAATAATCAATTATACAGCTCATGTATGACAGATCTATCTAGCAATGTTACTCGTCCGTATTCCAGTCAAGAACATGGGGAAAGTTTTGCTGGTGAGTCAAACATCACTTTACTTTTTCCTTTGCTAACATTTACTTCTTTGTTCATTGTTTACTGGTTGTTGTGGGTTGTTTGGTTGTAACTTGGACATTTTTGTATTTATATGGGCTTTCTCCAATGATTGTGAACTATAGTAAACCTTGTGGTTGATGATATTATTGATGTGCGAGAAAAAGGTCGCACAGACAGATCATCCACAGCCCGTTAGCAAAAGAGCTTTTAGTTCACTGATTCAGGAATGTAAAGCACCAGATCACCTTTGGCCTGTAGGTAGTGATGTTGTTATTAGAATGAATCACTTGAAAGAATTCCTCAACAATTATTCACATTTCACTGTAGCAAATTTGAGGGCTTTAGCGAGAGCCCATTCTGTGTGTGCTGGACATTTTGCTGTGAAGAAGACATTGGTATGGGATTTACACTGTCATGCATGTAGCAACATTTGTTGTGGCAGAAACATATTAGTCTTCTGTGAACTACTGGTTGATCGTCAAAATAGTGAGACTGGTTTTCCTCTCAATGACAATGACACTGTTGATGCACAGCAGCAACAGAAACACATGCAACAGAGCGTTGTGAGGCAGTCGAGGCGTGTCAGAGCACATTGTTTGCCAGTGTTCCCACATATGTGTAGCTGGAATGAGCAGCTTAAGATTATTTGTGAATAACAAAATAAGATGTTTATTTCTCACCAACAAAGAAAACTGTGCACTGTCTGTGCATAATGTTACATGGTGGGAGGACTATCTTTGATTCATGCGCAAGATGTTGACATTGCTCTCTTGTGCAATCTGTTTCTTCCACAATGGGTCCTACCCACTTTGTAAGATGTTGATGTTTATGGTGGAGGCATTCTGTATATCAAAGGGTTACATAATCCATGGGCGTTGGACAGCTGTTGTGGATAAACAAGGTCAGCCACTTGATTCCCTTGCAAATATTCAATATTATGGGCAGGAGGCGCTTCCTTGTTATTTGAGACATGCATTCAATTCCGCTTCAATGTTTGAACAAGCTATTATTACCTGTGCACATTGCACACATATTTTGTACCTTATATCTGAAAAACAAAGCAGGGGCAGTGTCGCCGCTTTTTCTCCAAAATACCTTTGAGGCAATGTAACAAATTTACCCCTAGATTCTGTGAGCCTCTGAGACATTTTACCACCTTCATGTGAAGAAATATTGTGGTCCATGTATGCTTTGTTTGTCAGCTTGGATTCTCAAGTGATGCACAAGAATATTGGGAGACTCTCTCCTGTTCTTGTGGGTAAACAAGCTGTACATAACATGGTTAATTTCTTGATAGAAGAGAATCCTTGGTACTGCGCTGCTAGTGTGCAGTTGAGTGAAAACAATGTATAGGATTTATATTCTGGAATGTCACAGACCGGTATGCCTGTTGCTGTTAACATTAATGTGCTTCCTCGTGTTCCTGGAGGGGATGGCAGCAGTACAACAGCCAATTATATAGATTGTATGGACATCAACTCACCAGAGAAGAACTCTTCTGACAGTTTTATGGATGCAGTGGGTTATACATTAGGAGATCACTCACCTGAATCATATTGACTTATAAAAGCCAACGCACTTGCGTATTGCCTTGATGGCAAGTATTTCCTCCAGATGCATAGTGGATCCAAATTTTTGAATGACCACAATCCTGGCATGCTCACTTTAGTGTTTTTGCACCTGGATCCTTGGGGTATAAGAGGCTTTTTTGAACCTAACAGGACAAAGGATCAATACATTTCATTTAACAGGCAGCTTCAATATCTGCTTCTCCAACATGACTTGCCTTTTCCGGCAGATCCGAATTCTGCCTATGTTTGTTTCAACATTATCCAGAAGTGTGATGTCGCACAACAGGCAATGTTCTGTCTCAGTTCTGAGCATCATAAAAAAAATTGGTAGAGATGTTGCTGAGTACAGTTCCACCTTGACCAACTTGATTAGAAAATGGGTAATCCCAACACATCGCCGTCAAACAAGTACCAGAAAAAAGTGTTAAAACTGCTTACACAATTAAAGTTGACGTTGAAAGAGGTGAAAGGCAGCATAGGGTATAAACTTTGTTGTCAGAGTGAAGTATGTGCATTAATGAAGAAGTACAGAACACCAGCACTATTCAATACAATTAACCCTAACAATATCAGCTATCTTTTGCTTGGCTTTTTTGGAAACATAGTGCCCAATGATTGGAAAGCCATGACTTTGTATGAAAGGTCAGCTTTTGTCGCCACTAATCCTGGATCTGCGGCTAGATTTTTTGATTCAATGCTGCACAATTTTATCAACATAATCCTTAAACATGGAAAGTCAGAGGCTGGATTGTTTGGTGATAGTGAAGCATACTATGGTATGGTAGAGGCTCAATGTTGTGGCACCCTTCATTGTCACATGCTGATCTAGTTAAAAGGCAATCCCAACACACAAGAATTACATGATAAAATGCAAAAAGATGAGACCTACAAGCAACAAATTATTGCATGGTTAGAGTTTATTGTCTCTTGCAAACTGCCTGGGATGGAAAAGATCTTACATGAACTGAATGGAACAACTTTGTCTAAACCACTGCGTCCAACAGATACTGTAGACCTGCGCCTTGAAGAAGGGGATATTTTAGAAGATGATATCTAGAACGAGCTAGATTTTCAACGGGATTTCCAGGAAGTGTTATAATTGACATACTAGTACCTACTTACACTTACTTTTTTGTACTTTTACTTTTATTTTTCCAAGTCACATGACTTAGAGCAAATTGGATCCTGGAAGCTGGAGTTAGTGTTGGTTGGCCAACAAAATTCACGCTGTCCCCCATCAAGGCAATTATCTGGCTTTACTCTTGAAGGTGAGTGTTAGGTGTACTGTATATCCGTGTGATATTTCATCTTTGTTTTTCTGTTACTTGATTTGACTCCCAGCCCCAGAAAAAATATGTGCGCTTCAATGGGAAAAAAGTCTCAAGATATCCAGAGGCTTTGCATTTGCTGGAGCACAGTTGTTAGTGCCAGAACAAATTATAGGCATTGTCAGCTTCTAGCACCTTCTAGGGTCAAGGCATTTTCTCTGTATCTTGCACACCATAGACATGAAGGGCCTTCAATCTTGAGATTGGGTGTACGGGAATGTGGAAGTATAAGCTCCCCTTATAAGAGTATAACTGCGTGCATTGCCACTTCAGCCACAATGAATATAGGACCAGCACCAGAACTCTAAGAGAATACATATTCATCGACTGTACATAATACCATGCCATTGTGTGCAGGACAATGGTGCAATCAAAGGGCACAGATAGATGACAACAACAGTGGAGATAGGACTTCAGAAAGTGACACTGATACATCATCAGGTGTAGAAGAAAAAATGGATGTAGAGGCGAAGATAGGCTCCACAGGCTTGTTTATGTGACATAAGGTTGGAGAAAGCCTTGAACATGATTTAATATCAATTGATAAATATTCATTTTTACTTGAAAAAAATAGTCTGAGGCTCATTGACCCACATCAACTAGACAGTGGATGAGTTGAGCAAGACTGATAGGCTCTTATTGCCCACCTTCACTCTCAAAGTTTGAACACATATGATAGAGGAAGCATCCAACAAATTACCACTTGCTTTCACCACAGAACATCTACCATTTTACAAGGAAACCATTTTGCGTGTTTCTTTTCTGCCTATGACTAGTATTTTACAATTGTTGCCCCAGATCCTGCATATGCTACACTGGTCTTTATGCCTTGTTAGATGCATATCCTACCTGCAATTCACCGAGATGTGATTCAAAAGGGACACCATGCAAGAGATTTCTGTATATCATATTAATTCCCTGCCTTATTTCTTTTCTGAGGAATCCGGGGCTTGCAAAAAAAATGCAGTACAAGAGCCAAGAGCACAAGCATGAGCCTGGAGTTATAAAAGATACAATAGAAGGCAGGTTGTACCGCAACCTGCTTGACCAGCCAGTTATTGTGGATGGAAAGGATTTAGGTCACAATTTGTTTTCAGATCACAGAGACATTGTGTTCAATTGAGAACTTCTGGGAAGTGTCTAGCCACTTGCTGAGAGCTAACAGGGACAGAACTAGAGTCCAGTATGAGTAACTATATTATCAGAGAGTACAGAATGTGTACAGTACCTAGAGTCCAGTATGAGTAACTAAAGAATAGGAATACTGGACTCTGCAATACTAGTCCGAAGTTTTGTAAACAAAGGTAAACAAATCAGCCACAAAGGCGAAATTATAGAATGCTCAGTGAATACTGAACAATACAGCAAAAAAAATAAAGAGGAAAGTGATTTAGAAAGAAGGGAAAATAGATAGCACAACTAGGTGCAGAATCACCAAAACTAACACATTGTGGGAATTTCAACTGATGGCTTGCACCGTTCTGCTAGCACAAAAAAGCAACAGCTTGGTCTATTATCATCTTCAACTTCAACCTACCCCCCAAGCTTCATTTTCTGAAGGAGTATATTCTTTGTATAGGCATTGTTCCTAGTAATAAAACTAAGTGAAACTCAGCCGCTGCCCGAGAGGCTATAGAAATGACTTTATTATTTACCTAAGTGAAACTACAATAGATGTTAGTTTAAGGTGATCTCTAATAAATGTAATGTAACATACCTCAGCCGCTGCCCGAGAGGCTATAGAAACGACTAAGGTATTCCTATACTAAACCCCCTACTACTTATAGTCGGAGGTGCTACTTGCTACAGTATAATGACTCCTAGGAGAACAATGGTTACTCCATGGAGTGGTGGCTATGCTCCATGGAGAACAATGGCTGCTTTGGCAGAGACCGGGTTTATCCGGTTTTGTCACCTAGGTCATAAAAGCCAAAAGATTTTGATGCTTTCTTATGGCCCTTTTTCAAAGAGCTTCTGGAGCTTGCAACTGGAGTTTGTGCCTATGATGCTCTTGCAGCTGTTATCATAGCACTTCACACTTATCTCATTATTATGTCCAGAGACATTTCAACAATTTCCATGGTCATACACATCTGAAGCCATAATGATTTTGTACAATGTAGAGTGTTCAAAATCACCAGTGTACAAGTGCCAGATAGTTGCACCTGAACTTATTATGTCCCCCTATATTGTGGACGTCACAGCTTGCCCTCAACAGCCAATGACTATGATTCAAATTGCCTTCCTCTACAATCTCACCTATAAATGTTGGCTCAGGCTTGAGAAGTACAGACAGCGCCAACAGCAAGAGGATCATCTTTCAAAACTCTATAAGATCAAGGGGGTCTCCTTGCTCAGCCACATTCTATCCCTCTCATTTTTTCTTTCATTTCTATATGATTTTATGCATCTGCCATGGGAAAACATTATTCATAATATGGAACTTCTATGAACAGGCCAATACAAAGGTCTCAATGAAGGTTGAGAAGAGTATGAGTTAGACAAAAAGGTTTGGGAAGCTGTCAGTGAAGCACTGGTTGCTCCAGGGGACACAATACATGCATGTTATAAGGCGCACCCACCTAACCTAGCTAATCACTGTTCTAGTTGTACAGCTGACTTGTGGTCATTCTGAGCATTGTACCTCGGACTGTCCTTCTATGTCAAAAGTTCAAGAAACAGAAGTACTAAAATCATTTTGTTGATCTAGTAAAACTACTTCATATTTGCTTACAGTTTAAATTATCTAGAGACAATGTAGAGTATTTTTGGGGTGGTTTTTTTGCCTGGGTGCAGAAATATGAAAGGTATGTACTGATTTTTGTTGATTAGTTTGCTTGTTTTACACTGAACTTGTATATACTATCAATATTACCCTTCACATCTGAGTGCATGCCCACTGACAATCCATGCTCTGCTGCATATCGCAGACAGTATCAAAGTGACCGGGCCTGTATGAACATCATGGGCTTTTCCGGCGGGGGGGTTCTGTGGACACTTGCAACCGGCTGTCAAAAGCTGGCAATTTCCCTATCAATGCATTTTTTTCTCAGTATATTCTCAATAATGCCATGTTTTGTCATACACAGCTTATTCACAACCTAACTGAGGAGCTCCCTTTGCAACAGGCTCAAAAAATGACATTCCATCTAAACAATCCAAGTCAGAGCATGGTAGGTTATTCTCTACATCAACTACAAGAACTGAGTAATCACAATACTCTAGATTTGTTGTGCATTTTACTGCCACCCCACACAAAAACTCCTATTGATAATTTTCTGACCAATAAGATTTTTGCTGCACTTGCCACCCACTATGATACAACTGTGTCAAGATTAAAACAGCACTGTGGATCTCTTGAGGGCTTAAAGTAATGGGGGAAAGTTAGACATTTAGAGGGGGGAGATACTATGGTTACCATAGAGCTGTTGAGAGCAAGGAGCAATACAAGAGATAATATATTTATTAAGAGTACATTTTGTATTGTTTGTTGATTTGAGATCACTTACACACCACAGGAATAAAACAGTAGTAGCCAACCTAGCTTAGTTTTAATATGTAACTAAAAGGTTGACTTTTAGCCTCTATAAAACCAAGCTATTATATTTATAGTATTTGAAAAACCATATTTGTAACAGTTGTACTAAATAATTACTTATTATTTGTATAACATATATGTTGGTTTAATATCAGTATTTTAAATCCCAATTTGGAGTTTGTGACATCTATTAGCTTGCTGCCACACAAAAACCTAGTCATAAAATAGTCACACTAACCTACAAAACAGCCTTTGTTGTGGTTGCTGTTATGTGACTGTTATGTGACTATTTTGTGACCAGGTTTTTCAGTATCAGCAAGCTAACAGATGTCACAGACTCAAAGTTGAAACTTAAAATACTAGCAATTAACCCACTAATGTAACAAATACTGGTTTGTGGCTAGGGTTTTAGGTACAGTGACTCCAAAAACTATTGCAATGTTTGGCCTAAACATGGTGCACGAAGCGCACCACTAACAGGCATGGGAATTTTGCTTGACTTTGGTGGGGGTCAACAAAAGTACTTGGTCTTGGCTACAAAATGGTTCCTGGGTCATGTGATTTGGCCCAGTGTTTGTGGACATATGTTCATTTCAAAACAGCAATACTATTGCAGCCGTTTTTTCACTTTTGAGTTGGAAGCAGAGATCACAATAATATCATAGAATATATGGCTTTGTTTGGTCCTAAAAACAAAGATACATGTATAAACATTGTTTCTGAGTTTAAAAAAGTTCATACACTTCTTTATTCTCAACCACCATCATCATAAAATCCCTTTCTCCTGCTCAAAAGACAGATTCTTAACCTCCTTAATGCAGGTCAAACTGCTCACTCCATTGCCTCTACCACTGGTGTCCATGTCTCTACCATCTCTGAACTTCACTCCAAGGAGCATTCTAAGCTCCAAAAGTCTGTTGGAGGTTGTCCATCTAAGCTTTCTCCTGCCAATGTCTGCCATGCTATGTATCTCATCTCCACTCACAAGGCAGAAAATGCTGTCCAGATCACCAAAGCTTTTACCAACATCATCAACCAAACTCTCTCCACAAACACTGTTTGACAGCACTTGAAAAAGACTGGTGTAAAGGCTGTGGTCAAGCGGAAATGCCCTCTTCTCTCTGCCAAGCATCATAAGGCTAGGTTGGACATTGCTCATGCTCACAAATACTGGAGTGTGGAGGATTGGAAGAAGGTTGTATGGTCTGATGAGACCAAAATCAATCGCCTGGGGTCAGATGGACGCAAGTGGGTGTGGAAAAAGCCAGGTGAGGGGTTCAGTGATAGATTGGTACAGGGAACTATTAAGTTTGGAGGAGGTTCTATGCATATGTCCACAAACGCTGGACCGAATCACATGACCCAGGAACCATTTTGTAGCCAAGACCAAGTACTTTTGTCGACCCCACCAAAGTCAAGCGACATTCCCATGCCTGTTAGTGGTGTGCTTTGCGCACCGTGTTTAGGCCAAACATTGCAACAGTTTTTGAAGTCACTATATTAGCAAGCTAACAAATATCACTAACTTAAAGTTAAAACACCAAATAATAAAATTTAACTAGCATCAAACTAGCACATCTTTTATACAAATATAATTGTTTAAACACTAAAGAAAAAACAGTTTGGCTAATTAAGATTCAACCTTCCAGTTACATATTAGAAGCAAGCTAGTCTGCTTACTGCTGTTTTATTCCTGTGGTGTACATCCTTTTTGTTTAGTATGAAAGCTTAGTTGATAATAGTTTGCACACCAGTCTCATAAAGATAATGAATGTAGAACTGAATGCCTTTGCTACCAAAAGTCAACATATAGCAGAATCCTTGAAGAAAGCAAAGTTGAAACTCACTTTCCAAGATGTTATTCCCCAGTCTACCACAAATTCAAACCCATCTTTTGTTAGTTTTGGTGATTCTGCACCTAGTTGTGCTATCTATTTTCCCTTCTTTCCAAATCACTTTCCTCTTTATTCTTTTTGCTGTATTGTTCAGTATTCACTGAGCATTCTATAATTTCGCCTTTGTGGCTGATTTGTTTACCTTTGTTTACAAAACTTTGGACTAGTATTGCAGAGTCCAGTATTCCTATTCTTTAGTTACTCATACTGGACTCTAGTTCTGTCCCTGTTAGCTCTCAGCAAGTGGCTAGACACTTCCCAGAAGTTCTCAATTGAACATTTTTACTAAAGAGTTATGTGACAAACTTCCCCCAAAATGCCCTGAGGACCATGCAATTGAACTAGTACCAGAAGCTAATGGTCTTGACCGCAAAATGTACCATCTTAGCTGAGATGAACAACACTATTTAGATGAATTGATAGACAAAAACTTGAAGAGTGGATACATCCGGGAATCCAAGTCACATTATGCTTCACCATTCTTTTTTATAAAAAAAAAAGACAGCTCACTATGCCCTGTCCAAAACTATTGCAAACTAAATGAACTCACCATAAAGAATTTTTACACCCTCTCTCTCATATTGGAACTCATTGACAATCTCAAAGGTGCCAATTACTTTACAAAGCTAGTTCTTTATTAAGTGGCCTTTTTTTCTTTTTCATTTCTGCCATCAAGTTGACCTGTTTTTGTATTTGTGCACAATATAGATCATTGCTAACAGAAGGTACACTGAAATCTCCCAAACTTCTATGAAGTAATGTATTATCTGCTTCCAGGAGACCTGCCTGTTCCACCGTGTTTAGAGCAATGTGTGCATTTCTCAGCACTTGAGGGACACTGCAAACACTGTCATGTGTATTATGGGCCATAGTGTTGGTCTGCACTTCAGCGTAGAATCCATTTAAATCATCCACCTTATTGTCTAACAACGATGTACGCAAGGAATAACAAAACCTGATAAACCCGGTCTCTGCCAAAGCAGCCATTGTTCTCCATGGAGCATAGCCACCACTCCACGGAGTAACCATTGTTCTCCTAGGAGCACAATTGTACTCCTAGGAGTCATTATACTGTAGCGAGTAGCACCTCCGACTATAAGTAGTAGGGGGTTTAGTATAGAAATACCTCAGTCGTTTCTATAGTTTCTTGGGTAGCGGCTGAGGTATGTTACATTATATTTATTAGAGATCACCTTAAACTAACATCTATTGTAGTTTCACTTAGGTAAATAATAAAGTCGTTTCTATAGCCTCTCGGGCAGCGGCTGAGTTTTACTTAGTTTTATTAAGGAATCCATATTGACGGGAGGTTGCATGTAATCAATGCCCGCTAGTGAAGGATTGATCTGTTTGCTTCATCAATGATCACGCTCACTTGCATCTTGGGCATCTTTACACTCATTTTTGATATTCATATTTGCTATGACAATTTGCTGTTCAGGTTTGAATTGATACAATGTGAATACTTCCTCCCATATCTGATGATCAGCTGTTAGGTTGACAGTTTTCTCCAAGGTTTGAATAGTATAAGCATTGCACAACACCAAGCATTATGTTCATCTTGCATTTTATCAGGTTTAGGTATCGCTGTCCTGATTAAAACAGTGACTAGAGGTCTATCTCAAATTCTCATAAGGTGTGTCCCGTGTTGAGGATGATCTACATCTAACTTACCTTGCAGAAGCGCTTTCCTTCCAGGCCACTGTCTGCCCCGTGAATGAGCCTATCTTATGGTACCATTCTCCTGTACACTCTGAAGGCGCATATTTTCATGAGCGTGAAGGGTTTTTTGGTCCCACAAGCACAATGTATCAAACAGTTGTTCATGACTCCTACAACAATAATCTGCAAGTTCACTGGATATTGCCACTTTGTTGGGTTCTACAGACAGGAAGACTTGCTCTCCTTGTAGATCTTCCATTCGATCATGCCTAACAGAATCTACAACTGCATCAGTTTTGTCAAGGGTGTTATCATCCTTGTTTTGCAAATTGTCATTACCAGAAGTAACTTCTGGAGTTTCTTCATGAAGTTTTTTTCTCACATAACAGTCAAACTCATACCAGGACAAAAGTTTGAATGCATGACTTGAATACCAATCTCCTCCCCCCACCAAGTAACTCATTACTTGTTGGCAGGACAATTCTTGATGAGCCATGATAGCATTTATACTCTTCATGAACAAACTCTTGTTTTTATCAGAGTTAGTGGATGACACGCCCATGTATTTTAAGTCAATTTGTTTGATAGCATATTTCAGCGTGTCTAACCCCACATGCATAGATAGAGAACTTTTCATAATGTAGTAAGTCACATAATATACAAGTGCTTTGGCAGATGTCCAGAACTAATATATTTAATATCCATGTTGCATCTCATCAAGAACAACACTAAATCATTAAAGTTGTTTATACGAGGATGCAAACGTCTCAGCAGAATCAATTGCAACACAGGGTCTATTTCTGTAAATGATCCAGTCATTCCATTAATCCTCATTCTACAATATGAGTTGTCTCAAGAATCCCCTGCTTTCAGGTGTTTCCAGTATGTATCAGTATGCTCATGCCAGTTGCAAAGAACAGCTAACTCTTTAACAACTTCCTGTGGCAACACCAACAAGACACAGTCTTGGGGCACTGGAGCACAATGAAAACAACACTCAAAAGAAGAGGAAGAGGTGGGAGTGGTTACCCATTAGGTTTCAACAAGTTAGTTGTTGGTAGACAACAGGAGGACTTGCTGAGTCCCTCCCCATGTATTGCTCCTGTATATATACTAAAATACATGAGGTACTGTACAGTTGTAAATAAAGTTTAAAGTCCGATGTCTAGCATGTGACCGGTCACATGCTAAGTTTAGACGCTGGTCAAATGTTGTGTCACATGACTTGGTCATGTGACTATGAAAAGTTGAAAATGTAAAGTAAGGTAAATGGTCACATGACTGGTCACTGGTTGCTGAAGCTGTGAGCAGTCATGTAGCAATCCGAGTCATCAATATCCCACATACTGCTGTGAATGTAATGGTGGGATGTAACTGGGAGTTCTTGAGCGCCAGCCTAGGGACCACTTAATCCCTTTGCCAGGACTTATTCTTATTGACGGAATATGTAAACTTCACCAAAAACCTGCCCACTCCCACGTCCTACCATTATTATGTACTCTCAGAATAGATTCTGAATCATATACCTGGTCAATTTACACAAAGTATGACAATTCCTAATCTGATAAGCCTGCCTGCCACCTCCACCACAGTCCAAGTAAACACAATTACTAGATGGGCCAGAAAAACAATAGGGGGGAAACTAGCTTCTTCAAAAGCAAAGACTGTAACAAAGCAGATACTGCAGGAGCAGAACAATTATCTGTTACAAGAAATACAGAAACTTTGAGGTATTGTTACAATCTGCTTTGCTATTAGATCACATTTGACTCTAAAGGTATATTACCATCCATCTTTATAGTCTTCTATTGTTGACAGGGATAGGATTATGGATGTCATTGTCTCCTCAGATAATAGGACTGAGGTTTTCCTTCATAATGATAGTAGGAAAATATAGAGTAGATTCCACTTGTCCTATCCTACTGTTATACAGGGGTTTATATACTGAATAGGTAGTAAATCCAAGCTCAGCTCCAAGCTGGGTTTGTAAGTAAGAGCCAATAGTGTAAAGACCTTCAGGGTCAAGGGCGAGAGGTTTGTAGTCCAAGAGGAGTATTCTTTGGGGAAATAACAAGAATAGATCAAGGATGTGTGACCATAATATAGCTATAAGGAGTATCCTTGGAAGAATTGCAGATCACAAGGTATAAGAAAGGAAGAGGAAGGATAAGATAAGGTAAGGAGAAATGTGTACAAAGAGATAGAGGGATAAAATGTGAAAGCATACATATGGGAATATAGGGATAGTGGTGAGTGATAACCACTAGATAAAGGAATATAGTCCAATAAGTAAAGGAAAAGGCAAAGGATAAAGTGAGAGTAAATTTGAATTGTAACAGGTACATTTGTTAATCTGTACACATTTTATAGATTGGCCTTACATTACCATAGAACAACTATCCCAGGTAGCCAAGTAGTGCTTTGAGGTGGAAAATGCAAGAGCCAAAGTCAAGCAAACAAGAAAAGAAGTCAAGTGTGTGGCCAAGAAAACTAGGAGGCACTCTACAAAGAAGACATCATCTATAATACCCAAGCTAAAAGCTTCAGACATGTCTGAGGTGAGTGATAGGTTATGTTGAGCAGTGGGGTTGATTGACAACAAACATAATTACCTAACAATGCAGTTGAGCCCTACCTTCAAGATAACTTGCATTTTGACTGAGCTGAGCCTTGCTAGAGCACCATTTGTGATCTAGTTCATCAAATATGTCTTAATGTTCATGCAGATTACCACAATCAATTGCCGAGGAATTTGGGCAATCTTTTTAAACTTGTAAGGATGATTAATCTCTGAATAATAAGCTAAGCTAATGTGATATAGGCTCGCCGATTTCACAATGATTGGGCAATTGCCAAGCTTATCAAGCAATACCTTAGCAATCAACAAAAGGCTGAATCACATAAGCAAAAATTAAGACTTATTAACAGCACACAATAATAGAGGATTCACCACATTTACAATATGGAAGACAATGATTGTCCATGAATTCACAAGAACCGTGTAGGTAAGAAAGTGGTTCAAATTATTTATCTGCCAAGATAAACATAGACAGTAAAATATATCATTTTAATATAATCAGATCATACAGAACAAAATAGTACAATAATATACTCATTACAACTATATTTTTATCAGCCATGAAAAAGACAATACAAGCAAGTGGCATAAAAGTCCTTGAGCAAGATCCTAAAATAACCTAGGAGACTTATTGTGCTGGATGAGTCAGACATTTTGATGGTGCTGTCATTTGCCTTTGCATTGTAGCTGCCCCAAATGTGAGCACTGTCTGATAGTTGGTAGTCCGACAATAAAGCTCTGCACAAGCTGCTTGCTTTTTCTACTGTTATCTCCCATTTATTTCCTTGCAGGACGTCAGCCCATTGTGAATGATGCACTTAACACATCATCAAACAGATCTTGGGGATTAACTGGTCCGCCAAACTGCAATATCAAGGAAGTCATTTATGTTCAGGCCAAGACTAATGATAGGAAATTGGGAAGTGGACATGGGTTGTTACTTGGTGTGCAATAGCATTTTATAATTGCCAAGCAGTGTAAAATAAGTTGTGGCTGAAATGAATGTGAGTACTGATTTTCCACGTGTACTGGCTGAAGGAACTTGATTGTCACTGGCTGTGACAATTGGTGCACACCAACAGATGCAAGAGAAATCCTGGTAACCCATGTGTATGTATACTTGATTTTTCTGTGTGGGATCCTTCTTGTGTGTATAGACTTCTAGAAAATAAATGCCTTAGGTGCAAATTTTGGTCTATGCTTCAATGTCTTTGTCAAGCGCAGAATTTTTGACAAGAGTTGAGATGTAACTTTTATTTTCATTTTGGACACTTATACCATGCAACACTTTCCTTTTATTTTTTAACTCCACTTATATTTTTCAGTTTTTTGCGCTATGCAGCTTCCTTGTTACTTTTAGTTACAACTCTCTCATGTGGTGGGGCTGACTACAAAAGCTCCACCCTATGACATCATCAGCCACCACATTTACCAACTTTATAGTATATATGTACAAATAACCTGTAGTAGTACAATATATAAACCCCAGTAGATCAAGAAGACTCCTCAGTGAGTCCTCCTGTTTTTTACCCACAATTAACTCGATCCTACCCTAAGGGAGTCTACCCTCCTTCACTTGCCTTGCTTTGCTTGTCTTTGGTTGTGCGCTAGAGTATAAAAACTTTAGTAGTTACAGGTATGTGCAGAGGTGATTGTCTTTTGGGCATGGACAAGTCTGGTGGTGTAGGAGGTGGAGAAAGAGCAACATGGCAAGACAGAAATCCTTATAATAGACATAAGTTGCTTCAGAGTGCTGGACAAGCTGTGCTTGGAGTGGTAGCTGAAGTCAAGACTTTGTGCCTGGATTTGCAATAAGGTTCCACTATATTTGTCTAATTAATATTCAAATCAATATCCTGACAGGACAAGTTGATTGGATATTGTTCAAGTTTGCCTTGAGTAAGGGAAGTCATATATGAGTGGTGGTGTAATATGAAGAATATCAATTTACTTTATTTTTGAGACCAATGTGGGTTATTCTATTTACTAGCTAACTAAAATACTAAAATAATCAATTATGTTCATGGAACTCAAAGGACTCTGGAAAATGACTAAGTCCTTTATGAGTATCTGATTGAAATGTGCAGGATACCTATAGGTTTTGTGAAGATCTCCAGAACTGAACATCCAGGCAAAATCTGCTTGGAATGTGCTGGAAACAATTGGGTTTTTGGAAGATTTTCCAGGCTCCTCCACAGCCACTATTTTGAGAGAGGAGGATACTTTATTCCTTGCTCTTTCTCCACAGCAGCTGCAAATTAACATTTGTAAACAAAGGGTCACCACAGTGAAAGTGACATTCATCAGTGTTGGACCTTAAAATATGTGAAAACATCTTATTGACTCTGTCTTTTTTTGAGAAATACAGTGTTATTTTCACTGCGTGGTGGCTTCAAATCACCCTATTAAGGATGCAAGCAGAGGCAGATGTGATATCTGTTTCCAACATTTGAAGGATCATGCAGGAGAAGCTAGGAACATATCTATGTCTATGGCAGGTCAAGGTAGGCCAGATGCTTGCCAAGGGCAATGAAGATGATATCTTGAATGCAGGCACAGGCCTTGGCAAGACCCTCAGTCTCAAGATACTATTGCTGCTTAGAGTAAATAGCATTCAAATAATCATTACTCCACTCAACCTCTTGGGCCTACAGTACACCAAGTCCATTCAGAAAGCCAGAAAGCCAGCCATCGCCATTCACTCGAAGACAGCAACACCAGTGAGTTTCCGGGTAAGCACCTGTATCTTTTAATTGGGAATATGTCACAACAATTAGTTAATTGCATAGACAATTGGAAATCTTGCATATTGTGCCATAATCATCAGTCCAGAACAAGCCATAAAGTTGGGAGGAGAATTTGAGAAGCTATTGAGACAGCTATTATTCCATAGCTGTATAATATCAATTGTGTACTATACAGTTGATAAAAGCAGTGGCTGATGATGTTATAGGATGCAGCCCATGTGACCAGCCCCACTGTGTGAAAGAGTTTGTGCCTAAAAATAAAGGAAAATAGTGCAGCGCAAGAAAGTGGAGTTTAAACATAAGGAAAGTGATGCATAGGACAAATGTGTGAAAACTAAGAAAGAAAGTTGAAGCGGAGAAAGAAAGGATGTAAGTCCAAAATTTGTGTATTGTAACACTATATCCCCTCTGTTCATAGCGTAGAATATCTCCTCGTACAGCAAAACATATTTGTTGAATAACAGGTTATTTCCATATTGCTGATCCCTCAGAGCCATTGGCTAGTCTCTCACGTCTCTGATGTTGCCATTGGCAATATATTATTCTGTGAGGTGTGTGGCCATGGTTTCAAGCTGTTCAAACATTGGTTTACTCTTTGCAAATTCTTCAAGGGTGGTGTGAGCTGGATTCCGTTCCATGGCATAAGCCCTTCAACAATTGAGGCGGTGGCATATACTTGAGTGTCCTATAAGCAGATGCATGTGACAAAAGCCAGGTTTGGTAACAAATATGCCTGTTTCCTTTGAGCACAGCTTGGAAACATTATGCATGAGGCTTGTATTGTCTTTGCAAGCACTTAAAGGCTGTAAAAACACCCACCATAAGCCATAAGGTATCCGCACATGCTATCTTTAAGTTGAAGAGCCCCGGAATGAAGACTACATGCTGAAAGTGGTCCTGTGGAGTCTCTTTGATAGCTCTGCACTGCTGTACTGCTTGTGCTTGCTCACTTGTTCCTAGATCACCGTGGAACAGGACTACATAACATAACAGGTATTTATCCTCTTCACCTTCAATCTCTGCTTCTTGTGACTCCTTTTCAAAACCTCCCTGTGCCATCAAGTCCACTACAGCTAGAATATTTCCAGACACAGTGGAATTGTTCACATCCATTGCTTGTGCCACAATTTGTGGGCTAGCAGTCTAAGATATAGTGAGATATAGTTCTGACAGCTTCAGAGAGCTGTATTAAGTACCTAAGATATAGTGAGATATCTACAGAAGGACCAGTATTGTAGGTGATGCAGGAACATAATAACTATACTCACAGTTCTGACTGCTTCAGAGAGCTGAAGTAGTCAGAGCTGTGATACAATGAATGTAGTGAAGCTGTGGCTGTGGTATTGGTAAGCATGAAGTCGGAGATACTGTAATCTAATACTAGGTATAATTGTTGTATTTCTAACATTCCCCTTCAATCATAACATAGTCCAATCATATCAACAAATTTCTTGTGTTTGATCTTTGGAAGAGACTTGGTAAAGATATCTGCAATCATGTCATTGGTGGGACAGTAGGAAGTATGATTTGATTGTTTTCAACTGCCTTGCGGATAAAGTGATACCGGATATCTATATGTTTTGTTCTGGGGTGGAACATGTTGTTCTTGGACAATGCTATAGCTCCTTGGTTGTCACAATATAGTATGGTGGGTCCTTTTATGGGTGACCTTAATTCACTAACAAGATTCTGGAGCCAGAAAATCTCCTTGGAGGCATGGGTATTGACTATGTACTCAGATTCTGTGCTCAAAAGAGCTATAATATGTTGCTTCTTTGCACCCCAGATAACGGGTAAGCCAGCATAGAATGAGACATGTCCGGATATAGAGTGTCAGTGACTCTGAGATGCATGGTCAGCATCTGTGTATGATAGGATAGTGTTGTTGTGTGGATTTGATCTCAAGCAGAGTTCTCAAGTGCCCTTTAGGTAGTGTATGATCCTCTTGACCGCATCCCAATGGGATTTACCAGGGTTTTGATTGAATTGTGCTACCATGTTTGTAGCAAATGCTACATCAGGGCAAGATCCAAGTGCTATCTAAGTGAGATATCCTACAACCTCTTGGTACAGAATGTTGGTAATTTTGTCGTACTGTTTTGGCGTAGCTGGTGATTGTTCGGTGCTGAGAGTTAGGCCAGGTTCTAATGGAGTGGGTGATGACTTGGCATCTTTCAGTCCGAAGCATTCAACCATTGTATCTATATATGCTTTCTGGGATATTGCTATGGCTCAAGCTTCTTGGTCATACTCTATGGTGAATCCAAGCAGCCACTTAATTTCTCCAAGGTCAGAGACTTCATAGTGACTTATTAGTTGATGCTTGAAGTCGTTGATAGCTGATAGCCTGTAGCATGTCTGATGTAATTATGATGTTGTCAGTAAACACTGATAGAACAATCAGAGCAAACTCTGATTTGTAATTGTCACCATCAATATTGTTTGTCCACACTGATTTGGCTCTTTCACCGTGATTCAAGGCCAAGTAGAAATCTGGAGGGGGTTAAAGACAACTTGATCATTCAGTGGGAGGGCCTTGACGAACATTTATTGGTTGGATAGTTTCCGTGGATGCAGATATAGGTGGTTTGGCTGGTAAGTCATCTTTCTTATCTGGTTTCTCTTGTTTTGTGTTTCCCCCTTCAAACATGCTATTACCAGGTGTGTTTTCATTCTCGGGCTTGAAACAGATTTCTTGCTTGACTGATTTGAGTTTAGGTGAGTGTTTTCTTTTCACCAAGACAGGGCATCCAAACTTATGTATTTTGGATAGGTTTGGTTTTGAGCTGTTTGGCATCTTGTATGGTGTCTTTTTAGGTAATGCTTTTGTTGATGTTCTGTTCTTTAACCATACAGCATAATTTATAGCTTCTGCCCATAGATTCCTAGGCAGCTTTGCCTGAATTAACATGGCACGTGTGTTTTTCACTAGCATGCGGTTTAGTCGTTCAGTGACTCCGTTCTTCTCAGGCTTGTTATGAATTGTTTGTTCATGATGAATGCCGAGTTTTGAAAGGTAGGATTTGAAATCTTTGCTTATATATCCGCCACCCCATCTGATCTCATTTGTTTGGTTTTGGTGCCATTGTCTTGAGTGTTTAGCTATTTTACGGATTCACGGAACAATGTGAGGGCTTTGTCCTTTGCACGAGTGAGTGATTCCTTTGGTATTGGCAGCCTTGTCATTTTTGCTTTAATGCAGGATTTGCAGAACTCTTTTAGGTGATTTGTTCAGCTTGATTCCTTGAACCATTTCTCTAGTCAACATTGTTCTCATGGCAGATGGGGCTATGTGCCCCATGCACTTATATAGGTAGTTTATTGATACTACCCTAGGTCCTGTGTTTGCCACTGACACTTCATCTTTGACAGATATGCGATAGAGTCCATTTACTAGTGGAATAGAGGATATTGTGTTATCCATGGCTGATATAATGTTGCAGGTTCCATTGGCCATTTTTAAGGACATTCCTGCCTTGTCAATGTGGCTCGCTGCAATTAATGTTATAGCCATTTTAGGTATGTATAAGGTATCTTTCAAGATTATCTTGGTGCGCTGATTATTGTTGGGTAGATATACCTCAATGTTGCCCTTTCTTATTGCTTGTGGGTCACTTCCATCAGCTATGCTGATTGGATGAGGCTGTATTGGCATGAAAGATTTGAATTTTGTTTTGTCCGGGCAGAAATGGGATGTGGCACTGGAGTCTACAATGATGTCTGAGTTTTGTGGTTGGCCAGATTGTGATGCAGTATTGGACATTTCAAAGATTGTGAATGTTTAGTCCTCTTCAGCGGTGATTTCACAAGCTGTATTTGCATAGTCCTTCTTTTTTCGCTGATTCAGACCTTGTCCTTCTTTTCCACCACCTTTTCCCCAGCACTTTTTGTCTGTATGTTCTTCTTGGTCACAGTTCAACATTTTTTCTTTGTTTTGGTGCTTTTAAACTTTTTCTTTTTGTCTTGGGCACTAAAAGCTGATTTGTTTAATCTTTTAGTGGTAGATCAATAGTCAGTTTTTTCAGTAATGTGAATGATAATTATCTGAGATGATAGAGAGTTGTTTGACACTCGTGTGGCTGCAGTAATAGATGATAGTAGAGAGAAGTATGATTCTGGTACTGAGGACATCAATATTGCACATTTACACTATCTCAATTAATACTGTACCATCATAGTATTGACTACTTCTAGTTTCTAAATATCCATCATCCTATATTCTTTCAGCAGTTTGACTCACACATTTTCAAGCTATCCAAGACTCCCCATTAATTGTAACTTACAAAGTTTAAAATAATAGGTTAAGACATGCACTGCATAATGCTCTGGACAACTGGCACAATACAATTTCCAGTGCTATTTGAACATGCACAGCTTTTTAATTTCAGGTCTTGTCTCATCATGGCAAATAAGGTTGTCAATTAGATTATTAATTGCTCCCACCTTAGCAAAATTAGATTATTAATTGCTCCCACCTTAGCAAAATTAGATCAATTAAGCAGCTAAAAGAGACAAAGTGCTAGTTTTTGTGATTCTGCACCTTTGTGCTACCTACATATTTTCATGCCTTTCTCTATCTATTCCTCTACCATTCAGTATTGATTGTGGGTGTGGCAGGACATTTTCTCAAAGTTTCTAGATTTATTGTAGGCCAACAGATACTCAGATTCAAAGCATGTTTTAATTGAAGAACAATTCACCATTTTTCTGTACACATGTGTGACAAGATTGTCCATTTGCCACATCACCAAATGTTTCCAATGATCTAATGATACAGTCTCGAGATACTTCAAGAGAATGCTTGAAGCTTTCACTTGCCCTAATATCTACAATGCATATGTACGTCTACCAGATGCCAATGCCCCTATGCCATTTGCCATCAGCAATAACCCAAAGCTCCGCCATTTTGTGGGTGCCATCGGTGCAATTGATGGCAGCCATATTGTTTGCAGTCCTTCTGCTGCAGAACGTGCAGCCTCTTGCAATCGGAAGGGTTCAGTCACCCAGAACTGCTTGATGTGCTGTGACTTCAATACAAAGTTTATATACATGCTTAGCGGCTGGGAGGGGTCAGTTGCAGACACCAGCCTGTTCCATGATGCTCGGACCCATGACCTGTACATCCCTCATCATTGCTACTATCTTGCTGATACGGGATTTCCTTCACGTGTTTATGTGACCAATTGCTGGTCCCCTACAGAGGTGTCCACTATCATTTGGCCAAATATGCTCAGGGAAATCACAGGTAATGTACAGCATTTATTTACCATGTTACAGTAGACTAAAAATCATTTTTTTAGACCCCAAAATCCCAAGGAATATATTAATCTACGCCATGCATCTGCCCAAAATAGTGTGCAGCAAATATTTGGTGTTTTGAAGGGCTAATTTGGGATTTTGAGGGTCACTATAGGGTACAACATGTCCCTCCAAGCCAAGGTTCCACCTGCAGTCTGCATGCTGCACAACTTCATCAAAGCCCATGATCCCTCTGACATTGACACTCCCAATCTCCTCAACCCTACTCCTGAGGTTGACAACGGTGAGCTTTCTCACACCCCACCAATGGAGGCAAGCAGTACTGCTGCCAATAATTGCCGTGATTGGATCACTTGCACTATGTGGATTGATTATCAGCAGGAGCTAGGTAGAAGGGGCCTACCTTGGTTTACATGTTTTTGCATCCTTACAATGTGACTTTTTATCAAGAATTTATTCCGATACCGTCAACGCAAACAAAATGTTAGATTTGTTAAAGACACACTGTACTACAAGGTAACAAGATAAATGATACAACAAAAACACAAGTGAGCAATACAGTATGATAAACTCCATCCACATTGTCTATCTTACTCCAGCTTTGACTTTACATATGCCTTGATAGTTTGTCGGATTCTAGGAGATTTAGGTACGTGTCCATGGCTATGACATCTTGCTCAAATAAATGTAATAACTTAACAGAGCTGTCAACTCCCAGATATTTGTCATGTTGCATCATGAAGGTGATAGTGGCATAACAATGAGCATAAGCTGGCTGCAAAGATAAGCTGCCTTGTAAGGCATTGGTTGCAGTGAGTAATGGAGATAGTGGCAATGGGCAGCACAGTGGTAGACGTGGTGGAGCGGTTTTCCCAGCTGCACTTGTTGCAAGACATCCTCCACTTCTTTGTCTGCTTACTCCTGCTGATGGTGCAGGCAAACTTGTCCAGCCTGCACCACTTGCATCCCTCCTCTATGCTCTTCCTCTGCAGATCCTCTATACCCCTGGTAATCTCTACCACCTTTCCTTTTCTCTTTCCCTTTCCAGTGGGAGGTGTTATAGGGTCTGGGCGCTGACCACTAGAAGTCCCGGGGCAAGAGTGGGTGTGCTGGGGGCAAGATGGCTTTGAGGGCCCAGGAACAGGGGGTGGGGATGGGGAGCACCAGGATAGAGCTGCCCTCTTTGAAGGCACCACTGTCATGCAAGCAGGGTCGCACTTTTTTTTGCCAGTGGTGGGTACTGGGGGGCTTTTGGAATGTGTTGGTTTGATGGGCATGGTGCTGAAAAGATGAGGACAAGGTGGAACCACTGTAAAAAGAAACAGTTAGTAAGTAATTGACAAAGGATGAAAAAATAAGAAACATCCAGAGCCTCCCTCCTCCCAGGAGTCTGTCTCCCTGGCTCAAACAGACTTATTCCTCCACTGTCTTATCTTTCTGGGTGGTCAACAATGGATCCACTGCACTTCCCTCATTCTCTGCCCTGCCAAACTGCATGATGGCAGTCAAAAAGAGCCGGGGGATGTGGAAGTCATTCCCAGCGTCATTTCCCTCCTTTATTGTGTCTGTCCCACTCACTACTTCCTCCCTCAGCCTCTCCACAAACTGGTCCCTGTATTAGACAAGAGCTAGGGGCCAGTACATAATGGCCTTCCTGACACACTCATTGGCTTTGTAGATCTTTTCTTGGGTGGCAAAAGACATTGCAATGGTGTTTTTGGTTGGGGAGGGGTTAAAAATGTAGTGTAGGGTGTTATGTATGAGTGACTGAGATGTTCAAGGGTTCAGACACGCTGTAACAACCTAGAGTTTGTATACTCTGGTGCACAACTAGAACTAACTATAAAGGTAGTGAAGGGAGTGTTTACCGATAGGACCAAGTTAGTTGTGGGTAAACAACAGGAGGACTCGCTGAGGAGTCTCCTGGATTTATTGCGGTATATATACTACTACAGGTTGTTTGTACATGTTGTACTATACAGTTGATAAAGCAGTGGCTGATGAAGTCAGAGGGTGCAGCCCGTGTGACCAGCTCCACTGCGTGAGAGACTTGTATCTAAAATAGAAAGAAAGGCAATGCAGCATGAGAAGGTGGAGTTTGAACAGAAGGGAAAGTGCCACGTGGCACGGAGTGTAAAAACTACAGTAAAATGTTAAAGAGGAGAATGAAAGTTAAAGGTCCAAAAATGTGTTATCGTAACACTACCCCCACTCTAAGGCTTGACTTCCAGGTGAGACCAAGTACTGGAGGTAGTAGTTAAATTTTTGGGCATAGGTTGAAAAAGGGAATTAAAAAGTTTTGGATCCATGCCTCAAAGTTTCCTAGGAGCCGAGAGATTTTTAGAATAAAATTCTCGAACAGCATTGCGGGAGTTATACAGATGGGCTTCTGGTTCCCATGTTTTGTCCTCATCTCCATAGCCCTTCCATAGGACTAGGAACTCTAACTTTCCACACTTCAAGTGTGCGTCCACTACTGGTTCAACTTCAAACTCTTCTTCACCTTCCTCGGTGACTACAACCGGCCCGGGGCGGTCTACGCGCTGTCCCGGCAGCGGCCCTTTGTAGGGCTTCACACGGCTAATATTAACCGTGGGTACCACCCTTATTTGTTTTGGGAGTTCCAGCTCCACTATGTTGGGTTTGACTTCCTTAATCCGGTAAGGCCCAATCCACTTTTCGGTCAGTTTTCTAGACTGCTGGTCTTTTAACTTTAAGTGGTCAGTGTCTAACCAGACCAGGTTGCCGACCTTGTAGTCAGGGGCCTTAGAGCGTCTACACTCTGCCCTGTCTTTCATCTGCTCTGCAGTTTTAAATAGCGCCTTGCGCGTTTCATCTAAGACAGACTTCATATCTTTGACCATGTTCCCAGAAGCCTCATTTTTGTTTTTGCCAGGTTCTACACCCATTCTTGGGAGGTACAATCTCGTCACCTCGAATGGTGCTTTTCCTGTAGCCGACGACTGCTTAATGTTGTATGAGAACTGGGCTATCTTTAGCCACTTGGCCCAATCTGTCTGTCTGTCATTAATAAATATCTAGATACTGCTTCAATTCCTGATTGAGCCTCTCTGTTTGTCCATCAGTTTGCGGATGGAACACCGTTGATAGTTCAGGTTTGATGCCCAGCATCTGGCATAGGCCTTTTGTAAATTCACTAGCAAATTGTGGTCCCCTATTGGAGATAACTGTTTCTGGCAATCCGTGGATAGACCATACAAAGTCTTTAAATAAATCTGCCGTACCAGCGGCGGTAATAGTTTTGTTGGTGGGGATGAACACCACTTCTTTGGAGAAGCAATCCACTACCACCATTACTGAATCATACTCATTTGATTCAGGTAGATTTGTTGTGAAATCAACCGATATATCCTGCCAAGGACCAGCTGGTATCGGGTTTGGCATAAGTTTACCGGCCGGCGGTTGATGAGAATTCTTTGCCATGGCACATCTCAGACAGGATTTTACGTACTCCTGTACGTCTTTGACCATGCCAGGCCACATGTAGTTTCTGGAGATCAACTCCATCGTTTGTTGCCACCCAGGGTGCCCAGCCACTGGAGTGTCATGATGTCTATCTATTGCCTTGATCCTTGCGGACTCAGGCACATAGATTTTGTCTTTAAAATGGAAGAGCCCATCTTCCCATAAGTAGTTTTCATTGCCATCAAGGTGCGCCTTCTCTTCTGAGGAGATATCTTTCTTGAAGATTTCCAGAAGATCGGAATCCTGCCCAATTCTAATATTGGCAACCCATGATTGGTCTATCAGGGTGACACCTTTGTTGTCATCTTCGATGCTGTGGGCATGATCTTCTCTTCTGGACAAAGTGTCCGCTTTCCCCATAGAACTTCCAGGCTTATGAATTAATTTGTAATTAAACCTAGACAAGTACACCGCGTAGCGAGCCTGTCGGTTCAAGTCTCGGGCCGTCATAAAATATTCCAGATTATTATGATCAGTCCAAATTTCAAATTGATGCCTAGCACCTTCTAAGTAGTGCCGCCAGTGCTCTACAGCTCTAATGATGGCCAGCATCTCCTTATTGTAAATTTGATAGTTGCACTCTGTAGGCGACAAACTATGCGATAAATAGGCACAAGGCCTCCAAAGATTGTCAGGGCATTTAATTGACAGGATAGCCCCAGTAACAAAATCAGAAGAGTCGGTTTCTAGCCAGAACTCTTTGTCTAATTTGGGAAATGCTAATATGGGCGCTGTTGTAAATGCCTGCTTAAGCTTATCAAAAGCTTCTTGTTCCTTGACACCCCCAGTGCCAAACAATATCCTTTTTAGTGAGATCGTTCAAGGGTCTTGTAATCTTTGCGAAGTTTTTAACAAATCTTTGGTAGAAATTACCTAAGCCGAGGAAGGCCCTCACTCCTTTGATGTGAGTAGGTTCTGGCCATTCCAATATAGCTTGAACTTTCTCAGGGTCCATCCTGATTCTGTTCTGGCCAATTATCGTACCAAGGAAGTCTACTTCCTTCACTTTAAAATTACATTTTTTGGGTTTGACGAATAGGTCCTGTTGCTGTAAGCATCGAAGGAATTCTTGCACAATTCTGTCATGCTCAGCCTCATTGTCCAACTTTGTAAATATTAATAAATCATCAATGTAAATGACAACACAGTCTTCCATATCCGCAAAGATCTTGTTCATTATGCTCTGGAAAGTTGCCAGTGAATTGGTTAACCCAAAGAACATAACGAGGGGCTTGAAGGATCCTTGGTGGCACGTGAATGCAGCCTTCCAAGCATCTTCTTCTTTGATGCGTACATTATTGTACCCCCATCTGAGATCCATCTTTGTTAATATTTTAGCACTAGCTAATTTGTCTACTAGCTGATTGATCAAAGGCAGCAGATACACATTTTTAACCGTGTATTCATTCAAGTAAAAATAGTCCATAATCATACACTTTTTACCATCCTTTTTAGGAATGAAGAACACTGGGGACATCATAGGGCTTTTGGAAGGTCTGATGTAACCCTTCCTAAGCTGTTCATCTATGAAACTCCATACCTCATCCCTTTCTGAAGCAGAGGGTGGTCTCATGTGTCCTTTTCTCGGTTTGAAGGTGTCCTTCAAATCTATAGCATGGTCCCAAGGCTTAGCCTCTGGGAAACGTTCTGATTTATGTTTAGAAAAGACTTTCCAGAAATCATGGTACTTGGGAGGTACCACCCTCTTAATCTCTTCTTCGGGCTTTTACCTCGTCATTGTCATAGTCAATTTTTTCTAAAGATTTGAGCTCATAGTACTCAACAACAAAGGAACATTCTTGCGTGATGCAGCCACCCGCATTAAGTGTACTGTCAATGTTATAGACGGGAATAGATACATGTAATTTTACAAGGGGGAGCCCAACTTGCTCTGCCCAGACCTGGTCTATGAAGATGCTGTTTGCACCTGAATTAAGCAGTGCGCTGGTTGGGTGTACTATGCCCCGGACAAGGTTTTCCACACCAACGTCTAAACAGATTTCTTTTTGGAATAAATATGTGCACATCAACACACACCTTGGGATTCCGGGAAAGGGTGGCTCCAAGAAGAAGAAGAAGTGTTGAAAGCTACATGTTTTTCTATTTTATTTTTACCAGAATCAAGCACCCTATTGTTTGTCTCACCGGGGCCATGCTCCAAGGGAGACGCTGGTACAGCGGTGGTATTGTAAGTATTCCTAGTATTAACTCCTTCATTATCCTGACCCACTGAATCAGCGCTCAAAGCAGCTATATCGTCAGATGGGTCCAGGTTCAATCCACAGTCACAACTACACATACATGTACATACTTCAGATAATAAGTTCAAAAATTTATTTACAATTTGGGGAGCCATCCCCTTCTTTCCGTTATTGCGTTATTGCTCGTGCAACACCCCGGAGCAGGGGCCACTTTGTTGTGGTTTACTTCATTGTTTTGTGGAGCAAAGGCACCCAAGTGACCTAAGCTCCAAACTCTTTTCCCTGAGCTTTCATTTCATTGACAACACAAATAGAGTGGCACAACATCGATGGACGCTCACACTGGCAAAAACTCTAATTGTGGTGCATATCCACCTGAGGCTCTTCAGTCAACCGTCAATTCCAGTCTATCCACAAGCACACAAGATGTCGTTGACCGTCATGATACATCACCCTGTCCCTCCAATCCACCTATGGGGTCCAACAGAAACACAATGATCTCACAAGTGCTGCCCGGTTTGACATGTCGTAGCAAAAGACTTATTAATAAAGCAGCAGCTAACCACAACTTGAGCTATAGCAATGCTGCAGGTCCACATGCACTGCAGCGGGCACTGTGTAAGTGCATTGGTCTTTTGCTTTTACGCCTTGGTATTACACTTATATGCCAACAATTAAATACGAGGCAACCAATTATGCTGGAGTCGACCAGTCAAAAGAAGATGCCATTCATTCAACTATCAACTTTTATCAATATCTGGAGTTGAGGTATAGCAGTGTTTTTTTGTTTTTAATTTTGTTTTTAAATTCACCATTGACAACGGTACACTAGCAAAACAATTTATTGACAATCAACATCCCATTTTGGCATCTAGGCTTGTGTGAAACATGCCACCTTTTGAAGGAATATAGTGTAGTAATGAGGGACTTTGCTGAAAGGTCTAATAAAACTATGTGAAACTCAGTCGCTGCTTGAGAGGCTATAGAAACAACTTTATTATTTACCTAAGTGAAACTACAATAGATGTTAGTTTCAGGTGATCTCTAATAAATGTAATGTAACATACCTCAGCCGCTGCCCAAGAGGCTATAGAAATGACTGAGGTATCTCTATACTAAACCCCCTACTACTTATAGCCGGAGGTGCTACTTGCTATAGTATAATGACTCCTAGGAGTACAATTGTGCTCCAGGAGAACAATGGTGACTCCATGGAGTGGTGGCTATGCCCCATGGAGAACAATGGCTGCTTTGGCAGAGACCGGGTTTATCCGGTTTTATCAAGGTCTGTCTTATTTTGCACTATCTGTTACGCTTGGGATGTGCAAGCCTGGTAACACTGGGTTTCAGATGTTTAAGTGGTTTCTGATAAGCTCGTTGTGGACGAGTTTGACACATATTCTGATGATGAGGGTTTCAACTGATGAATACCAAGTTACACTGTTGAAGCATACAATTGTATTGGAGATAGTAACTATAATACAGGTCTGTATATATAGTGTCTACTTTAGGGTAGGTGTTTGTGTTGAACAAATGAGGACGGGTGATACCAAAATAGGCAATGTGTATGGGAAGGTATATGCAGGTAGCGGAGTGTAGCTACTTGTGAAGGGAAATAAAGTCTATGGTTAAGTACAGTTCATAACACTATCAACACCCATTGTGATAGCAACGATGGAAAATTGCTTTATGGCAGCACCTCCTCTGCTGATCTAAGTGACACTTTATTTTTGAAAATAGTTTATCACACTAACTTGTGTCATCTTCAGCTGATAGCAAATATCTTTGAGGAAAATACACTTCTTGCATATCAAGTCTCTGTACTCATCCTTATTGTTTGTGGAGGACTGATACAACACAATATTGGAAAACTATGTTTAGCTTCATGAGTGGTTATTGACAAATCAGTGTCATGAATATTAATTAACTGCACTCAGTCATTGCTTTTGCACAGTAATTGCATTTGGCACTTCCGCTCTGGATCCTATCTTCATCACCGCCCAATTTGTTCATGCGTTCTTCAAATTCCACATTTTCAAACGGGAAAGTGCTGAAAAGGCTGTCTTACAAGCACTGACTTATGGTGTTCTCAAACACACAGATGCATATCTTGCAAAAGCTGGCACTATTATCCAGTGATGGGGTGCAGCATTGCAAAAAAATCCTACTGGTGAAAAATTGATGGTTTGTTGCAATCAAGAGATGGTATTCAAACGAATAAACTATTCTCCCCCGGGAGCACCGGAAGTGCTTAAGTTTAGATGCAGACAGAAAGCTCATCCACTATCACTGGCAAGGACACGCCATATTACCGTGCCCTGAAATATCCCTAATGTAAAGGTGTTCTTGATGGTGAATGGCAACAGGTTAATGATGAAATTTATGTAGATCTCAGCCGAAAAGGTTTGTGCCGCCATATTTTAATAGAAACCTATATCACAGATAACTCAAAAGCCTCAATTCTGATCAATAATATATTAATTTAGACCCCCTAGTGTGTGATGTACCAGTGGCTCAGAAGGGAGAGATGAGGGGCTCAGAGAAGCGGATGGTGACAGGTTAATGTCAGAGAAAAGGTGGTGGACTACATGATTAAAGCATTTGGCTTGAAGCTTGAAGGATGGGTTATATTTTCTCAATGATACAGTTGATGGATACAGTTGATGAAGACATGTTTCTACGCTTTGGAATTTGATACATATTCAGTCTACACCACCAATCCACCAAATTTTTATTCATCGTCATTTTACTTGTTTGCCTCATACAGAGGTTTTGAGTTACACTTGATGCAATACAGAACAGCCTGTCAGAGACCCAATATGGACTTTTCAGTACTTTTAAGCCTTCACAAGTTTTACTTGGCCTATAATAAGGTGTGACCCAGCCAACTCACATTGTAGCACAGCATTATTAGGTCTGATAATGTGTGATCAGTCATAGTAAGGTGATTAGATCATACTGTCGGGCCATCAGGTTGGATGATTTTGTGTAAGATACCCACAGGCTTGATCTGGTGAAATGGATTTTTCCTATATTTGCACAACTGTACTTTGGAGAGAATATGGTCCAGCACAACCATACCTCAGGGTATAGTTTGCAGGAACCAAATAAACCAAAGGCAATATGGCTGACAGGAGTTGTAGGTCTGCATATAGTTCTGCACAACTGTGTATGACCTTGACTCTGGCAGAATCTGGACATTGTCCTTCTGTTGGATATTCAGATCTTTAGGGTGCGGGAACAAGAATTCTTGGGCAAATGAATGCTGTAAAACATAGGTACAAAGCTTCTTATATACCAAACAGATGTAAATACCATATGAAAATCAATGATAGCAACAAAAGGCCCATTGTAATCACAGAAAAAAGTTGTGGGTGAAGCTCCAAAGTTTGCTTACATAATATAATTCCTACACCTTCATAAGTGCACCAGTGTCCAACAACTAACACAGTTGGTGTGCAGAGTGTGAATTTCTTTGCGGACACCGTTGTGCCTGCATGGCTTAATCTCTGTAACATTCTTTTCACATTAGTAAGGTGTTCATATACAAACCTATTAATGTCCACATTTTGCAGAATTGTTTCATAGGAACTGTCCACTTTTTCATAATGGGTTTCTGGTCCTTTGCACGGACGATCATCTAAAAGGGGGAATGTATGAGCTGAAAATGATTTTGCAGACCAGAAATATAACAGAAAATAAATAAAAGTCTGAAGGGAATTATTGAGGTGAGCATACCTGGAAACCTATAGTACCATGAATATTTTCTCTGAGTGTATAAACAGCAAAAGAAATTTAAGATTCAGGTTCAACACACAAGATGTTATTTAAAATATTGTGAAGATTTCTCCACATATAAGATTTATTATGAGTAATTGCTTTTGTTTCAGCAAAATTTATTGTTTGGTCAATATTTAAGTACTACAAATGTTGATTGGATTGCTCACAGAAATTTTAAATATTGTCTTCAAGTAAATTGGGTTGTGGAACTATAGCTCAAAGAATATATTGTGATAGTGATAAAATTTTAACAAGAGTTTTAAAACAAAAATTTTTGTTTGAATTTTTCTGTAGGAAAACATTAATTGTTGCAAGTGTTTTGTCACCTGCAAAATAAAGTGATTACTCCGTTGTTTATGTTAAATATTGATGCACCAAATATTGTAATCAAACCTGAACAAAACTCAAATATTTGTCTTGGAAAAGGCTACACAGAAATTGAACATCATTTAAATATTTGATATTGTAAAATGTTGATGAAAGTGTTTGTTTTTGTGTACCCAAATGGTAGTAGAAGTGTGGAGGGATAGTTTAATGATAATCACCCTTCTGTGTATGAAATAATGCAAACAATTATACAGAATGTTGACCTAAAACTGGAGGCGTTAGAATGGAATTAAACATTTTAACTACTTGCAGACTTTTGAATCAATTTTGGGTGTGACAAAAGTTGGTTATGCTTGATGTGGCAAGGACCTTGAGCATGAGTAGGAGGAGGAAGATGCTATGGAAATATTTGAGGACTCTTTGAAGATATTTTACACATATTTAGTGATGACTGATTATTCTTCTCTGGAGATCAAGTTTGGTGTATATATATAATGTGTACTCTGTAATGGCTTTTAACGGAGCTCAACCCCATGCCAAGATATGAGGTAATATGTGAGATACAGGAATCTGCTGTGTTGAACAGTAAGCTCACATGTCTTACTGGTGGTGCCAATATGCAACACATCTTTGCTGATTGTGATATAATGGTGATTGAGACTCCAGCGTGGGAGGAAACTGAAGAACTATACAGTGGCTTCCAAATATCAGGAAAACATGGTTTGGCTAATATGTACACACTAGTACATAATATTTGGTATTATAGCAAATATATTAGCTATATCAGGTTATACCACTTAGTACAACTAGTAGACAGTTGATTGCTTTATAATGTACTTTTTTGCATCTAGTACATATTTTTTTGGCATCTAGATTGATTTAAAGCAGTGCCAAAACCCAAAATGACTGTACTTTAGTTATTCTAGTTGCTCTAATAAGCCTTATTTCCCTCTGAAGCAAATACAGAGTATATTATAATCATTATACCAATATATCCAAAGTAACAAATATAGTATACTATGTACTCAAATGCAAATGCTGAATATGTTATTGAGAAATTAGGAACAACATCAGGAAAAACACTTTGGCTATATAGACTCTGATAGTACTATGGTTGCAATTATAGCTGTTATAGTGATCATAGCTGTAATAGAAACCCCAACATCTATTCAGGAACAATGTGCTTTTATTGCACTTATAGCATATGGCTGACTATATGAGCTATGAGAGAGTTTGTGGCTGATCTTAAAAAATAATCACACACACACAAGGTTGAACTCTCAATCAGCCCTTTTCTATGTGTTAAGGCTGTGGCTGAGATCTTTCAAGTTTATTTTATTTGCCATCTACTGACTTTCAACTTTACAGGAGTGCCAGCACATGCCGACACTTTCTTTTCACTTATGCTTCCCTTAAGGCGGCTGTAAGTAGTCCCTTAAGTAAACAATAAGTGGCCCTCTAGCCAAGCTTTGAGGACCACTATTGTAAGCTCAAAAAAATTGAAAGTCATTGTGACATACAGTAGTTGGAAGGAAGATACATTAACGGTTTTTCATGGATACACCTATCATCAGATTAGAATATTGCAATTGCATTATTGTTCAGTTGTGTACAAACAAAATTGAGCAATTGTTCAGGTAAAAGGTCATAATGGACAGGAATTATTGCGACATTTCACAATGCCTCAGAATACATTTATTTTATGCTGGCTAGTGTAAACAAGAATAAAAATCTGAATAAAATACTGACAAAGGTACATTCTCATATACCTCAAGTATAACAGCCACAATTATGCTAGGACATGTACAAATTGTGAAATGCTATACCATGATCATTGGAGTTCCTTGATGATATTGTGGCTGGCAAGGCTTTGCATCAGGAAATTGGTGAGAAAATGATATGACCATACGGAGTTTGTAATGGGTTCCCAGACTTGTTTGACTTTACTGGATCATACATGGCAATATAATGGAATGTACAAAGTTGGATCAAATGTTGTCAGACTGCCAGCTTGTATAATCACTTATCAGCGCCATATGCGTGTGAGGCTCAACAGCAAAGTCTGATACAGCTAGTATAAGTTATTGTCTGGCCAGATAACCAATAATCAGCATGAGTTTTGTTGTTGACAACATGGGACATATCAAGGAAGTCTGATTATCAGGTATGATTTACATGAGCAAGGATTGCAAGATTGACAAGCCCTCAGCTATACCTTCTGTACTTGGTTTACAAAAGATGGAACTGCTCCACCCAGCCCTTGTAGCACCTTATCAGGTCCGCAACCTCAGCATTATGTTCTAATAAATTACCAGGGTTTACACCATACATCAAGTTAGGGTTGTTCTGAGAGGCACAAACAACTATCATTTTCCAAAAACAGCCTGGCAAAGACAGTATAAGATGTTCTTTATTATCAGAAACACAGGTATTATTACTGGACAATGCACTCTTTGAAATATCCAAGATATCATCAATAATCAATAGTAGTGAGGGTGCCAAGGAATAGATTAGCAGCAAGCTCTTATGCTGAGACCAGTTAAGATTGATTGCTGCCTAGGGTAAGCTCAATCATACTAGTAATATTGTTCATTGGTGTTCTATGCTCAGTGTATCAGTGAAAAAAGGAACGCTCAGCATGATATCATGATCCTACATATTGGCCAAGAACTATGACCCTGGAAGCTGGAAGTGTGGTGTAGTGCATTAAATGGCTGAGGAAATGTGATGTGTTCCTGGTGTAAATATGTCCAGGTGCAAGGCCCCAATAATAGTGTATCAACATATTTCGGCCAACAAAACTGAGAATAGGAAATTAGAAAGCAACAATTATTCAACAGAGGCAAAAAAATACTGATTAACGTAGTATGCTTTCCAATTTTGTGAATCCATTCCGGACAGTGATAAGCCTGATCTATTATGATGTGACCTTCCCCACAAAAAGTATAAGGTGGCATTTCTGCACAATATTACCTGGATTGAGGAATCCAAATGTGTCTTCATGATCCACAGGCATAAAATGAAGCTTTTTGAGTTGCCATATATGCCTGCTTGGATCATGTTCCCTATTCTCTACATGCTGAAACCATCTAACCCAAAGAAACTCAACATGGCAAGCTTGGTAGTTGTGTCAGCCAGGCCCAGTGTAAATAACATTCCTATGGTAAATTCCCAGCACCCTTACATACCAGAACAGGTGGTTAGAGTTGTTGTTTGCTAAAACCTTGACATCCCTGTGCAATGTGTTTGAGTTGATTATTTTCTGTGCTTGTCAGATGTCATATGTTGTATAGTGAATTCTCATGAGACTATTCTTGAAAATCATGTCATTCAAATGCCCCTTGATCCTCGTTGATAAGTAGGGAGTTAGGAGAGTGGCTGCCAGAAAGTTCATTTAGATGTTCATCAAGAAGTTGTTCTTGTAGTTGTGAGAGGAGGTGGACCTGAAGCTTAGTAAAGGCCCTGAAAAAAATATCAGTATATGGCAAGAACAATAGTCAAGCTACCCCAACATTTACTGCAGGAACCCCCACTTTGCTACTCAAGAACTTTACAATGTCAACTGTGTTATTTTGCATCCCAATAGTGTGGTGTGCATGGGGTTCAATGACTACGTTTTTGCTTGGTCCATGGGATTTGAACAAATTGTATTTGATACATTGTATATGAGCTTGACGATATTCAGTCTTGGTGATCTGTCAAATAAATTACTTCTTGCTTGTTTGTTTGTAGGCAGCTTTTGGTGTACAGTGTTCAAGTTCACCCTAGTAAATATCAACAAACATGTGAAAAAAATTTAAGGAAACTTTAATCAATTTTTCTGATAGTGAAAACATAATCACCAATGGCATCTGATAGTGAAAACATAATCACCAATGGCATAATCACCAATGGCATGTACTTTGTATGTGTTCAAGTTAAATTTTTTGAGCTGTTGGTTGTTATCACTAGATGGAGTTGTTCCTGTTTATTGCTGAGCCTGCCGACATTTTTGAGTATCAACTTCACATGATAGTTCTACTGTGTTGAAGGCGGGGCAAGTTTGTTGCTGGAAAAACTGGGGCTGCTGGCCAAGTACAATAGTTGTTTGGTCCAGAATACTAAGTGTTTTGTCTGTATTCATCTGAAGTTTTGCTAAACCATGCCATTGGGCAACAACAAACAGGAGAGAGCACACATGTGTGTTGTGTAGTTGAGCAGAAATTCAAGAAAATATAAATATACATGCACTTGGAGAAAATTTTTGTAATCACGAGCAGCTAACTTCTTGAGTTCTGAGGAATTGGCTGAAAAGTGCCTAATTGTGTCCCGTCCAAATGAAGGAATTTCTCGGTATCTAGTAGAAAAAAAGAGAGATTAGCAAGTGTGACCAAATCAGAGCACATACAGATGATCCAGTTCATTTACTACATTTCCACCTAATGTGTCCAACATGCAAAGAAGATGGATAAATATTAATTTCCAAACACTTAACTCAATCTCATGTAGGATATCAATGACAAAAAGAGAGAAAAAATTGATGCCCAGTGGTGTGAGTGTGGTTGAGAAAGTGTTCTATCAATACAGTTAGTACTTCTCTGTAAATACTCTGAGAGAAATATATACCAATGTAGGGACCAGGGATTCTTCTTTGAGTAAGTTCTCAACAAACCTACTATTGACTGTGTAGTTGCATTTATAAATGATTTTTTGAGCTATTTCTACCTTTTGTTGATGTTGTGCATTATCCAACCAAGCCAGAGTGTCTTGCTGCCTCATGTCTTGTGGTGTGTCCCTACATTGGGGACTCAAGACATGGAAATCAAGCATCATGGGCATGGACAGGTGCCTAAGTTTTGTATACTTGCAAGTAGAATCCTGGTGAGTGTAAGTAAGATCAAGATAAATTAGCTCCTGAATATGTAAATATACAAGGGTAAAACCACTGTTTAATACCATCACAACATTCTAGTATAGTTTTATGCTTGTATGCTTGTATAAACTCATCATCCAATAGAATGGCCCATTGTGCATGCATGAATTCTCTATGGCAATGGGGAACATTGCATTGGTGCCTTTCCGCCAGTATGATAGTTAGCAAAATCTTTGAATGCATCAGGAAGTTGTAAAAGACTGGAATTAGCACTATTGTCTTGAAAAAGGACTGATCTGGATAAAAAATATTTGATCAACTTTTGTTTTTGCAGGCCACTTGTGAGAAATTGCAGTTAATTATCATAGTCTTTGTGCCAGTGCATTCCAGACTCGCTCCCTCTCTCCTTGAGACATTCATCAGGAGATAGAGTCCAGCGAGCCTGGATAAATATCCTTGTGTGAATCATCAGATTGTATTTTAGCTCAAAAACTACTTACCAGAACAGCAGAAGCTGCAATTATGCCCAGTATGGTGTTGTCTAACCCCTATTTCAGGTCCAATGTTTTGTTGTTTCTGGCCAAACAGGATGGCTCCCCTTATTCATTGAGATCACAGATGCAAGTCCTTAAATTATACAGCTAAGCATCTGCTGGGTAAGTCCTCAGTCAATATATACCACTAGATACAAGTTTTCACCCATCTTCTGAAGGATGGGGTTCAAAAACACAGTATGCACATCAAACTTGCCTTTATAGTTGTTGTGAAGGATCTCAATCTTCCATGGATGGTATATCAAACTGCCGTCTGGACCCTCCACTCATCTTATCCTCTCTCCAAAATTTGCTTGCCTCTCATGGGATATTTGTAAGTTTCCTTCAGTACATTTAAATATAGCGGCACCTCGGTTGCAAAGACAAGTAGCCATATTTGACCGTTGTTCCTGCATTCCATAACAAAACTGTCCAGCGGTTAATCATAGTAGTAAGTCTTAATTATATAAAACACTCACTGCATGAACTAACCAACATTGTTGAAGGTCACCATGATATTTGACAGGAAGTGTATCCATTATATCTCAAAGCTGACCCTGTATTTTAGATCCTGTGGTATCAAAATGGTATACCTCATCATAATTGTTGCTGAGGCTCATTTTGAAGGTCCTAGTTGGCTTGTGCTGTAAAACAGCATGTATCACTTCAGAATTTTGACCAAGTTCTTTGACTATTTGCTCGTGGTCCACTTCAGAGCAATCTATAGGTACATTTCCAATAAATTTCAGGGCAGGATACTGACTGAACTATACCCTGTATAAGGTAGTTGGCAACATTTGATGACTGACATGGGCTGTCTCAGTGCCATCCAATTCCAGGCCCATCATTTCAGGTCTCTGCTTGGGATTTGACTTTGAGTCCTCATTATCTTCTTGTGTGCCCTTTTTTTCTCTTTCAAACCCTTATGATTCACTATTGCTTGGACCCGGTGCCATGTTAGGTACTCTCCTTTGCACAAAGGTCTCGTGCCTCGCCTGGGATGCCCTACTTTCAGCAATTTGTTGTGTCTTTCAAATAGCAGAGGCTTGTCTTGCTTTATCCTTGGTACATTTCTGTTGTTTTGCAGCCCATGTATTCTGTGTGGGTACGAGTAGGAGATGGGCAGTAACTAGTGGATAGGTATTACAACTACTTCACACCTGGCCCTGACTGATATTATACTTACATTAGGCTCAGTTGGTCACTGGTCTTAGTAGTTGGTGAGCTGCATTGTTGAATTCATTCACATTCCTCATTGACACCAACCTGAAATCAGCATGTCTTATCTTTGAAGGACAAATAGGGTTGAACGGGGACCATGGTGCCAACACTGCCAACGATGTCACAACTCACGCTAGTTTGACAAGCATGTTGAGTGCTGTAGAATAAAATATCAGGAACATTTGGAACTTGCATCAAGAGAAGATTGTTCTGGGGATCACAATGCCCAGAAAAAAGGCGTAAGAAATTGGCAGAGGTGCACAACATTCCTTAGTTTTCCAGCTCACACATATGAACTTCTTTGTTCAGGCCAATAATTTTACCCAAGTTAACAATTATGAACTCAGGTTGAGTCATCTAAAGTTGTCAAAAATGAGTCAAGCATACTACCACTGGCACAAACATCAAATTCAACCTTCATACAAGTCATCTACCACCCTCACAGCGGGTTGACCGAACCAAAGATAATGATAATCCCACTCAACAATATGACATCCTCTTCAACAAAAAAAATGACAATAAAAACAGAATCAGACGAACAATGGATATCAAACTATGGGCCCCTTTCCCTACTCGTGCCGACTTTGAGTATGCAGAAAGGCAGTTACAGGGCTTTTCAGTAAAGACATTGTAGACAAACAGCTTCATGGGATGCACCATGGATGAGGAGAAAAAACTAACATTTTGTTTCAGAGCTATACACACATGGAGAAAACACTGCACATTGTGCATGTACATTATGTCCAGGTGGGCCAAGCAATACCTCAATTATTTTAATCCAATGTGTATATTAGTTTCAAGAAGGCATTGTTTTGACCAAATATCTAAGGAAGATATACACTAATTGGATAATGGATGAAACATTACATTGGCACCGCTAATCTACTGGTACTCAACTCAGATATGTTTTTGTAAGTGAAATGGCAGGATAGTATTGAAGGAACAGATATATGATGGGTTCAACACAGATGATAGATGATGGAACATACATATAACAAAACTATACTAGTATACTCTATTTTATATCATGGCCTCTGATTCAGTTTACAGAACTCCCTTCCAGACAATGAGGATATCCCACACTGCTTCCTCCCTGTGTCACTATGGCTAGATAAAGGAAATATCACAAAGCGCGTCAAGAAACATCCAATTATTATTTGCCCAGCATTTCTTCCATGTGAAGTGAGGTAATAGAGGGGGTGTACTTGTAGGCTACATGCCTATTGTAAGTGTTTTTCCTCAGGCTCTTTTTTTTCTGCTATCTACTTTATCATCCTTACAGCCTCAAGATCCGGCTGATCTGTCAGACAGAAACACCTTGGCATTTCTCCAATGAATGTCAAAAATCCTTCAAAGCACTCCAGAGCGCCTTCACAACTGCTCTGGTGCTCTCGCACTGGTTTCCAAATGCTCAACTAATTGTAGAAACTGACACCATCACTGCCCTCCTATCCATCTCAACTCCAGACGGAGAACTCCACCCAGTGGCTTTCCACTCCCGCATCCTTACCGCTCTGGAGCTCAAATATGACACCCATGATAAAGAACTACTCACAATTTTTGAAGCTTTGTTACTGACCACAAGAACCTAGAATATTTCCCCACAACAAAACTCCTGACCCGGCAACAAGCCCGTTGGTTGGAGTTCCTCTCGCAGTTTAACATGATCATCCACTTCCAACCAGAACGTCTCAGGGCAAAACTGGACACCCTAACTAGACAATGGGACATTTACCCCAAAGAGGGGTATAGTAACTATGCCAGGATCAACCTGCAGAACTTCCAACCGGTCTTCACCACCAAGCAGCTGATCTCATCCTTACGGGCTTGATCCCTAACCAAACCAGTACTCCGACCCATCTCTGTTGTGGACTCCGAGACACTCCACGGGGACATACTCACCTCCCTGGCTGTCAACCCAGTTTCTGCTGCTCTCCTCGCCAAACCTCCTCGGAACAACCCTCACTGGTTCATTGACCCTGACAGTTTTCTCTAGTGAGATAACCGCCTCTATGTCCCAGATGCCAATGACCTCCGACTCTGAGTACTCCGGATAAGCATGATCATCCCCTCTCTGGCCATTTTGGTCAGAATAAAACCCTGGAACTCATCTGACGGGAATATACTTGGACCGGACTCCAGACCTTTGTTAAGGACTATGTCAAGTCCTGCACTACCTGCACCAGGGCTAAAGTACCTCATCATAAACCCTACGGAATATTGAAGCAACTACCAATTCCGGAGAAACTCTGGAACTCCATTCCTATGGATTTCATCAAGAAACTCCTGTCCTCCAAAGGTTTCACAGCCATTCTATCCTTATTTATCCCCACCTATGATACCATCACATCCCCAGAGCTAGTGAAGCTCTTCCTCTTATATGTGTTCTCCAAGCATGGAGTTCCCGCCCACATCACCTCCAATTGCAGCTCTGAGTTCATCTCCCATTTCTTCCACTCCCTCAGAAAAGCTCTCAACATCCGCCTCCACTTCACCTCTGGTTACCACCCAGAGGGCGACAGACAGATGGAACAAACCAATCAGACGCTCAAGCAGTACCTACAGATCTACTGCAACTACCAGGAGGACAATTGGTCCGGACCCCTTCCATTAGTGGAGTTTGCATACAACAACGCTCTGAGCGCCGCTACAGGGGTGTCCCCCTTCTTCACAAACAAGGGTTACCACCCTAACATCTCAGTATACCCAGAACACGACTTCACTTCTGCTAGAGCGCCCGAGAATATGCCGTAGACCTTGATGACCTCAACCAGTTTCTCCAAGATGAGATCACCCATGTGCAGAAGCAGTACCAGGGTCCTGCAGATGCTTGCTGCATGCCAGCCCCAGACTTCCAAGTTGGCGGACAAGCATATATCCTAGCCAAGTACTTCCGCTCAACGCGCCCCTCCAAGAGCCAGCCCCAGACTTCTAAGTTGGCGGACAAGCATATATCCTAGCCAAGTACTTCCGCTTCACGCGCCCCTCCAAGAAACTCTCGGAGAAGTACCTGGGCCTCTATACAATCATAGCTCAGGCAGGTACTATGTCCTTCCCACTGAAACTCCCAGATAGTATGAAGGCCGTACACCCTGTTTTCTATGTATCTCAGCTCAAACCCGCAACTCCAAACTCTATTCCCAACTGTGACCAGCCTCTGCCTCCCCCTGTCCTTGTGGACGGAGAGCCAGAGTACAAGATCTCTGAAATCCTTGACTCCAAGGTTGATTGCCGCAGGAAGCCCTGCTCACTACTCTATCTAGTCAGATAGTCTGGCTGCAAAGGTACAGACAACAAGACCTCATGGATACTGGCAACAGAACTCGGGAATGCCTCCAAACTAGTCTCCGATTTCCACACAATGTACCCTGACAACGTTACAATAACACATTTTCGGACCTTTAATTTTCATTCTCCTCTTTAACCTTTTACTGTAGTTTTCACACTCCGTGCCATGTGGCACTTTCCCTTTTGTTCGAACTCCACTTTCTCGCGCTGTGCTGCCTTTCTTTCTATCTTAGATACAAGTCTCTCATGCAGTGGAGCTGGTCACATAGGATGCACCCTCTGACATCATCAGCCATTGCCTCCATCAACTGTATAGTACATATATACAAACAAACCTGTTGTATCCTCACAACTAACTTGTTGAAGTCTAAAGGCTAACCACTCCCTCATCATCATCTCTATAGTTGGTTCTAGTTGTGCGCCAGAGTAACTAACTCTTGGTTGTTACAGACAAGCCCGGTCCTTACTCGCAATGGTAGTCCTCTGGGACTTGATTTTCCTTACAACTTACCCTCACTTGGATTTACTCACACACACACACACATACACACACGTTTTCAATGGCGGAACAGGAGAACTAAATTCAAACAGAAAGAAAAAGGGGGAAAAAGTATAGTACAAGTCTAGCTATTGTACAGTAAATGACTTAGGAGAGGAGGGGAGTTTTTACTCCTCACCCTGCCCCTGAGCTCCTCCTCTCCCACCTCTGACCCCTCATTGGAGTCCAACCACACCAGATCCACCGGGTGGTACTGAGTCTCTTCCCCCAGGTCAGCCAACAGCTGCCTGGTGGCCCTCTGCTCCTACAACAACCCTCCCAGCAGGCCCACCATCTGGGCCTGCCAACCCTCCTCCAACTTGCCCTCCTCCAACTTTTCCGATGCAGGCACTGCTATCTTCTTCCTCTTTGTTGGGTGCTCCACGACCTCCAACAACTCCAACAACTCTGACTCCACCGCCCTCCTCTTCCCCTTCATCAGGAAAACATGATCTTGCTATAGTTGGATATGGATAGGTAATTATGCAAATATAGCAATTGTGGCAAAAAATGCATCTAAAGCAATCTATATCAGTTTATAGTGAATCATATTGGAATAAATTTAGCAGCTGTGGCATGTATAGTAATTAGTTCCACCTAAAGCATATCAGAGTGGATTAAAGCATTTAGTGACACTATACCAAATTTAATTATTTATCACCTAGAGTCATAATTAATGAGGATGTTAGTTATATCAATCAACGCTACAAAATATATCTAGTGTAAAATTTTGCTGGCTATCTTGTATGTACATGCTAAGTTAGCCAGCGTGAATCTATCCTTGAAGCCAAAATTTAAAGTGCTTTTTGAGACATAAGTGAGCAAAGTGGCTAGCTCAATGTGTGGGAAAGTGTTCAATCGGAGCTTAAATATCCCAAAAAGCGGTCAAACCTCTCTATAGTGTTTTGTCAACTGTGGGAAAGTGCTACTGCGCTGCAGCGCAGTTGCACCTCCCTCCCTGTCACCACATTGTGTGACACAGTGGTGGCAACACCTCATCACTGTCTCACACAGTGCTGACAATGTTGCACAAATTTTTTAAAGTCTCACTATTCTACAAAGGTATCATTCTAGCCTGGCTACTAGTAGAGAGTAGTCAGACTGCAAAGTTTTTCTCACACCGGATTTAATTGCAAGTACCAGATGGAGATGGCTGCCACCCCAACACTGATGCCCTAGAAACAGTTTGTAAGCCCCAGTATGGTGTGTTATTGTTTGTTTATTCTGAATTACTATTCTGCTGAAGGCCATTTTTTACTAATGACAACTTCTCCATCACCACCTCCTTTAACCTAGACAGCCCCAGCAATGTTAACGTCAAAATAAAAAGGTCTTTTTTATTTATTCTAAACTAATAGGCGACTTTTTGATGACCTAATATGACAGCACTCAGCAGAAAAGATGAAAAATTACTCAGGGCTCTTCTGGCAAGAGATTACATATGAATGGCGATAACAACAATGATGAGTTTGGGATAATACATCAGGAAAACATGATTTTACTATGATAGGATATAGTGTGGTATGATTGGGTAATAGACCAAATATAGCATTTGTGGCAAATAGTGTGCTATAGATTGATATAGATGCTGAAGTGGTTATGTATAAACCTGTTTAATAAGTAAACACTCAGTACTGTAATAACAGACTGTATTAAATGTAGTACCTGTTTAATAAGTAAAAACTAAGGTAGAAGGTCAATAGATGTCTAACTTGAAAACATATTGTTGTGATGTCTCACCTCAGTACTGTAATAACAGACTGAGGTGTCAAGTGCTTGAACAAGGAGAAAATAGATGTTGCGGGAATATCTGAAGATGGAAAAGGAAGGAGTTTCCCGCCATTACAACTTTGTAAGTAATGTAAGTGTTTCTAGGTGGAGACTCAACTTTCATGAGTGTCGTCTAATGCTCCAACAGATGCCACTACTGTTACATATAGAGTACTTTTATTGCAATTAAAGCCAATCAGATCAGTTCAAAGTTGTCAATAATAAAATAATGGACTTCAAGTTACTATACTATAACAGATGAATTCTATAATACCATATTGTTTGGTGTTACGATTTCTATCCTCTCTTATGGACTACTCATTTTCCTTTACTCATCAGTTATACCATCGGACCGATGACTTATTTCCCTCACATATTTTCCCGTTCTCTTCGCAGTCACATTACCTTGTATAGTACTTAGTCCTCAATGGACGGACCTTCCCTAGATAGGACCTAACTCCTATCACCAATTCTATTCCCTATAAATACCTCTGTAACCGTAGTAGTATTTCTCTAATACAATTCTACGCAGTTTATGCTTACAAAGCTAGACTCCTAAGATCAGACCTTTACTCAGAAGAAGGCCAACTCTCGTTGGAAGAACTTTATTCAGAACTACGTCCTCGAACTTGTCTTCAGATAAGTCTCTTTGAAACCTCAACGAAACCTCAGACTTTGTTAAGCACTTTGTGCGTAACATTTGATATGCAAATTTATTAGCCCAATTATTAAGTAAAAATGATCCACAAACATCCAGCACATTATCTGTCCTCCAAGTAGACAGCCAAACACTTCCAGGTCCAGTGAGAGGAACCAGATGTCAACTTTGACATATGTTCCCCAGTAAAACAATAGCACCAGGTGCAACACCATTTGCCTGAGGGACTGGCTTGGTAACAATGTACATGTTATGAAATTGCCCAGGATTTCTAGATATTTTGTACCACTCCACGTAAACCAAAAGGCCTTTGGGCCATGAATAAGGTGCAATGTTGTAAGAATAAAGGATATCTTGGAGTGAGAATATGACCCTCAATCTCCCAACCTTTATCCCTATAGTGACATAGTAAGCAAAAAAGCAGTAGAGGGACAATACAGTTTGATGTACCTTGCAGGCCTCTTGCCTCTGCTTTATCAATATGTGCTACAATAACAGCATCAAATCTGCCCTCCTCTCCTCTTTTTCCAGGCTTGGCCTTTATACCATCCATATTTTGGATGCTATCTATATCATTACCCAGACTATCCAACACAAATTTGAATGAGTGCCAAATATTTAGACGATCAAATGGAAGCTGGGCTAAGGCTACTTGATTTCTAGGGATTGTATTCCCTCTGTCCATGAATTTGTTAAGGAAAGTACGTAGGTGACATGAGAAAGATGGACATTGATGACTTGTTTGAACACTTTTCAGTGTCTGGCCAGGGGAATGTGGATGTTTAGCCAGGAAAGTAGATAGGGGTTTGGATGAAGGCGATGAACTAGCCTCTATACCTCCTTCTAGCTCTGCCTGCTTCTCTTCTTCTCTCTTGTAGTTGTTCAGGTAGCTTTCAAACATAGCTACTTTCTCCTGCCTACTAAGCCACTGAGTCATCTGAGGAACTCTGTCACGGAAATTTGATGCCCTCCAGCATTCCTTGGCAAAATCTATGTGGAACATTTCAAATATTTCTGCGTTGTAATTGTTGTTGGTGCCAAAATTTCTAATACATTCAGCATGGTGCAGCATGGAGTGCAACTTGGGAATGTTGAGATATTCTTGTACCCCAAGATGGACAAGAATGTGCATGTTGGCATGGTAGAGATCCAAGGAATCTTCCAGGTATTGAATGGTGGTATTGTCATGGCTTGCATATTGTGCAATGTAGATAAAGTTGAGGAGTGCCCTATAACAAGTTACAACCTGAGAGGGGACCTTCCCTATAATGCACCCCAGTAAAATTCTTGCCATGTTTTTCTCTCCATCCCAGATATCTGGGATAGCTGTGACCAACCATGCTTGAAATGCCGTACACCAAAGCAAGGTGGGAGTCTACAAATGTGATCATCCAGCTCTTTGTTGGTCATCAAGCTAGAGCACCAGTGAATCAGATGTTTTACAACACCTTGGTAGAGTTGATGGATTATATCAGGGGTTATGGCCATGTGGACGTTGCAATGAGGAAACCCCTCCCAGACAGGATGACAGACACCCCCAGACACATTTTGAGCTTTGCATCTCTCCTGAAAATTGCTGATGGAGGTTGCATCAGCTTTGGCTGTTGATATAACCTCAGCAGTCTTCTTCTGGGTCCTCCATCTCCCTGGACGTCTTTCTCCAACAATATCTTCAGAGGCATCGCATTTAGGACAGGTCCCATATTTTGCACAGGTGACAAGACATTATTCTGGATAATCTGCTAGTAGCAGGCTAGGATGGGATGGATCCTCCTAACCCTTCCATCTCCCCCTGTGACTTCTATTCCATGCTTCAGAGGCTCTATCAGAGGCTCCAAGACTATGCACATTGAGTCATGAAAGAGTTGTTGATTACATGCTGACTTTTGCTTTTTGGATAGATTGTCTCCTACATTTTTGCTGACAGAGAGATAGGCAATGAGAATACAGGCGTGTTTGGAAGGTTTACCGCACATAGATCTGGGCAAATTTCCCAGAGTTAGATACACTGGATAAGCAGACTTGTTGCCAGAGAACTGGGTGAGTTGTGTCTTATCTGTGGTTATGATAACAGGGGCTACATAGGCACCTTCAGGTAAGTGATTCTAGATGGGAATATTATCATCAAATATCTGAAATAACACATTTAGATTCATGCCACCTGCCTGTACTGTATTCCACCAATCTCTGGTCCACATCTCATTGTAAATCCTGTGAGATTTTGATGCACTTGGGCCTGTAGACAATGTCCTTGGCATGAGCTGGATTTCCTAGCAAGGACTTGACAGCTTTAATAGGATCACGATGATAAACCATATGCTTATGCTCGGGACTATTCCTGAACCACAATTCTCTAGTTTTACAAGTAGCATGTTCTGGAACACGATTGACCAGCTTATGGAGCCCATATGTATTATGGTAGGATAGACCTAACTTACCCGCCACCTTTGTTGAAATAGATAAATCAGTATATGTGCTTGAAAAAGAGATCGAGGTGATGTACCCTTGGTATTGCCATTAATCTATCCAATGATTTATAGCCTATTCCATCCTGTACAGTCCAGCAAGCAACTCTCCAGTCTAGCTCTGATGCAAAGGGTGCAAAAATGTTCCCTGATCCATCTGATGTATCTGAATCCATATCCATATTACCATATCCTCAGCTCCAAATTCTCTCCTCCATCTTTCATATACTGTTTTATCCATCCTAATCACCTTGCCTGCAGTAGGGTGGGGTACCTCAATACGCTCCTCATCATCTTTATCAGGAAGCTTTGAGGGTCCAGCCATATTCTCCTCAGATTCTGTGGGAATAAGATCATAGAGACGATCATAGTAGTCATCCACCACATCTTCTGGGTCTTCATCCATAGGTCTAAGCTCATTAGGTAACATGTCAGGTATTTCCCTTATCTCTAAATCATTGCCCCTATCAAGTTCTCCTGGAATCATCGAACTTTGTAGCTTCCCTTTGTTATACCATTTGCAGCTTCTTGCTAATGACAAATAGCATATCAGACCCTGGGGAGTTTTAAGCTTCTTGTGACAAGCAGGACAGATTGTAGGATCCTCTCCTGCAGACTGGGCAGATGTGAGCTTAACTTGAACGTTCAAAGCCTGAAGTACTGATTGTAGGCCAACCATAATGAGATGCTAGAGGTAGAGAGGGAGGCACCTACTGGATCAGATGGATGGGCATTTACGCAACAAGCACAATGACGGCAAAGGTCAGTGAGGCAAAAATACAACAGTCTGAATACATATCATTGAATCTAAAGATTACACGTAAAGCTACAGACTACACTGTGACTGATAGCAATACATTATATAGGCACAGTTCAGGATTTGTTCATAATCCTAAAATAAAAGGCAAAAAAAGTAAAAGGAGGTACTTTTTTTGCCTGCTACGGGTGTGTGTTGATCTCAGGCGCTTGCTGACAGGATCCTCCCCTTCATTTCCATCTGAAGTGTGTTTAGTTCTACTTAAAGGCTTGCTGGGCCCAGATATGGGTGGGTCTGGGGGACTGTGATAGTTGACAGGCAAAGACAAGAGAGATGGTTTCCTCACGTCTTGGAGCTGCAGCTGGTACCTCTCTCTTCTAGCAGTGATAACCTCCACAAACGCTCCCACCCTATCAGACCCCTATCAGACTCAGGCTCAATACTGTTCCTCATTATCACAACACAATGGGATCCGCACCCATGTACAGTGATTCTGGACCTTCTGGGCATGCAACCAATCAGTATGCTTTCCAAGTACGCCTTGGTAGCTTAGTTGGTAAAGCACCAGACCATGAAAGCTGGAGTCCCAGGTTCAAGCCCTGGCCAATGCATGTTTTCTCATACTATAAACAAATGTCATAATTTGTCACTCATATCTTTCACAATATCCACCATCTTCTGGTGTGAAATATATTTGAGGGAAGGACTATAAAGCATATTGCCATCACCACTAAATGTTTCACTCCACATGACACTGAAAAGCTTGACCATCCCTGCCCTGACAGAAACATGCCTGCAGAAATAAGGGTTGATGTATGATATAAAGTGTAGGTGCAAGAGCATAACTTTTTCCATTGCTACTGTGCTGGCGTCAAGCGTGTGGCACTCCCATTTGACCCAGACAGGAATATTGTCTTGTTTGCTGTGAGAAGAAAGTTGCAACTGATAAGATGGGATATTCAGAATGCCTCCCTTAGTACCGTTTCTGGGGAGATCCTCTTGGTAACCAGAGGTACTGTGATGCTGATGAGATGATGACTTTGGAGGCTTCTGAGATGCTGAGCACTTTAATGATGCAGGTACTTTGTCAACCTCTGCTGCAGCCGTTTTCTTCTCTTTCTCAACCCAGTCAATTTGCTGACAGTAGGGACCTTTGCAGTTAATCATGATCAATCATAGCATCCAGAAAACAGACTCTAAGTTGTGGATGTAATTGTGTGGTACTTCAGGCTGTAAAATCCTCCCTATAGCTTGGTAAGGATAAGTCCCCTACATTCAGGACATATCAGTAAAGATTCTAATATAATTGGTTTTTAAATCCTCACTATAAGATATTTTGTGGTCCTAACCATGTTTCTATCTTGAACGTCTTCAGCCATTGCCCAATCTCCTAAGACACCAGAACATTGAATACCAGTCATTACTGCTGTTGATGGGCCAATCTGGGACAGCAAAATGGGGCAAAGCAGCCTTGGCTCAAAGCCATGAATTGTCATCGCTAATGTCACAATGAATGAGACCACGTCTTATGTAACCATTCTGAAGGCCTGCATAGCCAGCCAGATATTAGCAAGTGATGAGATGAATGTAAATAATCCTTGGTTTACCAAGTAAAACACCAATAATCCCATCCAGCATTTCACGTACACAGGAAAACCACACAAGTTCTACCCCCAACTGTTTTTATGGCCATGTGATGATGTGTACGGTCCTCCAAGGCTGCCAACTCTGCCAACTTTGAAACTCCAGCAGCACTCATAATGACTTTGGTTGTGTCCTGAATAAGTGTCTCAGGATGTGCAATAGATAGCACAAGGATTGAGGATGGTGAAAGACAATGGTCTCATATTAGAATTCCAGACAAGGAGTGTATGTCATCCCAACCAGTGTTTGCCCTATCATATAAGGCATCCACGTCTGGGTGTCCAGCTAATATGATGTTGTCAAAAAATGCAAGAGGTTGAGATGTGTGATTGTCGGGAAAATGAAAGATGGGTGTGGAGTTGCTTAGATTGTAGCCTACCAAGAATGGATCCCTTGCAAGATCTTCTAGCTTGTCGTGAATGTTGCTGTCGGAAGGTGTACCAGTGGTTAACCAACAATCCTTGATGATGACATAATCAGGATCTTCAAGTGCATGAGGCCCATCACCAGAGACCTCCGCCACCATAACCCTTATGGCTCTTCCTAACAAGCCCATTGGCTTGAAGAGGATTGCAACAACTTTACAGAGTAGAGTGGCTGCACCTTACTGAACATGAAACACTGGCACACCCTCATGGTCATAATACATAGCATGGTCATAGCCTAGCTATCCAGTTTGTGAGTAATGTAGGAAGATCATGGTCCTGATGAATAGCTCTGGGTATCTGTTGATACCAAATGGTGAACTGGTAGCATTTCCTTCTCTGGTGAATAATAATATCCTTAGCATTGGCCCACAGAGGGATAGTCCAACATAATATCTCCTGGAAACTTGCTCACAAAGGACAAATAATGCTGTACCTGCCAACTGTCTTATGGCAAAGTTGACAAGATGAGGAAAGTCTGCGTATTTGACCTTGCACGTAGAAAATAGGTATTGCCAGGTATAACCCCCATCCACAACATCATCAATAAGCATTAGGTCTGGTTTGCATCTATCACAAACCAACCTTTTTGCAGATGACACCCATTAACGTGAATTCCTGATTGAAGAATCTATCAAAACTGACTGCAAGTCATCATCAACAACCTAACCCACATTAAGCTAACAGGTAAAAATCACTCTGCAGATAAATTGCTCACCTTGTTAAAGAATGACGCTATTTTGTCCTCCTGCCTTTTCCTGTATTCTGTGTAAAAATATGGGGAATGCTCCTGACACCAACCACGCATAATATATCCACCAGGTCCGGGGCCTTTGGTACCCAAAAAATTGACAAGTTCTTCCACAATGGATGCCACAGTCTCCTTCAACAGGCTGTCAGAAAGCCTGGTATCTTGGGCAAGGATCCATTTTTGCATGGTCAGGGATGACTGAGGGTGAGCATGAGCATCAATAGCATGAGAATCTAGCTCGCTGGAAAATGCCTCAAGAAATTGGCCATCTTTTATCCATTGTTTCAAAAGGTAGGATACATCTGGGATCTCGTGGGGTTTCTGGAGCTGCTCAGAAAGGAACACATAAAGGTAATCCTTTAAGTTGTAATATTGACCTTTTTTTTGTGACAATCAATGAAATTATAGATCACATTTGAATTGGCCCAGAGTGGCATAGGTGGTGACTTGAATATATGATCAAAATCCATGGCTTGTAAGTTGGAATAGCTATGCACACTTTACTCTTTGTGTATTTTAATATCCATCACCTTGTGAGTTGCAATTTTATTCAGATTATGTGGCCATACAAAAGATGACAACTATTTCTCCTTCAATCAACTAGTAACCTTTCAGTGAAAAATGAGAGGCTTACCCTGTATCTGTAGCTCAGATTTATTTGTGAAGCTTGGGAATTGGCTGGAAGTCCAGTGTTACGATGGCCATGTCCCAACTACAAATTGGGTAAGTAAAATTTTTCCCACATGCAGAATAGGGTGTCATGCACGTGTCTGAATTTATCAAGTAATTGCATTAGAAAACAGAGAGAAATCTGTCAAGTAGAATGTTAGTAATGTGTGCAAATCAGCGTGAAGGGATTGAGGGGTGTCTGCAGTTCTCTGAGTGAGTAAGATATATCAGTCACTTCTATCTCTGATAACCATTAATAGGTTCGTATTTCTGGTCCCATTCCTTTCATAATACCATCAGGAATAGCTGACCATTGCATAGACCAGGACCAGAGCTCCAGAACTACACTCAAACTTTGTACAAATAGCGTGATTTGACTGCAGCAAGGTTGTAAAATGGGCGTGAGAATGTTGTCCACAACATGTGGCGGGTAGGGTGGGAGGTGCAACTGCACTGCAGCGCAGTCACACCTCCCGCCCTAGCATCACATTGTGTCACATAGCACCAGAGAACCTCTCAGCAAAAAGTCTCAAAATACAAGACTCACACAAAATCTTCGAAGTTTTGCTATCCTACCAAGATGTTAAGATTATCCTAACCTGTTCAGAGAGTAGCCAGGATCAAAACATGCAACTAAAAAAAAGACTCCAAGATCTTCTCTCACAGGATGCCGGACCTCCTATTCAATTGCAAGGACCGGATGGAGATAGGCCACCCCTCAGCACAGATGCCCTAAAAATGATGTGGCTTTAGTAGCCGGTAGCAGATGGAAAATTAGCAGGAATGTTGCACGCACCTCAACTGCATCTTTGGATGCCATCATTTCCACCATGGCCACAGCTCATTTTGACCCAATTTCCCTCAGTCCTGCTCGATGGATCAATAATATCAAGACCTTTATTTCCTGTGGGACTTGGCAGGGATCTGGGCTCAATTGTTTGGAGGACGCTGTTTTGCTCTGCTCTTGTTTGATTAGCCATGAGGTAAATGTGTCTTTCATGATGATGGTGAGCAAGATTAATCTTGCTGTGAAGACTCACAGGTAAGTGCAATGTTATAATTACATTTTGAATGTACACGCTTACATGAACTTGAGCCTGCTAAGTGCTGCAGGTCCTTACCAAAACCTCAAGGGCCTTGCTGGATGTCCCACTGAGCGTGCATTCTACCAGTGGGTCTCAACTGGCTGGAAGTACATGTAAATTGCTGCCGGTGGGATAATCTACTCTCTTGTCCTCATCGCTGGCCTCAACATGCATTGGACATTGAGTAGGGTGGGCTTTATGGTGCTGTGGGAGGTTGAAAAGGTGCTGAGGGACCCTGGAACAGATGGTAAGTCGCTTTGTCCTCCTCCTCACCCCTCTCCCATCCCCAACAAGCAGCTACTCACTTTTTATAAGGTGTTTATGCTCTTGTACATGCCCAAATTATCCCCACCATTGTGCACCTACACCAGTCCCTCCCACTTAGCTTCCTGGGCCTTTTCCTCAAGAAAATCTTTGATTGTACATCTCTCAAAGATGCGGACAGGCTGTTCAATTCTGTTAAACTAAAGTAAGTCTTCAATTTCACTTACAGTATATTCCTGCTAATATCTATCTATGTTGTAGTATGTTTTGCTTACCCAAATACTCACGTCATGCATGGAAGAACCACTTTCTCTTTGGGCCACCCAGATGCCATCAAAACCCACCCAGACGCCTTTTATGATGGACGATGCAATGGATGACGCAATGGACACAATCCCAACCCCTTGCAGGATCAAGACAAAGTTTCAGCACCTTGCAGAACGTAACATTGCATTTCCAGCCAGCCATGACCGCTCAGAAAACTATTGGTGGACAATATCTGAGCGTGTCTTACCATGCAATGCTCCTGCCATCACAGATATGCAAGATTTGTCTGCCAAGGTAAGTTCCAGTCACTTTCCTATGCTCCTTTCTTATGTGACACTTGCTATACAGCTATCTACATTTTATCCTAATGGATGCAAAAGGGATAGAGTTTATATGCATTCCCATGTCATCTATTCCTCCAACAATTGATATACAAAATGACAACAACACATTGATGGTGTTCATATGCCATTCAATGCCTAGGCATATGAAGACAACTCTAGTGGCCCACCTCAAAGCTAGCTTTGATGGGTTGCCAGTATTCTCCAGCATTCTTGGTAATGTTGAATGTTTCAAATGTCTCCACTTCTCCTGGTGGAACAGATATCGGACTTAGGTATGTTTCCCCTCTCTCTATATATACATATCACTCACATAAGGACATTGATCAAGGGTTATGGGGCACCTATTGATGTGCACCCACATGAATTAGACATCACTAACAAAACCCAGATGATCCCTTATTTGTCAAAGGAGGGCTCAGACAATGAGCAGCTTGATTTGAACTTGCAGGATGCTTTTGCAGATGTTTTCCAATGGATTTCTGACATTGTAAGATTTCTGCTATTTTTTTCATGCCTAAATTTCTCTGATATATGTGTTTCCTAGATGGAATTCTGCCTACCAGAAGAATACTCTATGCTAGCCAAGATAGTTAATATGCTCCCTGGAAAACCAGGATTTCCAGTCACTCCTTTTTTATCTCTTGTTGTTAATATTAATGTGAGCACCACCGCTCATAGGGATGGTAAGGATCACATCCTTTGTCCTGTTCTTCCACTGGGAGATTTTACAGAGGGTGCTCTTGTGTTACACAAGCAGAGACTTGTTTTTGAACTGAACAGTGGGGACTTTGCCATTTTTAGATCCAAGGAGTCAACGCACTTTAATTTAGATGATCAGGGTGAGAGAGCCTTATTTGTCTTACACACAGATGGTCAGTTTAAGAATTGGGTAGAAAATAGGAATAGTTAGGAGGGGAATGCATGCTTTAAGTATATGTAGCTTAAAACTTAATATCAGTTTATTTGGGTTGCTTGTTTTGACTAATAGGTTTTGGAAGGGATAGAGGGGAGGGGATGCAGGTAATGTGTCATTTTTTGGGTCCCAGTATGGTTTGTTTTTGCTTATTTATTATGAATTACCATTTTGCTGAAGACGCATTCAGGTTTTGCCATTTTTGCTTGTTTTTTTTTGAGGATTTCAATGCCTAGAGTTACACGGTCCAAATAATCTATCGCTCTCAGAACTAGGGGCAGAGGTGTAGCAAATAATCTAGTGACAGCATCTTCTCCATCACCACCTCCTTCAACTCAGCCTAGACAGCCCCAGCCACGTCAAAATAAAAAGGTCTTTCTTATTTATTCTACACCAATACCTTACTGTTTACAATTTTCAGGCTATTTCTGCAAGACCTAATGCCACAGCTGCCACAGCACTCAGCAAAGAAGATGAACATTTGCTTGGGGCTCTTTGTAACAACCAAGAGTTTGTTACTCCAGCGCACAACTCAGACAAGCTATAGAGATAATGATGAGGGAGTGGTTATCCTTTAGGATTCAACAAGTTAGTTGTGAGGATACAACAGGAGGACTCGCTGAGGACTCTCCTTGATCTATTGGGGTATATATACTACTACAGGTTTGTTTGTACATATGTACTATACAGTTGATGAAGGCAGTGGCTGATGATGTCAAGGGCACAGCCCATGTGACCAGCTCCACTGTGTGAGATACTTGTAGCTAAAATAGAAAAAAAGGCAGTGCAGCACGAGAAAGAGGAGTTTGAACAAAAGGGAAAGTGCCACATGGCACAATGAGTGAAAACTACAGAAAAGGGTTAAAGATGAGAATGAAAATTGAAGGTCCGAAAATGTGTTATCGTAAAACTCTTCTAGCAAGAAAAAAAGCTGCATTAGCCTCAGAAGCTGAGGCAGAGAAATCTGGTATGTGATCTTACTCTTAAGGGCACAAAAACTGAATACCTATTTGCAGCTACGTGTAAGAGAGTAGCAAAAATGTTGGCTGATGAAGAAGATTCTGAAGGAGACAACCTACATGGCAAGAAAATATGTCTGAATGGTGATGATAATGACAACAATGATAATGAGGATGTTGCTGATGATGATGACAATGCTGATGATGGCAAGAATATGATAGATCATATTCTGTGTCCTGCAGAAATATCTAGTGATGATCTAGATAATTCTGTAGTACCTCCTTTATAGCCTCTATTAGATTATGATGATGATGATGATCAGGAGGAGGAGGAGGAGGACAACAACAACAAAAGTTCCCCAAAAAGAGTTGTGGATGATAATGAGGTAAGGATATTGTTGCCTTGAGAGCATTTATTTACTTGCCTACAGGTTGTAAGAGGAACAGATTGTCCTACTGTTTCTACATCTATGTCTACTATGTCACGTAGCCCCAGCATCATTTCTCTTCCAAAATCTTCCACTGTGAAACCAAAGCTTCATTCTATGGCCTGCCCTATCATCAAACATATTGCAAGCCTGGCTCACAAAGCTATGAGACTTTTTACAGTTACAGAAAAAGGATTTCCAAACCCCCTCAGTCATTAATCAATATGCTGGGATTTGTTGGTCAAAGCCACAGCAGCAGAAAATGATAGTGGCCTAGTGGACAAAATGAAGGAGATACAAGAAGACCAGGTCCTCAAGTTTCAACTACTACAATACGTGAGTTAAAATTTCTTCATATATATCCATACTTATTATCACCATAAATACAGATGTGGAAAGGTTCTACACAGGTCAGAGGGGAACATATTTCCAAAGCTAGAATCAGTGTACCACCTACGTATAGCATCAAAAACATCCACAGGGACAAACTAAGTGATACAATCTATTGGATCATAAACTTAGGAGCGTTTATCAATAACAGCATAGATTTATGACAAAACCGGATAAACCCGGTCTCTGCCAAAGCAGCCATTGTTCTCCATGGAGCATAGCCACCACTCCATGGAGTAACCATTGTTCTCCTAGGAGCACAATTGTACTCCTAGGAGTCATTATACTGTAGCGAGTAGCACCTCCGACTATAAGTAGTAGGGGGTTTAGTATAGGAATACCTCAGTTGTTTCTATAGCCTCTCGGGCAGCGGCTGAGGTATGTTACATTACATTTATTAGAGATCACCTTAAACTAACATCTATTGTAGTTTCACTTAGGTAAATAATAAAGTCGTTTTTATAGCCTCTCGGGCAGCGGCTGAGTTTCACTTAGTTTTATTAATTTAAAGGTGAGTTATTTTAAAGCTTTATTGTTATACTTATACTAACTGCAAATATACAGGAGAAGGTGTCTGACACAAACCAACCTTAGAAGAAAGATATCATCAGAATTCTGTTTCAAGCACCATGTTGGGGTCCCAAAGGTGAAAGTAGAAATTATGGTAGAAAAATAACCCATATCTACGCAATCTCCCTATTTTGGCTCTAGTAGCATGCTCTGTAAGTGTTCACATCTTTCTTTAAGTAAAACTGACCATCAAATTTATTTACCAGATTGAATGTGCTCTACTAGGTGCTATTAACAACACTACAATAGAATTCTCAGAGACAGCATTTTCTGCTAGATATGTCACCTTAATCACCATAAATCTGTACTAATTATACTTTTACAAGGTGGAATCATCATATGAGGTTGTTGGAAATATTTCAGAAATGTTATCCTATATACTTGGCAGCTGTATTTGATAAGGTTGATGAATATGTTTGGTAAGAGCTTACTACAAATTCATTATCATTCAAACCTTTTTTTTAACCTCATTTATTTTTGTAGGAATGATTGTATAACAGTGGGGCAATCTGATGCATCCGAGCCTATGTTTTATTTTGATGCCCTAGAGGAAGCAGCAAAAGCATCCAAATCATAATTACAGATACTACAATAGTGCTGCAGCATTTTAAATATTTAGAATCAATATAATTTGCTTTATTAGTGCTTTTTCTTGGATATAATTGAGAATGGATTGATATAATTGCATTTAGAGTAAATTATAGTAAACTATAGTGAAAAAGTGCAAGGTCATTTTTGTTTTAATGACTGTGCTATAAACCACTTTTGATGATATGGCAATACTCTAAACTGCGTAAATATTAATAAAAATGATATTTATTGGTATTTATGCAGTTTAGAGTAAGGGACTGTGCAAGAATCACACTTACGGATATAAGAGATATTTTTGCTATTATAGCGTATAAATGCAATATGCATTTATATCTAAATCATGTTTTCCTGATGTAATAAGGTAAGAATATTGTTTTCTCAAGAACATTTATTTACCAGCCCACAGGTTGTAAGAGGAAAAGGTTGTCCAACTGTTTCTACGTCTACTATGTTTACTTCTATATCATGTAGCCCCAGCATCGTTTCCTTCTTCATGAAACTAACAATCAAAACTGTTTACCACATTAAAACTTTCTTCTCCATACTTGGCAGCCCCATTAATGAGATCAATGAATGCATTTGGTAAGGACTCACTACAAATTTACATTGAAACTTTTTCTTAACCCCACATATTTTTGTAGGAACAGTTGAAATCTGATGTTTTTGAGGTTATATTTGATTTTATGTTTGATTTTGATGCTCAGAGGAAGCAGCAAAAGCATCAAAATTATCTTTATAGATATTACAATAGTACTGCAGCATTTTTAGTACTTGGATGAGTATAGATCAATATTATTGCATCTAGAGTGAATTATAGTGAATTATAGTGAAAAAGTGCAAGGTTATTTTTGTTTTCACAACTGTGCTATAAACCACTTTTGATGATATAGCAATACTCTAAACTGATATTTATTGATATTTATCCAAGTAGGGGACTGTGCAAGAGTTGCACTTATAGATATAACAGATATTTTTGCTATGATAGCATATATTTTGCATTTTATTGCATTTATCTTTAAGTCATATTTTCCTGATGTAGTATTCCTCGTGGACTCTGTAGTTAAACCTTATGATACACTCCTTGCACATACATTCTCCTCTCGCTAGATAATTGTCTGCATGAAACTCCATACCTACATTACAAGTTACTCCTTACAAGCTCCTGCTCCCCCGACAGTATATAAGCTGTAACTCCTGTACTCTGTTCCTGCAGTTCAAATATCAATTAAATTCCCTTGCTTTCTTACCAGTCCTTTTCTAAGTCCTTTCTGATCCTTCTCCAAAAGATCTTTACTCTGCTCCTTTTCATCCTCTACTTCTCCTCCATCCACTTCCAACAAGCTAGGGACCCAGGTCCGTGGAAGGGTCTAGCGCACAAGCTAAGTCAATTCCCCATCTCGTCCTCCATACTCTGTTACTCCAAAGAGGCCATGGTTCTGACAAGGGCAAACTTACTCAATTACCTAGGCATGGATTTATCCAATGTATGACGGACGTCTGGCATGGAAATGTATGCCCAACATTTCAAGGGCCTGATGGGAAATGATTTTTTGAAGCACCCAAGGAAGATCAATCCATTGGTGTTATCTATATGGTGTGTATGAACCTTCCTGTACATCTACATTATCGTGTAAAAAATGTCTATCTTGTGGTCATCATTCCTGGACCATCCAAACCATCTGTCCATCAGCTCAATCATCTACTGTGCCCTCTAATCAACAATATGTTACGGTTTTGGACATTGGGTGTAGGGTGTATATTTGTCTCAAACAGCAGCATACATCATTAGGCAACTTGTCAGGTGTGCTATCATATCTCTGGTTTGTGATATCCCTCTGCCCTTTGTAAAGTGGGTGGATTTATGGGACATAGCGGTAAAGATGTTTTTTGTTCTTTTTGCTTACTTGCAAAGGATGATATTGCAAACTTTGACTACCTTAACTGGCCTCGCAGGACTTGGGAGGAACATCTGAAGAGGGCAAAGCAATAGAGAGGTGCAACTAGTGAGGATGAGTGATATAATACATGGAAATCACACTCTATTTGATGGACTGAATTACTATGTCTACCGTATTGGAATACGATGATATTTGCAGTATTAAACGCCATGCACAACCTCTTTCTTGGAGAATTGAAACAACATCTGACTATGATTTGGGGGATGTCAGCAGTTGGCGGAAACCCTGAAGACTCTTCAAAATGCATGCCCCACACTCCAGCAGAACAAGCCAAAAAAATTGAGGGCATGATAAGAGCACTACAGGAGCAGTCAGCTTCCCACCTCTAGGATTTTTGTTTAGGCTATCTGGTTGTGCTAGCTCAAACGAATGGAATAACTGTGGATCAGGTAATCATCAAACCTGTCAAAATGGACTGCGCTAATGCTCTTCTACATTGGGTGTGTACCAATCCAGTATTAGTTACTTCCATAGCTAAAATAGTGATCTACATGAAGTATTCAGCCAACCCTGGTCACTTAAAAGCACCTGCTCCACACAACAAGCCTATTGTAGACTTGTCTAAATCAATGTCCACAGGAAATGCTATCATGAACAAAGCTAATACTTCAAGAGGTTTGGAAAGACATGGCGAAGACTGTCGTCATTCTATCATGGCTCACTAGAGCACTGCGGAATCTTGGTAGCACCAACCAAGGTTTTGTCAAAGCTGATTTGTGGTGTACAGCTTGTACTGTTAATCTTGTAATCACCCTAATCAGGCTGTGGGGACTTCTTTAACCCGATAAACTAGAACGGCAAATGCTCAAGAATTATCTCGATCTTGTTATAGGCGTACACTGGGCAACAATGCGCTCTACTTCTGTGACGCATATACAAATCATTCAACAGTCTTTCCTCCATTATCTCACTATGCTTGTTTCACTATACTCTGAAAAGGTGCTAGTGGTGAATCATCACCTTTCACTGCACTTGATCGAGTGCATGGAATCATTCAATCCGGTACATGGCTGGTGGTTGTTTCCATATGAACATTATATTGGAATGATGCAGAGAACCCACACAAATAACAAACTAGGTGAGTGTTCATACTATGTTATGGGTCGCTTTCACAAATTTACCATTTTATTAGGCAAAATGGAGCTGACTTTTTTTTCGTCTTTTTGTTGGGCAAGTCATATAAAGGCATTACTTTCCCAAAGCGGAATTCCAGACATCATGTCACAACAGAAGATCTCCTTTGAAACATAATTTGGCTCAGATTTCCATGGCACACTCTTAAACAATCTACACAGTATGAATGAAAACGAACGGCCAGAAGCCAATAGTCACAAAAATGTGACGCTAGAGCTTCTATCTCCTGATGTGTACCAAAACTTGTTATTACAACTCCAACAAGACCAGCAAGATTTCAAGTACTGTGCAGAAAATGTGCCTTTGCACCAGGAAGAGATGCTTGTAACATTCATGGTACAGCTACAAAGGCACAAAGTACACCAATGGAAAAAGGTTGCTTGGGGACTCGATGATTCTATGTTGACTCAGTTCTGGCCATGAGATGCATGCAGCAAAAATACGGAATATCTTTACTCATTCACGGCCAGGACCAAATCAATCCACAATCTCAGAATACTTCATCATCAACATGTATCAACCCTTGACAGAGCTAAAAGTTAAATTTGACATTTACAGATGACATCCTTTACTTGATGTCTGTCTTTATCACGATGAGCTATCAACGAAGTCAGCTCTTATCAAGTCTTGTGATATTGTCAGTCATTTTGCGAGCCGCAAATATAATCACCACAATGATAATCTCTCTGGTAAATATTGTATAGTTTTTTTTGTTGGATAAGGTAAGTTCTGACTTGTAGCCTTCTTAGCCTAAATGCTAATAAATCAACAATTTAGAATTAATCAAGGATGAAAGAGGCACCAATGGGTTGTAATTCTGGATTCTGTGTTTGGAATATATCAATATTGTTTTCGATTTACAGTGCAATGCAGCGACTTACCAGAGTTAAATAAGAGAGGGAGCAGCTCTAAACAGCATGATGCAGAGCTGAGCCGAGCTGAAAAAGCACTCAGAAGCGCACCAGCGTGAGGGGCAGTGATGCACAAAATAAGTGACAGCACAGAGCATCAGCGCGGCTGGTACAGGCTAGGTTTTTTGTGTACAATCTGTGAACCAGCCATGGCTGGTTCAGCACAGGAATCTTTCATCCTGAACCTGTAAAAGAAGAACAATGATTTTTTCTTTCTGTCATGATGTAGTGCCGCTGCAAAACCTACAAAATAAAAGAAACTATTGTGGCGGTAGCCAAAGCTGACCTACACCAAGGTTTTCGTCTCATGTTAGGTCAAAGCTGTTCCAAAGCTTCACCAGTGTTTAGCATCCTGAGTAGTAAATGGGACGTCAATGTGTGGGGCAAGTTTTGAACTGTGGCTATTGTAGCTGCTAGTCGGGCATTGGCCCTGAAGCCAAAATTAAGATTTGGCGCCAGAAAGGAATTCACGAGCAAAATTAAATGTTTGAGAGCAGAGAAACTACATTGTAACATACACACATCTAATAACATTGGTAGGAGTCCAGATGATTCATCATTTACCAACTCATGATGATACCAACCAAGCACCTTGCAGTTGAGTGTGTTGTACTTGGGCGGTTTTTCAGTGAAACCGGCGCTGCGGCTGAAATTTTCATGTTCGAGGGTGGATCAGGCTTGAGTCAGACAGTCTCTTGCGCGGTCCTGCCTGCTGATGATGATCAACACCTCAGGCGTGGCTGTGCTAGCTCGGCTTTTGCCCTAGAGGTCACACCTGTCACATCATGCATCACATGCATCACATCACACCTATATAAGCAATTTTCGCTTTTTTTCTGGTTTGCCATACTGCAATCGATACCACTACTATGCCTCGCCTCGCCAACTTGCTTTTTACTTCCATTACCCCATCTTATCTTCCAAGTCACTTGACATCGTATGTCCCAGGGAAGACACCGCTTTCAACTTGGCCTGTAGTTTTCACGACTCTCGTTTCATACCTTACTGTTGTCTTCGGTATACGTGTGCTGATGAAGGACCGGTCTCCTTTAAAGCTCAACGCCTTGTTCCGCATTCACAATCTATTCCTCAGCGCAGGAAGCCTTGTGTTATTGGTTTTGATGCTCGAGGAGGTCGGTTTGGTATGGTGGCAAAGTGACACATACAGTGTGATGTGCGCTGATAGTTCATGGACCGATGTAAGCCGTTATGGTTTCCTCACTCAATTTTCCCGTGTTGAATACTATTTAAGAGGCTGGAATTTTACTATATGATCAATTATTATTTCAAATATATAGAACTTTTGGATACCATTTTTTTGGCATTCAAGAAGAAGCCTCTAGGTATGTGTGTTTTCCGTTATTTCCTGTCACAATTGACTGATATTTCTTCCTTCGCTAGCATTTTTGCATGTATTTCATCATTCTGCTACAGCTCTTCTCTGCTTTACACAACTAAACGGCAAAACTAGTATTGTGAGTTCCCCTGCATTAAGCCAAAAAAAGGATGTTGACAAGTGTCGTTTTTAGTCGTGGGTCGTCATCACGCTGAACTTGGGCGTGCATGTTGTCATGTGTTTGTTTCAATTTTTTGATGATAATTTCTTTTCCACGTGCTGAATCAACGCAGACTATTACTACTATGCTACTGCAGGTGGAGCCAAAATTTGGGTTTGTACATGGATTTAAACTTCTTGCGCGTCGCTTCTCATCTTTGCTGCTCAGTGGAAGAAATATCTCACGACAATTCAAATCGTCCAATTTGTGATCGATTTATTTGTAGTTTACTTCGGAAGTGAGTTATCCTATTCATGTCGCAAATGACTTCAAGTGCTAATCAAATATCCCCCGCTAGCCTATCAGCACTATGCCTTCACTCACGCTCCTCACATGCCTCACATCGGAAATTGTGCTGGCACTGAGAGTGCTGCATTATTCGGCTGTGGTCTTCTATCTAGTTATCTGATCCTCTTCATCAACTTCTACATTCAAACGTATAAGAGACCAGCAATACAATCAAGCTCGCGCGGGAACGGAACTGTCAGCCGCGATATTATGAATGGCAATGGGTGCGTGCGTCTTCACTCCAGTAATATTTGCCCACCACTTACAAGGTCGCCAGCAGACACAAACTGGATTAACATAACCATGGGTTGCCCTTATCTCATAAACGTTCGCTATACCCATCTCATCTATTGCCTGCTCTCATTTATCACGACGGTCAAAACGGCTAGGTATAATTTGTTTATGACTACAGTTAGTACACAGCCAATAATTATAGTCGTCTCTGCGCAAGATGTGTGCAATGGTCACCCCATCCTATGTCACCTTTCGCACTGTACATCAGAGAACCTCGGAAGTGCACCTGGTCCTCCCACACTTGAGATTGAGGAGAATTTTCACCCTGCGAAATATGATTGAAAATTGTAACCTAAATATAATATTTATATCACCAATTTACCTACCAAAAAGTTCATATTTGCCATCAATAGAAAAATCCATTCAAGATATAGTATTCTAGCAAATATTTAATCCTCTACACAAGCAGAAATGTTGCCTTGGTGAAATGTGTTTATAACGTTCAAAATTGACTTGGATATCTATTATTTTGCGAAATCTGCCATGTAAAACACCTCAAATGACAGTGCAAATATGTACTTTTTGGTTCATGTGTTCAGTCATATCAAGATAAAAAAATTCATTCTCATTCTGGTAGCGAATGAAATAAGTCATTTCAAGGCCAATGAAATGTGTCACCCACTTGTTGCCTGCTGATCACCTGGTAATCACACATGCAGTGTACAACGTCAGTGCATACAGTATATTTTGCAGTAGTCTATTCACACTCAATACTATTTGCTACCTGTGAAATTATAGTAATTACATTCAAAATTCTTAATCTGAGTGCGTCATTTGAGATATCCAACACTCATCCTGCCCACTTATCCAGGTGATACTTCTGTTTTGCAATTTTGATGACATTGTGGAACTCAGAAAAAGATCTTGCTTTGACAAAGAATGCATCTACGCTGTCCCAGTATCTTGCAGTGTCACAGTGCTAGGGTGTGCAAGAATAGACCTAGGGACTTCTTTAGTTGAGGGCAAGATATTGTATGTGTTACTATTAACGTACCAGCACCTATTTATGCTTTACTTTTTTGTACTTTTACTCTTCATTTTGCAAGTCACGTGACTGATCACGTGACCATTTACTTTACTTTATGTTTCGGACTTTTTATAGTCACATGACCGATCATGTGACACATCACCTGACCAGTGTCTAGACTCAACATGTGACTGGTCACATGCTAGATATCAGACTTTAAACTTTATTTACAACTATACAGTACCTCATGTATTGTAGTATATATACCTGAGCAATACATGGGGAAGGACTCAGCAAGTCCTCTCCTAGTGTATACCAACATTGGTGAAGACAGCCTCCCTCCTTTGATAGGTTGTACCATTATTCCTTGAGTTGTAGCCTTTGAGGTTGTGCTCCAGTGCCCCAAGATTGTATCTTTTTGGTGTTGTCACAGTATGTATTGAAGAACTTCCAAACTTTGATGAACCAGAGGATAGCGCACAAATTGGTCCACTGGCCGTCCAGACCATCCACTAGGATCTGCCTCTTCTTCGAGTGATGCTGTTGTTTTTCCCTCCTCAGCCTCTCCTATTCCCTATTATTCCTCTGTAGCTCCGCTTGCATGGCGGTAAGTGCTTCTGCTTCTGCTAACACTTTCTTGTCATTAAACCTCGAACATTTTACCTCCATATTTTTCCATTGTGTATCTCAAGCCATGTTCAAGTTCTGTTGTTGCTTGAAGGTACTGCGGGTCAATCACCAGGCTATGTCACTTGGGGCAAGATTGTGGGCTCGTTTATGACCTTGTTGAGGAGGAAATGCTGTACTTGAAACTTCAAATTCATCCATGTAAGTCCCATACTCTTCTGTCTCCAGTGCTAACAAGAAGGTTTATTAAATCTCATATATGAGGAAGCCATGTTAGAAGACTTACATTTTTGTTTTCCAGGTCCATGTGGTGTACCGGGGAGCTTACTAGTATTGCTTCCAGGCTCTGCAGCATTATCATTGTTGACAGACATTGTACTACTTGCTGTCACTAGTGTGGGGTTCTCATGTAGGTATGATGATGGGGTGATCATGAAGATTTGGGGCACTGGATATACGTGACATTTGTAGGTGGGATCTAACTTGTATAGGTCCTATTGGTCTATCGTACAATAGACAAGTTCACTGTAGATTTTAAGAATCAAATGAGAACACATGAGAAAGAACCTACCCATCTAGGTTAACTACTGGAGGCCAAGATTCTTCGCCTTCCACTGTAGGCTCCAATACAGCCTTTGGAACATATCTCCTGGACAAGTTTCCAGAGGGGAACACTTCAATCACAATTCTTCCATGATTGATACCTTGGTCTTCAAGAGCGATGAGTGTACTGTTGGCAGTAAACTCGTCAAAGTTGACAAACACAAGCCTGCAGCCTGGATTTTGAAGCACACACAAAGGTTGCAACAGATTAATAGCACCAGGGGAAGACCTGCTAAGCAGTGAAAGAACAACTCTATGTGGGGCGGAACACATAATAAGAATAATTCACAGTGTAGAAACACTGCAGATTGTAACAGCCAGCTGTGTAGAAAAGTTGTTAGACTGAATAGCCAGCAGTTTAATTAGAAAGAATGAAAAATGAAAAAAAGAGTGTGACAAGAGGGAAGATGGAAAGCACCAGGATTTTGCAAACACAGAGAAATCTGCATAACAAATAGCTAGTGGCTGCCCATGGCAGAGTAATGCTGTTATGTGCTCCAATGCTTGATATGGGAGTTCCTAAGAGGTGGATTTTCTCTGGTTTATCCCTGACAAAACCGGATAAACCCGGTCTCTGCCAAAGCAGCCATTGTTCTCCATGGAGCATAGCCACCACTCCATGGAGTAACCATTGTTCTCCTAGGAGTCATTATACTGTAGCGAGTAGCACCTCCGACTATAAGTAGTAGGGGGTTTAGTATAGGAATACCTCAGTCATTTCTATAGCCTCTTGGGCAACGGCTGAGGTATGTTACATTACATTTATTAGAGATCACCTTAAACTAACATCCATTGTAGTTTCACATAGGTTTATTACAAAATCTTTGTCATTTTTGTCACCAATGCCTCCCTGCCTAAGTAAGCTCTCTAGGACTTCTACATTCCCATCCACTGTTGACTGCTTTATATTCATTGCTCGAAACGGGATCTGATCCGTTTTGTGTACAGGTATTTTTTCAACTGCTTCTGGTTTGCCAAGAACGTCCTTGAAGTGCTTGAAAAAGCTGCTATGATGTACAAGAATATCTCAAACATGCCATGCAAAAGCTTCATAGCGAGGACTAAGTCTTTCAGGATGAGTTTTGCGGCTGTAAGTGTCCTCTTTGTGGAATGCAAGCATAAGTCTGTTGTCATTCATCAGTGGGAAAGATGAAGGTGACAGATTTCTGGGATTACGCTGCCAGAGTTGAGCTGAACAACGCAGAGGCACAGGATCCTGCACGCCAAAAAGGGGAATGGCTGTCGCAGAGGTTGCACTAACAAAGCTTCCACTTTTCTCAACAGTTGGTTGGGCTGTTTTGAAGTCGATGTCAAAATTGTCGTACACAATCGCAGTGCACAGTGAACAAAGGGCCTTTTTCATTCGTGAAGAGGTGTCCTTTGAGAGGGATGCTATGGCTTGGTAGATGGATGATAGGCTGACGGACAGGCCAGCGTGAGAGAGGGTTTCAATGACTGAGGAACAGATGTTGAGTGATAAAATTCAAAGAGATCTAATATAAACCAAATGCTCAGACTTTGTGGGTGAAGCTCTAAGAATGTATTTGCGTACCTAATATAAACCAAATTGTAGGTACAGAGTAAGTATATCACAAAAACAAGGAAGGTATAAGATCCTCACCTCAGACTTTGTGGGCGAAGCTCTGAGGTGGGCGATCGTTGCTACGAAGGTTTTTAAACTCGAACAGAAGTATAACTAAGGGGGTAAATTGCCCCATCAAAACGCATGGGCCATCCTACCACTACACTTTCCTAGTATGGTGTCCTGCACCATACTTTCCCTTCGTATGGCTCGCATTTTCTAACACTCCCCCTCAAGCGGTACGTAGGCCTAATGCAGCCGCAAAATGTTTCACCTTTGCAGAGGGCAAGGACTTGGTGAGCACGTCGGCTGCCATCTCTTCAGTTGGGCAATAAGTAATCTCGATCTTCCCTTCTTCGATGGTATGCCGAATGAAATGGTACCAAACATCAATATGTTTGGTTCGCGCGTGGTATTGACCGTCCTTTGAAAGTGCTATGGCTGATTGATTATCACACAGGAGGATGGTTGGTGGTAAGGCTTGATTGAAGAGTTTGCTGATGAACATCCTCGCCCACAGTAGTTCCTTGGTGGCATGTGTTGCAGCCACATACTCGGCCTCTGTCGTTGATAACGCGACAATTTCTTGTTGCTTCAAGTACCACGAGACGGCGCCACCATCAAGCATCATGGCATAGCCTGATATGGCTCGCCTGTTCTCGTTCATACTCCCATCTGTGTCGGTGTATCCTGTAAGTGGCTGTTCTTCCGGACCGTATGCTAACCATAGCTCTCTGCTCCCTTTTAGGTACTGGATCACCCTTTTTGCTGCCTCCCAATGGGCCGGACCTGGGTTCTCGACAAAACGAGAAAGAATTGCAACAACATGCGCGATATTGGGGTGTGTGCCAATCACCGCATACATCAGTGATCCCACAGCCTCTCGATATGGGACGTTTCGCATTTCTGCGTAGTCTTCAGGCGTCTTGGGGCTCTGATCTTTACTCAGGTACGTGCTAGCAACAATTGGGATCGCTAACATTTTTGCATCTTCTAGGTTGAAGCATTTGACAATAGTGTCGAGGTAGCTGCATTGTGACATGTATAAGGTGCGTGTGCTTCTGTCTCTTTTCACTTCTATTCCTAACATCCAATGTAGCTCCCCCAGGTCACTAACTTCGAAGAGTTTTCCTAGGTCAAATTTCAAACGGTTTATCTCAGTCATTGACGGTGTGACGAGAGTCATGTCGTCTACATGAACTGCAATAATGGTGAGCTCTCCTTCGTTGCGCCTATGAAAAACTGCATGGTCTGTTTCACAGCAAATTAAACCGATTTTCTGGAGTCCATCGCATAGGGTCTGATACCACCTGCGGCTGGCCTGCTTCAGGCAATAGAGTGTCTTGTTTAGGCGTAGGACTTGGGTCTCTTTTCCAGGTGCGTTGTAACCAGGCGGTTGTCGCATGTAGATGACCTCGTTTTCTTCTAGTTCGCCGTTTAGGTATGCACTTTTTACATCCATCTGGTGAGTTTCCCAATCATTTCGAGCAGCCATCGCTAAGATGATTCGTAGTGATGCCATCTTTGCAACGGGGGCAAATGTGTCAAAATAGTCTATTCCTTCCACTTGACTGTAGCCTTGTGCTACAAGCCTTGCCTTGTACTTATCAATAGATCCTGATGCTGTTTTCTTTAGCTTGAACACCCATTTACTCCCTACGATGTTTGCATCTTTGGGTCTCTCAATGTAAGTCCATGTTCCTGCTACTCAAAGCCTGTTCAATTCCTCATTAATCGCTTCTTCCCATTTTGGTCAGTCTGGGCGCTTTCGGGCTTCTTCAATAGTTCTGGGTTCGACGCCTTCAAGATCTGCCATGCGTGCCACCATGGCTACATTTTGGGCGAGATCCCTTAGTGCTTCATTATCTCTCTCTTCCTCATCTCTCCCATACGGATCGTCGACATTCAGTTGGATGCCTTTGGGGAGGGTGGGTCCGTTATTTCCAGATACTGATCCTTTTCCTTGTAGGAGGTTGCGAACATATTGGGTTGGCTGGCAAATGCGGGTACTTCAACGCGGAGCAACTATAGGTGGAGGTGGAAGAACTGGAGCTGGTAGGATGGGATCAGGATCAGCTTGATCTTGATCCTGAGGGTAGAGTGGGTCAGGGATTGCTTGGGGATTGGGTGAATCGGGATGAGGTATGTGATCACTAATTTCTACAATGTCACTCTCCTTTGGCGCTTGGTCCAGGACATCATACTCCCCCTCAAGCCCAAAGGGAGGTTCGTTGTCAGCATCTACAGGTACATTCCCGACGTTGAAATGCACTGAGCGCTCAACAGTGACTGAATGATTCTCTGGCCAATAGATGCGGTGTCCGAGACTTTTGGTATCAAAACCAACCCAGTGACCCCTCCTAGCTCGGCTCTCAAGCTTTGAGCCAGTTGCGTTGTGCATGAGTACGTTGCAGCCCCAATCGTGTAGGCCAGCAAGATCCGGCTTGACACCATGTACCGCTTCAAACGGCGTCATGTTGTCTAGTGCCTTGATGGAGGTGCGGTTCTTCAAGCAACATGCATGTTTGATGGCTTCCCCCCACAGGAATTTCGGCAGGCCACTGCTAAGTAAGAGGGCGCGTACTTTCTCAAGTAGGGTATGGTTCACGCGCTCCGCGACACCGTTCTGTTTGGGGGTGTTGTGCACTGTGAGTTTCCTCATAATTCCTCTATCTCTCAGATAGTCACTAAACGCATTGCTCACATATTCGCCACCCCTGTCGCTATGTAAGACTTTGATTGCTGCATTCATGTGGTTGCGGACCCAGGCCTCATACATTTGGAATTGACAGAAAGTGTCAGATTTATCGCGCAGTAGATAAACATGTGTTTCGCGTGTTTTATCGTCCGTAAAGGCAACATAGTACCGTTTTCCACCCAGTGTTTCGACTGGTGCAGGTCCCCATAGGTCGGTGTGGATCTCCTGGCCATATTCCTGTGCATGCTCACCCAGTTTCACTTTAGGGATTGCCTCGCGCTTGCCCTTGGCGCGGACACAAGTTTCACAGAAAGTGTCTGTTACCCTATCCTCCAGGAGTTCTACCCCATGGATCAAGCCCTTCGACACCATGCGCTTTGCTGCATCAATGGCTATATGGCCAAGGCGCTTGTGGAGTTCAGTGGCAGATATGCGCTCAACAGCTGCATTGGCGCTTTCGTGGCGAAGATTTGTGCCTCGCGACTGGTACACACCACCTACTTTAGGTATGTGTCCTCTTATTTTTCCTCTCGGGTCATAGATAACGCATTCGATTTTCGCAAAGACGGCCTTGTAGCCTGCCTTATCCATACAGCCTATGGAAACTAGGGTGTAGGCCAAATTTGGTGCGTATAACACGTCTCTCAGGCGCACTTGCGTGTCTTTATGGGCGCCATTGGGGACACTAATCATCATATCCCCTGTTCCTACAGCAGAGAAGGAGTCTTGGTTTGCCACGCTTATAGGGTAAGGTGCAATTGTGCGGTAATTGAGTAGGAGGTGTTGATGGGGGGTGAAGTGGCTCGTAGCGCCAGAGTCATAGATTTCAATGGGACTCTTGGGCCTCGCGTTCATGGCGAGTTGGTGAGTGAGGGCGCTCCACGCGCCTTCTTCAAAATCTGATAGGCTCGCGCCGTCGCATTGGACATGGACAGCAAGGTTCGCCTTTTCAGGCTTCTTTCCCTTTGCATCGCCCGTTTGCCCCTCTTCTTTCTTGTCTCCTGGTGAGTCCCCTTTTGACTCATTCTTTGTGGAGCGCTCACGCTTCTCACTTGGGCACTGGTGTGACCTGTGTCCCTTTCCACCGCAGTTCCAGCATTCAAGCTCGCTGGTATCCTTGTTGTCTCTGCCGCCAGATGATTTTCCTTTCTTGCAGCGACCTCTTCCGCCTCGACTTCCACGTTTGGACGATCCTTGTCCTCCGGTGGCTGACATAGCAATGTCCTCTGATTTCGCTGTCGGGCGTTTTCTGAATATGGTCTGTCGGTCGTATTCTTGGAGAAGGTACGAGATCAGTGTCTCTGGGTCCAAGGTCTGCTTTGACATATGGGCAGACGCTGACAGGTGCGATAGGTAGGTGGCGTATGAGTGCGGCAAAGACATGATGATGCTGGAGGTGAGTTCTTTGTCTGCTAGTTGGACTCCTGCTGCGCTGAGCTGTTCCCATAGCGCGCGAATCTTGTCCAAATGTGCGCGCAAGTCTCCTTTCTCGGTGCAGCGTAGGTTCGACAACCTTTCTCTTAGCTCGGACTGAACTAGCTCCGTTTTGTTCTCGTTTTCTTGACAGATCATGACCCACATGTCGGCGACGGTGGGCTTGTTTAGGATCCTTCGCAGCGTCGAATCAGGTATGGTGCGACCTAATATATTTCGCGCGCGGTACTCCTTTTTTACCCAGGCATCAAGTGCTTCTTGATCAGCCTTGCTGACTGTTGCAGGAGGAGATGTCGTCGCTGTGGCCTGGCTAGCAGTCTGGCTAGTGGTCTGGGATAGTGGTATCGGCCTTTTTGCTGTGCCATGGAGGTGCTCGACGCAGTCTCGGTCAGCAAGGGCCCATTCGAGGCGAGTTTTGTACATCGACCAGTTCGAGCCATCCGGCTCGAGCTTTGGCACCCCAAGGGTGTCTTTTTCAGGGTACGTTGTCTCACTCGCAGGGCTCATAACCTCAAAGAGATCTAATATAAACCAAATGCTCAGACTTCGTGGGCGAAGCTCTAAGAATGTATTTGCGTACCTAATATAAACCAAATGCTAGGTACAGAGTAAGTATATCACAAAAACAAGGAAGGTATAAGATCCTCACCTCAGACTTTGTGGGCGAAGCTCTGAGGTGGGCGATCGTTGCTATGAAGGTTTTTAAACTCGAACGGAAGTATAACTAAGGGGGTAAATTGCCCCATCAAAACACACGGGCCATCCTACCACTACACTTTCCTAGTATGGTGTCCTGCACCATACTTTCCCTTCGTACGGCGCTTGTCTTTGTCGACTCGCATTTTCTAACAAAAATATTCCTAGTATTGCTTGAAGGTAATTACATCTTTCGTTCGAGCTTTGAAGGAAGATACTAATGCAAATGACCGTTTTCTAGCTATGGTTACTAGTTGTCAACAGCCTAGTGACAATTCACTCACAATCATCAGCAGCGCAGCATTTCTTGCCCCTGCTCGCTTCTGGCTTTTTTTCATAGGGCTCTCTTCATCATGCTCGCTGTCTCTTGCAAGCTCCTCGGTACCACCCAGTTCGCCAAGGTCATTCTCCACCAGTGGTGCAAAGCCTGCCAGCATGTCATCATTGTTTTGTCTCAGTTTCACGCGCCGATCATTGGGACTTTTGAGAAGCCTTTGTACGACAATCCAAAGGTGCGATGCTATATCTTTCATTTTTGTTCCTAATACCGACAAGAAAGTATCTTCTAGCTGTTCTGTGGTCGCAGTGTTTGCCTTGAAGTGAAGGCCGTGTTGCTCTTGGCTCAGTTCTTCAACCTTCATGCACAATACCCCACTAACAAGCCAAATGCCCATGAAAATACTGACTGGTGAGCGACTGACTGCTTGTGTAGAACAGTACATATCCTTTGTGCATTGCGTATAAGCGACTCCCGGGCTGTTTTGTGACTAGGTTCGTCTCTCTGTAAAACTCCTTGGATCACTCCTGTTGTAGACATGCTATAATGTTACTTAACCGGCACTGCAAACAAATCCACTCTGGATTCTTAAGAGGAAACTCGACGTACTCTAGTTTAATGTAAATATTTCAAGGCAGATAAATCATGCTGCTGTGAGTGAAGTACGAGCACCTAGGGTTATAAATGGTTATAAATACGCAACAGCTTATACATCTTCACGGAGCTCTGCGTGTCCGATCTCCCAGATCATGCGTCTCCGAAGATATAACATGTCTTGTTGTGTAAACCTGAACGATTCCTCACCACGAGCAAGGGAAGCCAGAAACTGGCAGGTGAAGACGCCACAGTCAGACCCATTTTCCTGCTGTGGGGTATCCTGCAAAAGGATGTGTCAGGGTATAGCCAATTTCAAATATATGGATTGATTTTACCCCCGAGCTGTAGTCTTCCCAACCACCGAAGTCAAATGGTTTCTTCTTCTTGCTCCGATGTTCCAAATCAAGATAGTGACGCAGAATCTGTTTAGACACGAAGGATAAACCTAAGAGTGATACCAGCCCTTTACCACATACCTTGAAGACATGCCCCGGATGAAGATTCATACTGTCATATGCTTCTATGCGTTTTCGTCGGAAGTTGATAGCAGCACACGTCCAATGGGAGTTGTTATGGTTAATGGGAATAAGAACAATGTCCTTAGCAAAAAGGTCGAACTGAATGAAAAGAGAAGCAAGTTGTAATCGCTGACGCCTGAGTGAGATCTCTAAAGTAGCCGACCTTTTTCGTCCATTTTGCTAATCTTGCGCGTTCGTATCCTTCCCCTTTTAGCTTGGTCCAGAAAAATGTACTGAAATAATGCACATCTAACGCCTGCGATTTGGGAGGTTTCCTCTCATGCCGCTGCACTAGTGCTGTGGTGGAATTTACTTTGATACCTTCAGAGCGTGCCATAACCATCTGGCCATAGAAATTGATAATCTCATCATTTAGCCATTGACCGGGCTGCAAGCGGCACAAATCCTTATCAATGACCTGTTCTCTAAAAATTTTGGATATAACGCCCTTTTTCGCAAGGAGTGCGTCCACTTCAGCGTCGTCGGGAGGCGGCAATGCAGCTGGCAGAGGTGCTCGCTTGGGCGGTAACTGCTTTGCTATTTCTTCATCCTTTTCTCTGGCGAAAAGACGACGCTGGTCATATGAAGGGATAAAGAGCGGCGCTGGCTTTGGCCTACTGAAAATGGCAAAATTCTGGAAGTAGAAATAAGTAGTGCGACTAACCCATTTAGTGATTCCGCCGCTTTCACAATTGCACGTTGTAAGTGTGTAACTTTCTCTTCCTAAGAGGAGTTTTTAGCGTGGATGTACTGAGCAATTAAATCAAAACCTCCCTCAGAAAAGGGTTTGCTCGGATCTCGTTCGTTTGGATCGGCGATGTGGGCTCTATAATATAATAGTTCTGTAGATTTTGGGCATCAGACGTTAGTAGAAAACAGTTAGTGCAAAGATGCACCTAGGAAGGTATGCTTGTCGCCAGAATATCCTGAGAGAGTTCGTAAATGATGATAGGAAATAGAGATCAAAGAGCATACCCGCGTCGCGCCCACAAAGATATATTTTCTCCTCCATGTCTTTTCGATCCAACAACCTTTTTTCTTGTACTTCAGCTTTGTGCTCTCAGGCGAAAATAAATCAGAGAAGATCTGGGACGAGAAACGGAAAGAATTTACCTGTTTGTCGAAGATGTGCATCCGACACTTCAGGAATTTCATATCATAATACGACAGCTGGTTGCGTTGCGAGGGTGGAGAGGGGAGTGACGACATAGTGGTTGTCGAGGGAAGTGATATAGCATGTGCAGCGAAAGAGCGAGATGAAATAGTGCGAGGAGGGAGAGGCGAGTGGAGGGGGTAGTGTTTAGTGAGGAAATTGGAATGACGACAGAAGGGGTGTGACAGCGAAGCATTGTGGACAGACCAAGGACGAAGGCAGACTGACGATGTATCATCCGAGGATGTGCTACTGTGTGTATCTGAAGGAGGAATGGTGTGGTTGCCTATAAGGCTGGTGTCTGCGACTGTAAAGTAAGTCAGGCGAGGCTGCTTCACTGACCTGCAACCAGAGAGTGTGTCCATCGCCTGTCTTTTGCGCATGCACATCGTTTGTCTTAAAGTGTGTAGACTATCCAGCCACAGTGCATTCACCATAAACGGTCAACGTTCAATGTTCAACTCCCACGGCCACTCAAATGGAGCACAGTTCTTTCCTGGTGACCATAACTAGTTCTTGCTCTCTTTCCTTTGCTCCACATCGACAATATTAATGTCATCGAGGGATCCCCTTTGGTTTTGCCATGAAGTCTGTCCCTGCCTTTGCTCATATCTTGTATTTCACCTGATCTTTCATTATCCGCAGTGCCACACTGAAATGACTCCACTCATGGTCCGCTCGTCCTCGTACTTAGTCTTCTCCGCATCATGTTCTCATCCCACCTTCATTACATAGATGCCAGACCCCATCTGTGCAAACTGTCAGGGCTCTTTTGTGGAGAAGGTTTCGTCCTTATCGCATCCCGTCTGCAAATGCCTTCATTAATACTAGCTTTTTCGCAATTATCATCCATAGATGGAAGATCCAAACGATGATCCGCGTCAGTTTCAACGCCCCGTACACAGAGCCTATGAAGACGAATATCCCTCTGGCATGGATAATTTCTTACGTGCGTCTACTCGTTGCGTTTTTGTGTGATCATACCGTTCACTGGTGCTAGATGGCTTGCACGGTTTTCTGGGCATTCGGCAGGGCCCGGCAGGACGTGGTTCATCATCCGCGCAGCGATCTTCTGCCGCTTCCCGTAGTTCTGGAGGGGCCCCAGTGAGTAGCTTGTGCCGCGTGCTCCTATCGCCTTACACGTCTACTACTTCATCGATATTCAGGCGCGCGGTGGCTTCCGGTTCGAATTGAATGGGGGACCTAGTGCGGGCCAACGCGCCTTCATTTTAGGTGGACCCAACACTCTTGGTCGTCCATCAGAGCAAGTTAACCATAACGTGCTACCAATGTCGGAGTGCGTTGTCATATGTGATAGTCCATGGTGATCTTACACTGTTAAGTAGGTTTCTTCGTCCCAGGGATGATCTTGGACAACCCCATAACGGCAGTGATATCACGGGGCCATTGATGGCTCAATACCTTATGGCAATGTTGGGTCATGGTCCTAGCATGCGGGGGCCTGATCCTTTCGGCGAATTGTTCAACCTCGGTTCTACCGAAGGAGGCGATGGCGGTGGACGTTGGGGAGACTATGTCTTCAACCAAGAAGGTAAATATTGACATCGCCCTACCTGTAAAATTTTATTTAAATATGTCTAATCCCAGCATTGGACCACATCATATCGCAGCTTATGGAAAATTCAAACTCGGGAAGGCCAGTGCCGGCAACAGATGAAATCATTGAGAAGCTCCCCAAAGAGCTGCTGGAAGATAAGTGTGCGTCATGCACATGTTTAAATTCGTATTTTCTGAGGCTTATTTTATTCAATGCATTAGCACCCCTCCTAGAAAAGGATTGTGCTGTATGCAAGGAGACCTTTAAACTAGAGACAGAAGACCCAGACGATCAAGTGGTCGTCTCTCTTCCTTGTAAACATCCTTTTCATCAAGGCTGTATTTTACCGTGGCTTAAATCAAGTGGGACCTGTCCAGTATGCCGGTGAGATAATTTTAATCATTTATTGTCGTGAGGGACAAATATTCAGTCATATATCTCTACATCTGTGTTTACAGATATGCGTTGATAGCACAGCCTCAGTATCATGGGTCAGCTGCTAGCCCAGGACCAGCATCTGGCGGAAGTTCCAATAATCGCCCTCAAAGCCCTCCATCAAACAATCCATCGAGGTCACGGTCATCCGGATCCCGTCGAGAGGGGAGCATAGGTAGTGATCTATCCAACACAGTATTTGGTGGAGGTGGTAGTTCGCCTTCTCGGGTTGACCGGAACTCGAGGTCAAATCGGCGATCCAGTGGGCCAACATCACGAAGTCCGCCTTTTTTCCCCGGAGGCTGGCACGAGTAGTCAGGCAAATGAACGTGAGCAGCCTAACCACGATGTGTAGGCCACTGTTGTTTTTGTTTCCTGTTCTTATATGATACAATTAACGTACTGGGCATCCCGTATCACATTCATAGATTTATGTACTATCTCTTCTCCTGTTCGCTTAGTCTTCCGGGATATTTCTGGGGACTGAGCATAATATTTCATTCCGCAAAGTCATGATACGGTTTCTCTGAGATGGATCGTTCAACAGATGAATCAGTAATGGTCACATCAGCAAAATCACTGGTTCCATGCAGTGCTAGAACAAGTCCAGTTCGAAGTTTTACCAGTCGACAGATGTGTATATGCTACATCCTTAGTGATTATATAATCTGATTGTATAATTATCCGAAAATTTACCGAAACTTGAGTTGAGCATAACACACATGGCCGACTGGCCAGTAGTGGAAGGGCCTTGGGTACCGCCGTTGGCACTATAGTGCCTTCGGCACATGGGCACCCCCAGACAATGATGACAAGGCCCAAGGTGCCTATGGCACCGAAAGATCCCGAGCAACTCCGGGTCTCACCCTGCAGGACATTTGAGCAGCAGTGTCAACAGTTGCAGCTCAAAATAATGAGCATTCAGAGGCAAGGGTTTTGAAAGAGCAAAGAGGGCATATTTAGACAGACAGTGTGAATCTATATTACATGAAATATATAAGTTATATCCCAAAAATCATGGTGCCGAAGTCAGCACAGACTCCTTGAAAGTGTCCATGTCCAAAGACTCGTCTAACTCACCAGGAGCATCCAGACTAACCAGATCATATAGCTCGAGTTCCTCATTTAAACCTCGTAGCAAAAACTCTCCTCTACCTATATCCAAGCTGTATCCTCAAAGTTGAATAGCTGAGAGATTGATACATGTATTTGTCCGAATGTCACAACCTCTGGGTCTTCATCTGCATCCAGACAGCCACGCAAGCCTATGATTATGTCGTCCATTTGCGCAGCTTTTGTTTGAGTATCCCCAAGCGGACATGTTCATCACATAGGTGAAGTCGGAGCTTAGCAAGATCAGTCATTGATTTGATGCTCATTTGAGAGCAAAGCCGGGTGAGGATAAGCCCAAAGGCACTGAAAAGTCTCTCGCAAGAGGCTGAGTTGGCTGAGACAGTGAGTAGATGTCTTGCAAGACGTTCAAGAGGTGTTGGGAGTGGGTTGACTAGGTTGGTCATTGCAATGTAGATGCTCATTGGGTTGACAGACTTGTTCTGTCAAAGGGTAATTGAGTACAAAATTATATTACAACAAGTAAATTTACTTACTTCGCTAGCTGCTAATGCAGTTTCACGCCGAATGTGATCTGGAAGCTTTCCATACTGGTCTTGGTTACTGAGATAACTCACAAGCTCACGGTAGAGCTGAATCGGGGCCTCTTCTTTGTAAAAGCGCATCCACAGCCGACTACAGAGCTCCCAGACTCCTGCTGCTGTCATGAACTTGACACTGGAGCTGAATGGAGATGCCTTGTAGAGAGGATTAAGTATTACTGCAGCAATGAATATGTCTTGGTCTGATTTCTCCCAGTGTTTCTCAATGCTTTTCAGTGTTGCTTGCATGAGTGGGACATCAGTTGGGCCGTTGGGAGTGTTCAAAATAGATGAAAATTTGGAAAATAATATTCCAAAGGTAATCAGGACTTGGTCAAGTCGACAATATGTTGCCTGAGTGATATCTGCTGCAAGTGCAAGTGGTTCAAGGTGTTTTTCAATCCTATGGAAGCCTAAGTGTGAGAAAAATCTCAGACCAGAAGAAAGTCATACCGCACTATGGTGTGCCACAACAACACATTATTAATAGTCTCTACCATTCTGTCAGCCTTCTCTAAAGCCTGTTGGTCTCCAGTTCTGACCAGCCATTCAGCAGGTATTTTTTGGGCATCCACAGCCACAATTTGTTGCAAAGTAAGTTGTAGTTCAAGTAGACGCTGAAATGCAAGATAGTGTGCTGTCCATCGTGTAATCACAGGGCGGATAACAGATTTTGCAGAGCCAGTGAGTATTTTTGAGGTAGAGCGAATGAGAGCAGTAAGGAATGTTTTGCTCCGTATCCATGTAATAAGGTCAATAGCCTTTGTTGAAAAATCCAGATACAAACTGTGCCTCCTTGCAAGCAAAATACTCCCCTACAATGAGGTTAATTTGGTATGCGTAGCAATCTAGGACTATGATTTCAGGCCTATCTTGACAAAGGATTTTTCTTGCCTTGTGAGACTCCCCAGAAGTGTCAGAAGTAAATGCAATGAGGATCACATGCCAGCTAACTTCGAGTATCTCCTGTGTTTTCTTGATGAGTGTATATAGGTTGTTGGCAGTTTTTCGTTCAGAGGACATATCATAAACCTTCACAGTATGAACCTACAACTTGAAATAGGTCATACAGTTATAAAAAATCATAAAGGTGGCTTACCTCACAAGATGCTGATGTGACCATAAACACAATTATGTGGTGTGAGTTGACACCGGTCCATCCATTGCACTGTCCTGTCACAAGCTGTCCGCTAAGGCTTCTTTTTGCCATTTCACGATAGTGTTTAGCCTCTGCGGGAATAAGTCGATTAGACAGGACTTTGCGGCTGATAGGCTGGGCATTTGGAAGGAACCTTTGGCAGAGCTGAATCCATTTAGGCTTTTCAACCCATTGGAATGGTAGACCAGCTGAAGCTGTGAGGTGGGCAAGGCATCGTCCAAACTCTTGCTGCATCTTGATACTCCATTGCAATGTTTGTGATGGTTGATGCGAGAAGCTTTTGCGCCTGCATTTTGATGGAATTGTGGCATGAGTCTGATTAAGATCTGGCAGATATGGGGAAGCTAATGTACTCAGAGATGTACTTGGGGTCTGAAAAGGTGATTCAGAGCTGAAGTGTGATCTCGAAAGTAGCAGGTTTGGAAGAGGTGACAATGATGAGGGACCAGCTTGCTCATAATTGCTGCGGGTTCATTTCAAAGATGGTGATGCTGCTACAGAATAACCACGGTTCTCACATTCATGTCTGGCACGCTGGCGGACAAATTGTGGCTGGTTTGGACAATGAAGAACTAGATGTTGCAGAACTGTGTCTATGCGAGATGGAAGCCAGGGTTTGTTCTCGGAGTGGTCAGCCCACACTAGTGTAGTCATATTAGTCTCATGCTATAGCGCAAATAGTCCTACTTGACAAATTATGACATTTGTTTATAGTATGAGAAAACATGCATTGGCCAGGGCTTGAACCTGGGACTCCAGCTTTCATGGTCTGGTGCTTTACCAACTAAGCTACCAAGGCGTACTTGGAAAGCATACTGATTGGTTGCATGCCCAGAAGGCCCAGAAGGTCCAGAATCACTGTACACGGGTGTGGATCCCATTGTGTTGTGATACTACTTACTGTCACTTTCAATCATTTCCTGAGTACGTGCTGTCACTCTCTTGTTTTGTGTGACATCTTCTATGTCTTGTATCTTATGCTTGTCCACTATTACGGGCCAGCACATGTTACATGCAACTTTTGCATGCTTGCCATCCTTGCTTGCAAATGATGTCGGATCCTTATCTTTGTACTTGGGATGATCTGTAAAGTTATCAATTCTCCACCAATCTCGTTCTCAACCCATTTTTTGGACTGATGATGGACTGCGAGGCTAGGTAAACCAAGTGGTGAAAATCCAAAAGGAAGTAAGTTTGTGCCAGCTCTTCTGTCAGACTTGAGATTATATACAAAGAATGCATGAGGAGAAGGGGCAGCAAACACAATGCAAGCTTTTTGCGGTATGAAAGCCATGCAGTTAAGTCACAGCAATGGTGAACATGTTGATGACAATCTCATTGATCTCCAATCAGGCTGCATGAGCACCTTACACATATGCGATTACTCAGACATAGTGCCGTCTCAAGTACCATACACGTGATCCAGTGCCCCAGAGTGCCACGGAGGCACCTTGGGCACTCTGATAGGCACTGTTCTTGAAGGCACGGCTCATCCAACACTGCGACTGGCACAACTTGTAGTGGCGCCAGATTTGGCCCTATTTGCCCCTCCGCTCCTTCCACTCAAATCAAGCAGGTCCGTGACCGACGTCCGGGGAACGTCAATCGGAGTTGTAAAAATACAAAACAATTCGAATATAATGTACCTAAGCGGTCTATATTTTGCCACGAGTGAAATGGGCTGTGAGTGAGCTGCAAGGATACAGCGTTGTGCAAGGAATGTAAAACACGATTATAGCAACATATATAAGGACCTGACTGCCCTATGCTAACCTAAGAACACCACCACAATGCCAGGAAACAGTACTGCAAGTGCGCTGCCAAATGAGAAGATGAAAAAAAGACTCTGAGTGCTATGAGCGCAACCACCACACGAGAACAAAGAACCAGAAAACAATCGTCATGAATATAATGTACCCCACCCAATGACAACCCTGCCGTTGACTCATGTTGTTCATTCGTCGGAAAGAACCAGCTAAAATTCCTGATGTTTCCGAGAAGGCATCGTTCTTCAAATTTCAAAAAAATAAGTACTCAAATCTCATGAAAGATTAAACAAGACTATTGTACCATCTGTCCGAATTGCGCCGTGGAAGAGCGTACCTCATTCCGGATGCCAACGGTAAGCTAAATATGTTTGTCCAGATTTCGTTTGTAGGGGAACTATACACACTCACATCCTTCAGCTGTCTCAATTTGACATGTAGAGTGTCCATGTGCGTGTCATTTTGACCTTCGAGGTCGTCGAAGAAGCGATTGGGCTGCGGTAGGATGCTGTGGTCAAGTGGAAGTGAATTGCTGAGCCCCGACGACGAGTTCAGGCCCAAAATGGATGAGCGATCACGGAGAACATTAGAGACACTGAATTTGTTGGTGAACAGAAGCAAGATAACTTTAAGTACTGAAGACTGACCGTTGAGACATGCGACAAATAGTGGTATTGGGATGAAATCCTTACACCTAATTTCAGAACGTTAGACCTACGGAATGAGTTAGCACCCAAGGCGTCAAATGAGTAGGCAGAAGGGAAGAGTGTTCATGTTATCACGAAAAATAGGCCTGGGTGAACTCTGCTTTTGCGTGGTGGCAGTTGGCAAACATCACCATACAGCTGGATGCTATAGTGCATTCTGCCCAGGGTCAACCAGGCCTTATTTCAGGCTGATTTTAAAATTTTGATAGGAAATGTAGCTAAATTACTCATTCATACGAAAAATCAGAAAATGTCTATATTACGTAATTGTTCAGATTTTGGGTTGCTGATCCAAAGTGCTTGAATCCGCTGTAAAACATCACGTCAGAATGCCTCCACCAAGAAAAACACAACTGTTAGTGAAGAAGCAGAGAACAGCCAATCAAAAGGGCTTTACCCAGCTTACCGGACACATAACCAACACACCTAGAGATGCAGAATTTGAATATGAGCCAAGTGATGGAGATGACACAGATGATGTGATGACTAGAACTGTAAAGTAAAAGACTCTCAGTCTTTCTGGTAAATGACTGATATATTAATCAAATGTACCTGTAAAGTAAAAGACTCTAAAGGAATGTGTAAGTATGAGTTTTAACTGCAATAATAGTGTTTACTGTACCTCAGTCTTTCTGGTAAATGACTGAGGTGTCTAAGGTAGGATGAGTGCGCTTTTCTGTATCCTAATTAGGAAACTTATGTAATCTATCAGAATGTCGGAATAGTTGAATGAAAGTGACTGCAAGAATGAAGAATCTATTGTAATGTATATAATATGCCAACAACAGATACAAGCCTTACCCATAAAGAAACATTGCCTCGATGAAGTAACAAGTATAGAAGGAAATAATGGTACGAAACCATCAGGGGGGCCCAAAAATTGTATGCCCACCTACACAGGGGTAGGTAGGGCCAGTGTCTAAGTATGACACTTCGAAGGCTTTACAAGAAGCCTCCAAAGGCTGTCAAAAGATCACTGTATTCTTTGACAAGCGGCCTCGGTCTGTCGTTGATGACAGAAGCAGTAGTTTCAAAAGAGAGGGACTGAGATTGGAAGAAGGGGTTGAAAGAATCGGCGAAGGACTTGATGAAGAGGAGATGAGTATTGAGATGGGAACCTGGGGAGAGGTGACAAGCATTGATGATAAAACCTGGGAAGAGATTGAGGAAGGAGACACCAAGTCACCAGCAGAGATGTTGGGAGAAGAAAGAGTGCTGAGTAATGGAGATGAGGAACTTGCAGCAGTGTTCTTGAACCTAAGGACAGATAAAAAAGGGCCTGGGCAAGAAACAGTGAAAGCAACAATAAAGAGGTTGATAAACAATGCAAAGAAGTATCGGGCACATTCGCAGTTAGTAAACTTGCATGCGCTGAAACAATATGTCAACCTGTGGGAGAAGTATAAAATGGTTCCTAGAATCAAATCACCAAAGACGAAGGCCAGTCTGTCTGTTGCTACTTCAATACGGAAGGGTCCATATTTTTCTTGAAAGATCCGACAAATGTATACCTATGTTGAGTGGTTTTGGACATTGCCAGCAGTGTGAAGACAGGTAGACACCAAGGGCACATATCCCTGCTCAACGATGAGCATGTTGTTTGTGCAATATGCCGGTACCTAATGATTTTTGCTAATGGAGAGGTCAGTGTGTATTCATGAAGGTTAGAGCGACAACTCACTGACAACTTATCTGGTACCTGGCTGTTTAGATAACACTGTCACTGCTGACAAAACGAACCAATGAGAAAATAATCCCAGGACTTGTACTCAAATCAAAGCAGAGCAAAGTCTCGGAGGCAACAGCCCGCCGCTGGCTATTTAAGCTAGTATATGAGTTAAAAGAGGCAAAGAAAGGCCTGTATTTTGATGGCCATGAGAAAAAAGATGTTATCGAGTACCGCACCAAGTTCCTAGATGAGATATCAAAGAATGAGAGGTAAGCTGGTTAATAATGATGTTTTCAGTAAACTAATGATGATGCCAGGCTATGATATACCTATGATGATAAAATATTGCAGCCCATTGAACCAGAACTGCAACCTGGAGAGAAGCTGCATATGGTGGTTATGCATGATGAGTCTATCTTCCGAGCAAATGAGTTGCGGTGTTGTGTATGGACCACAGAGGGGAAGATGCCACTATGGAAAAAGGACAAGGCCGTGCAATTCATGTATTGGATTTCATTGTCAAACATACAGGTTAACTAGCATTGACTGATGAATAGCTAAAAGAGAATGGTCAGTTACCAAGCACAGATAAACTGAAAGATACAAATGCAAGAGAAATAATTTTTCCTGGGGAGAATCATGAGGGATGGTGGAATACAGAGCGATTAATAACTCAGGTCATGTAGAGATTCTGTGGATAAGAAAATATTGCTTAGTGAGTACCAGGTCCAACAGATAATCCCAATATTTGAGAGAATATAATCAAATGCTGTCGGTGAGTTTGTGTTTGATCATTTGTTAGCACATGGTGGCATTTGCAAAGGATGCTCTAAATGCAAAAGAGATGAACATTAAACCTGGGGGAAAGCAGAGGAAAATGAAATCAACTTACATAACAGACAACAACCTCAATGTGTCATTGCACAGCAAGTCCCAGGACATGGTGTTTCCACATGACCTCCTATCCAACCACCCTGACTTTGAATTCTGTGGCCAAGCAAAAGGGATGTTGCCAGTCCTGGAAGAGCAAGGCCTTGTTGAAACAATAAGGAGTCACAATAATGGCTGAGTTGTTGGTGAATGTCCAATCTGCAAAATGTCTCGAGAGGCTCAAGAAAAAATGATGAGGGAGAGGGAAGCCGCTGCTGCAGAAGGGGCAGATGAAAAGCTGGATGTTAGATAGTGTGATGGCATCCAAGTAGGGGCATCCAGGTGGTGTTGCATGCAAAAAGTCCTCTCGCTACAGAAAGATTTTATGAGTGAAAGGCCACTGCTCCAGGTGCTTATTAAGGATGCTGGCCATAGGTGCTATTTTCTGCCTAAATATCACTGTGAGTTGAATCACATTGATATGTACTGGGGTTGGACAAAGGAGAGTGAGTGCTAGCTTGTAAATTGCACCATTGTTAAGGGGTTGCCTGACTGTGTCACAGCATGTCACTTTTGTATGTCATTTGACTATGAATCAATGTACAATGGTAATGCCATATCATATGCCAAGTTATGGCTGAGAGGTCCATTCCTTGTAGCACAGTTTCCATCAGTTCAGAGAGTAATATCAGATTTCCCTCATCTCACATTAAATAACTTGTGTAGCATTGCTCATTTGCATGCTATCCCAGTTTCTTGCAGACCTATTAAGGACAAAGTCAGACAGGATGTGACAAAGCATGTCTGCATTGACAGCTGTTGTCAAAAGTCAATCATACTTTTCTGCAAGTGTTATTGTGATCGCTCAATGAAGGAAGCTGTTTGACAGGGTGAGAGACAAGTCAGACAGCAAACTCAAGTTCGCCAGGATAGAGATGTACTCTGCAGTTGATGTTGTAGAGCACAGAACTTGCATTTGTCTCAGCACTTTCCATATGTTGCCAGTGCCAGTGCAAAGCTGGCTATTATTCAGGAATGGCAAAGTAAGATGGCTGCTATTGAAAAATGTTGTCCATGTGCTGTCTGTGCACATAATAAGCCTAAAAAAAGAACTGGAAAAAGTCTATCCTACAGACTTTGACCTGGTGCTACTCAACAATAGATTCCTTCCGCCACACACTTTACCAGATGATTACCACATAGGTCTGTATTGAGGTGCGATATTGTATTCAAAGGGAATGGAATCCCCCTGGGCTTTGGATGACATCTACATGTGTACATTTTGTTATTCTTCTTTTGTTTGTCATGGGAAACAGCCTTTGGATGCACGTGCAAGCTTTCAGTATCATGGTCACTCCACTTTTTGTACTTTTACTTTTACTTTTTCCAAGTCACATGACCAGTCATGTGACAATTTACATTACTTTACATTTTCGGATTTTTCATAGTCACATGACCAATCATGTGACACATCACCTGACCAGTGTCTAGGCTCACCATGTGATTGGTCACATGCTAAACATCGAACTTTAAACTTTATTTACAACCGTACAGTACCTCATGTATTTTAGTATATATACAGGAGCAATACATGGGGAAGGACTCAGCGAGTCCTCCTGTTGTCTACCAACGACTAACTCGGTTGCATCTTAAGGGTAACCGCTCCCTCTCATTACTCTTCTGCTTGTCTGTTGTTGTGCTCCAGTGCCCCAAACCTGTGTATTGTTGTTGTTGTCACAGTCTCAAGCTCAATGGACAAAATGATGATAAGTTGAGCATGAGCTACTAAAGTTAGCTACTGTTACAATACACAATTTTTGGACCTTTAAATTTCATTCTCCTCTTCAACTTTCTTTTGTAGTTTTCACACACTGTTCCATGCGGCACTTTCCATCTTTGTTCAAACTCCACCTTCTCGTGCTGCGCTGCCTTTTCCTTATTTTTAGCTACAAGTCTCTCACGTAGTGGAGCTGGTCACACGGGCTATGCCCCATGACATCAGCAGCCACTGCCTCCATCAACTGTACATATGTACAAACAAACACTGTAGTAGTATATAAACCTCAATAGATCCAGGAGACTCCTTAGCGAGTCCTCCTATTGTTTACCCACAACTAACTTGGTCCTATCTTAAGGGGTAACCACTCCCTTTCATTACTCTTTTGCTTGTCTGAGTTGTGTGCCAGAGTAACTAACTCTTGGTTGTCACAGCTACATCATGAACAAACGTACCAGTGAGAGTGCACCAAAATTTGTGAAAAGTAAGTTAGCCATTATTCCCCAAGATTCTGTGGAATTGTGGGACATGCTTCCTCCAAACTGCACTAAGATTGCGGAGGCGGTATGTGCATTGTTCATGGGTAGTGATACACCTGTGATGAGAAAGAATATAGGTGCATTGTTACCTGTATTGGTGAGCAGGAATGTTGTCAAGGTGTTAATTACTTTCCTTGTCAACAACAACCCTTGGTATCGTGCATCAGGAGTATCCTTCAATTTCAAGAACCTGGAGGACTTTTATGAAGGTGAACAGGCCAGAGACTTGCCACATGCTGTTGAATTGAATTTTTTGCTGAAGGAGAAAGCTTGTGCAAGTAACAGTGCTTGTGCAGACTACACTTATCAAGCGGATAATCTGGGAGAGTGAGAGCCTGATGCTGACTTTCTGATGGAGGCTGTTGGTTACACTGCTGGAGATCACTCTCCGGAGTCTTATTGTGTAATGAAAGCCACTGCATTGGCCCACTGCTTGGATGGAAAATGATTTGTGCAGATGCGTAGTGCAACACACCTTTGGACGATCGTGATCCTGCTTTGATGAGCTACCTCTTCCTGCATCTTGATCTATGGGGAATCATGTTGTTCCACAAAACCAATCAAACACCTACTCAACATATATTTTTTGATCGTCAATTGTGTAATCTATTACTGCAAGATGATCCACCATTTGAAAGTGATCCAAACTTTGTATTCATATGCTGGAATATCATGCAAAAAAGGGAGGTTAGTGCTCAAGCAAGATTCTGAGTTTCTGCACATCAACAAGATCAAGTTGCAAAAGACATTCTGGAATGTGCTCTGGGTTTGACTGACATGATTTGCAAGTGGGAGTTGGATCCACATGCACAGGCCAACATGGATTATCAGTGTAAAGTGTTGCGTCTATTGACCCGACTGAAAATGTTAGTAAAAGGCGTCAAAGGCAGCACAGGGTACAAACTATGCAGATACAACAAGATTTGGGCCTTGATCAAAGAGTTTGGCACTCCTGCTTTGTTTATCACCATAAATCCTTTGGACATCAATCATCCGCTTGTAGGAATATTGGGAGGCATCCAAACCTATTACAGTATGGTTGAGGCACAAGGCCGTGGAACATTGCATTATCACATGTTAATCTGGTTGAAAGGAAATCCCAACCCTCAGAAGCTCTGAATTCTCATGAGTGAGGACATGGCTTACCATGATTCCATAATAAACTGGATGGAGTCCATAATATCATGTGAACTTCCAGGCACAGCTTCATCCGATAGCTCTGATAGCACATTGCCCAATCACAGACCTCTCTTAGCTGAAGGTCAAGTGGATCCTTAATTAGCCGACCCTCTAATTTTAGGAAAGGATGAAGACACATTTCAGGGGGATTCCGCGCATTCATCTCGGACTTGGCAATTCAATGTAATTGGCACCACCACACTGAAACTTGCTGGAAACATCTGAAAAAGGGTCAACCACATAATGATGAATACTGTAGAGTAAAAATATGGCAGAACACAAGCACTGACTGAAATAGATGTGAAGACCCAATCCATACTCCTGCGCAGACTACACCCATGGATCAATAATTTTCACAAACTCATCATCTTTCTCTTGCAATGTAATATGGATATCAAATACATAGGTTTTGAAGAGTCAGCAAAAGCTTTAGTTTATTATAGTTTACCTGTTTATGTAGGCATGGATGCTTTGAAGTAGGCTATGGAAAAAATGAAAAAAAAAAAATAATGGAGTCGATAGAGTGGGCTGCACATAAAAAAAACACAGTCTGTTCACTAAAAGTGTCAATGTGATCATCATGTCCCAACAGAAAATATCACACTAACAAGTGTTCAGTTACATTCTTGAAGGAGGAGACTTTTACTCTAGCCACTCCTTCAAAACTCTTCGCTTCTATGAATTTGATCACTCTGATCCGACTCTGGAAATAAAAACACAAACACAACAACTTGATGAACAGGCACACAACATTGATGCTGTGGATGATGATGATAACTTACCTGAAGAGTCTCTTGCCTCTGAAGAGGTTGTTGTATTGGTTGATCATGAATCTGTATCTGTTTCCAGTCAATTGATTGACTATCACATGCAAAGCGTTGATGATCCCTTTATTGAAATGAACTTGTGGGGGTACACAGAAAAGGCTAAGAAAATCGGTCATACTGCTGAGCTTTCCAGGCTGGGAAGAAGGGATCATGCTCACTGTGAAATCACAGAAAGCTCATCAGGAACATCTTTGAGACATTTTGGCTGACATGCTTGTTAGTTTTGGTGATTCTGCACCTAGTTGTGCTATCTATTTTCCCTTCTTTCTAAATCACTTTCTTCTTTATTCTTTTTGCTGTATTGTTCAGTATTCACTGAGCATTCTATAATTTCGCCTTTGTGGCTGATTTGTTTACCTTTGTTTACAAAACTTCGGACTAGTATTGCAGAGTCCAGTATTCCTATTCTTTAGTTACTCATGACAAAACCGGATAAACCCGGTCTCTGCCGAAGCAGCCATTGTTCTCCATGGAGCATAGCCACCACTCCATGGAGTAACCATTGTTCTCCTAGGAGCACAATTGTACTCCTAGGAGTCATTATACTGTAGCGATTAGCACCTCCGACTATAAGTAATAGGGGGTTTAGTATAGAAATACCTCAGTTGTTTCTATAGTCTCTCGGGCAGCGGCTGAGGTATGTTACATTACATTTATTAGAGATCACCTTAAACTAACATCTATTGTAGTTTCACTTAGTTTTATTAGGTTATGAGCCCTGGTGCGCAAAAGCTACGCAGGAAATAATTCTTATTTGAAATGGCAACCTCGGAACCATGACCACAGCACGCGATACATCCGCATGTCCAGTTCTCACTGGACCCAACAATTTTCAGATATGGAAACTCCGGATCATCTCAAAGCTACGTCAGGAAAAAGTTCTCTGGGTTGTTACTGGAGAGGAGCTTAAGCCCTCACCAGGAAAACCTACCTCCTCGGAGGATCCTGAAATCACCTGGATACTTAAGGATGAGAAGGCACATGGAGTCATCCAGGACCACATCTCTGATGCCCTCCTAATGAGGACTGGAGACCTCACCAGCTCCAAGGAGTTATTTGAATAAACTTGTCTCGCTCCATCAAATGTCCAACATTGCCTTGGCCTTCCATTCATTCCAGCAACTCACCAAATTGTCCTGGGATGGGACATCACCTATTCAGGACCACATTGCAAAAATCCGGACAATTGATTCACACCTCTCTGGAATGAAACTAGGAGTTGATAACAAACTCATGGCTTTCACTCTTCTCCAATCTCTCTCATGCACTCCTGAATGGCAAATATTTCAGTCATCAGTAATCAACACGATTAAAGAAAATAAATTTACCTTTGATGCAGTTGAGATCCGGATCACTGCAGAAGTTGCACGACAGTCAGGGAAGGCCCCTGGAGGTTCCAAATCAGCACTCAAATCCGAGGACAAATGGTGTAACTTCCACAAAGCCAAATCACACAACACCTCGGAGTGTCGAACACTTCAGTCAGCTGAAAAAAGTCAAAGGAAGAAGGGAAAGGAAAATACAGCGGAGCAATCATCCAGATCTGACTCCGAGGAGGAACAGAGTCATATTGCATTGGATCATGTACATATTTCCAAGCCCCTTGCTAAACGCATTCAAGCTTACCTTGTGTCGGAACCCGATAAGACCAAAACAACAATTATTATTGACTCCAGAGCAACATCCCACATGGTCCCTCACCGCTCCTGGTTTGAGCCAGGAACATACCATGTTCTGCATCCTCCGAGGACGATCATTTTTGGGGATGAATCCTCTGTAAATGCCATTGGAATTGGAACTGTAATACTACAAGCAACTGTTGGCAATAAGGACTACAATATTGCACTGTCAAATGTCTTACTTGTGCCAAACTTCATGTTAGCACTCATCTCTGTCCACAAATTGTCCAAAACGGGGTTATCAACACTTTTTCCAGCAGGGTCAAATACTTGTGAAGTTCGGAAAAAGGAGGAACTTATCCTCACTGCGTTACACAAGCGAGGACTTTATCACATCCAAGCAAAACCCGAAATCAACCTGGATTCAGCTTTTGCAGCAGTAGATGTAAATTTATTGCACAGGAGAATGGGACACATTGGAATGGACCGCTTGCAACAAATGGTTACAAAAAGACAGCTCCAGGATATAGACACCCTTACTGGAACCCCGGAGTTTTGTGAACCTTGTGCTTTAGGAAAGATGAAGAAATTACCTTTCAAGTCCACTGGAGGAAACCGAGCCAAGCACCCCATACAAATTGTGCACACAGATGTTGAAGGACCAATCAAACCAACTTCCAGGGAGGGCTTTTGGTACTGGATTATCATTGTAGATGATTTCTCCAAATTTCCATGGATATATTTCCTAAAACATAAAAGTGAAGCACTGGAACAATACAAGCAATGGAAAGAAGATGTCCAAACATTCTTCCGGACTCATTTGGGAGAAGAAAACTTCAGCCCCACAACATACAGCCAGCTGATGTGGAAAAGGTCCGAATACAGCTAGACAGCCTGTCCATTGGATTAGCTTCTGGAAGGCATACAACACCTCCAAGGAGTGATTCAACACCTTCAGGAGTGAGTGGGGCAACAAATACACAAATGCTGCTACTCCCTGGAGTACCTGCACAAGTCCCTAAAAGAGCAGTCATGCTGCTGAAGTCCTAGGAGTACGCAGAAGCAGTCGCCAGACCCGTCCTGCAGACAAAAACCGAGATTATCAAAGGACTCTAGATGAGGAACAGTCTCAAAAAGAGCAGCATGACAACTCCATGGAGAAACCTAACACTCCTGAGGTTCATGAAGAAACATCTGATACAGAGGAGACATTCTTTGCTGGAATAGCAAGTACCGGTCCATCTAACACAGACCTTCCAAGGACACTAAAGGAAGCCTTATCACGTCCGGATGGAGAATTATGGAAGTCTGCCTTGGAGGAGGAACTCCTAAGTCTCAATACTAATGCAGTATATGACACTGTTCCACTTCCAAAGGGAGTAAAACCCGTCACATCAAAACGGAAACATTGAGAGATACAAACTCCGGATTGTTGCACAAGGTTTTACTCAAAGGGAGGGGATTGATTACCAGGAGGTTTTTGCTCCGGTTGCAAACTTAGAGTCAATCCGAATTATTCTAGCCCTGGCAGCAAAGTACGACCTAGAACTTGATCAAATGGATGTATCCACAGCTTATCTCAATGGAGAACTTGAAGAAGAACTGTACATGCTTCCTCCAGGGGGTGTTCCTATCCAACCTGGATACTGCTGGAGATTGAAGAAATCCATCTAGGGGTTAAAACAAGCTGGTTGTACATGGAACAAAACTTTTGATCGCAAGCTCCAGGAGCTTGGTTTCACAAGACTAAATGCAGAAACATGTCTCTATGTATTCCGGGACAACAAACAAATATGCTTTATTGTTGTCTATGTAGATGACCTCCTCCTAGGAGCTTCATCCCAAAAATTCATGGATATCACAAAAGCCAAACTCGAATCCATATTCAAAATGTGGGACCTTGGAGAAGCAAAATACATCCTCGGAATAGAAATCCAATGTGATCATTCAAAACAAGACAATATCCCTATTGCAACGCCAATACATTGACACAGTCCTGGAGCGTACTAGAATGAAGAACTGCAAACCAGTATGGACACCAATGGCCCATGGATCAAAACTCCTTGCAAATGCTCCAGGGGAAGATATTGTGCAACACGAGATGCATATTGAAGGGCGTCAAGTGTCATACCTCTCAATTGTAGGCTCCCTCATGTATGCCATGCTCGGAACCTGCCCAGACATTGCCTACATTGTTGGAATACTAAGCAGGCATAGCTCAGCTCCAAGGAGCCATCACTGGGAAGCTGCAAAATGTGTCCTCCGATATCTGAAAGCAACCAGGGACATGGAACTACGATATAATGGCACAGTTGTCTCCATGGACATGGATTTCCATGGATATTCGGATGCAGATTGGTCTGGAGACCCAGACACGTCTCGATCAACATCAGGGTTTGTCTTTATCACCATCCGAGGAGCAATCTCCTGGACAAGCAAAAGACACAGCATGGTAGCTTTATCCTCCACGGAGTCAGAGTATATTGGATTGAGCAATGCTGGACAACACCTTGTATGGCTTCGGACATTTTTTGAAGAAATTGGACATGCTCAAAATGGACCTACAACATTGCACTGTGACAATCAAGCAGCTATCATTCTTACACGAGATCCACAGTTCCGTGCTCACACAAAACACATTCAACGAAAATATCATTTTATCCAAGATAACTTAGTATCAAAGGGAGAGGCAGTAATCAGATATGTTCCTACAGGAGATATGGTTGCAGACATTCTCACTAAACCCCTCACTCATGAAAAACACTGGAAATTCTCTAAAGCTATGGGACTACGGTTGCACTTGAGTGGGAGTGACAAAACCGGATAAACCTGGTCTCTGCCGGAGCAGCCATTGTTCTCCATGGAACATAGCCACCACTCCATGGAGTAACCATTGTTCTCCTAGGAGCATAATTGTACTCCTAGGAGTCATTATACTGTAGCAAGTAGCACCTCCGACTATAAGTAGTAGGGGGTTTAGTATAGAAATACCTCAGGCATTTCTATAGCCTCTTGGGCAGCGGCTGAGGTATGTTACATTACATTTATTAGAGATCACCTTAAACTAACATCCATTGTAGTTTCACTTAGTTTTATTATATCCATTGGAGAAATGTGATGGAGACTCAGTATAGTATTTTATCTTATCTTATCTGTTGAAGGGAAAGGTGTCCACCAGCAAGTTTGATTGCAAATATCTTACTGAAATGTACTGTGATTGGAATGCAGAATGCACCGACTGTTGCACATCGCATATGACAAGGATCTCTTTTGATTACAAGGAAGACATTGATTGACGAGGGTATGTGTTGATGGAGCATGCCAGTCTTGGCAATCTCCAAAAATGTGCATAATTGTGGTAAAAAGTGTAAATTTGTACTATTTATGTACAAATGTGGAGATTTATGTACCAAAATTTTGTCATTTTTCACTGGGCCTGAGGGTCCGAATATCTAACAGATGTTCCATCATGAGTACCCAGGCTTCCCCAGTAATTACCACAATGTGATAAGGAACTTTGTCATATAGCGGCTTAGTGAAGTTGAGAGCAGCTACTCCCAACTTGATGACATTTGATGATTGTGATTTCTTGCTGCTTCTGTAGGAGGGCCAGCTGCAAGGTTGAGAGTGTTATTGATGTTCATCTCATCCGTGTGGTACCTATTTTATCACCTATTTGGGAACATTACTGTGTTGATGGCAGTGCTGCAAAGTAAGCAGGCTCCTCCCCATCCACTGTTCCGAGGGTCACTAGTCACTGTGGCTTTACAAAAGTCCAGCCGCTGTGCACTACGGGCATGGAAGCATGGAAGCAGGGCGGTTACAGGAGCCGGTGTTACTAATTCCAGCAATGGTGGCAGCAGCACTGATGGAACATGGCTGAGGGCAAAAAATTAGCCTCAAAAAGGAGCTGCCCACTTGGCTCCTTTTTAGCTCCGTTTCAAAGACTGATTTTTTGAGTCCTCAGCCACATTTAACCAATGCCACCAGCATTGCTGGAATTAGTAACACCGGCTCCTGTAACCGCCCTGCTTCCATGCCTCCATACCTGTAGTGTGTGGAGAGGTTCAGAATCAAAGTTCAGCTGACTTTCAACATTTTCTCATCACGTGCTTTCTTGCGATGTCAGGATGATCAATTGTCTCTATTCTCTAGGATACATTCTGAACCTCGAAACAGTGGATGGGGAGGAGCCTGCAAAGTAAGTTGAAGCGCTGGCTGGTTCTATCGGTGCGCCCCGAGTTGGATGGGCGTTAAGCAAACTGAAGGCGCTAGCTGAACCAAAAGTTCGAGCTACCGCACAAGCTCTTATGTACCTTCGCATGACCGGAAGAATAATTATTAATGATGCTCTTTTTGTGGTTTACATTTATCTTATCAGTGGATCGGGGAAGACCACCGACCGAAATGCATTTATGCATAACAGACACAATTCAGAACAAGGCTATGCTTTCCTCGAGCCAGCTAACACATCTCTATTCATACTAGTGAGCCTCATCAGCCGTGCCACCAAGCGCAATCGCCAGAAAATTCATAATCCCAGAAGCTACCCAAGACTCAGCCCGTTCACAGCCTCGCCAGCACCTTCAATCTCCCTTTCTTCCCCGTCTAGCCCACGTCGGGATCTCAGAATCGGGCGCAACACAGGGCTAGCTAGTCCCAACGTAGGTCGCATGATCGGACTTGACGTCACACTCATCGTGCCCAGACTGACAGGCCTTGAGCCCGGCATGGCGGGGCACGAGTAAGTCACCGTTGGGGAAGATGCGGCTGAGCTGACGCTTGAAACGGGGATGGCGATTGGGATTGGGAGCCGAGAAATGTTGTTAGGAGTGCGAGGTACAAATGATGGATGAGATTCTCGGAGGAATGAGAGAGATGGGGATACGGCGCGACGTTTGGGAAGCAGTGGGATAGGGATCAAAGCGATCGTCGACTGCTGAGGTCGTTAGCCATGCCAACAAACAAACTGCCAACGCTTACATTTTCGTTTAGTAGAGCGAACAGCACTGGTAGTAGGGGGAGGGGTGTAGCGCCATTGTATCGATGCTGGTGTTGAAATCATCGACGGAGATGGTAAAGGCTATATGCGTGTTGATAAGTGGTGACACAGTGGAATCCAGCGTCTGGATCACATACCATATCTACATCCATAGCTCCAACAACTGGGCTGCCAGTTAATGACATATTTAGATCCTCGCCGCTTATGCTATGAGCAGGTGTACAAGGTTTGAAGATACTGGTCGCCTCGCTCTGTGCTTCGAATGCGAATAGTCCCCCAACATCCCCATCCTCATCGTCGCTAGGGGTGTCCTCCCTTTGAGCGTCTTCATCCCCAGCTTCTTCAGGGTATCTGCCGCGATCAGAGGGTGCCCGTGGTGTGCGAGGCTGAGTTGGAAGATCGGAACAAGAGGATATCAGACGTTGGAAAGCAGCTTCCGACTGCACCTCATTCTCTTCTGGGCGAGATTCGGCGAGCAAATTAAGTATTCTGGGGGGTTTAAGCTGAGAAAGGATTGACAATCGTAGCTCTATTGTAAATTCGGACGAATGCTCACGGGAAAGGAGAGGCGACGCGATGAGGTTGACCTTGATGGAGCATCTAGGACGTCCGTGTTACTAGGCATAGAAAACGTTCGCGGGGGGGTCGACGGACTCAACGGAGCCTTTCCGTCAGAGGTAGCCTCATTTTCAGCATCATGTGCATCGAGAGAGCCGGATGGCGGTGTCGGGTTCTCTGAGCTGCTGGAAGGCGAACTGTCCATCCACATCCGTTCTTTGTCGCTCTCCGACTCTTCGCCATTGAGACTCGGGTGTCTCTTGAGTGGGGCGGTGAATGAGGCAACCAGAGGGCTTTGAGGACGTTTTTCTGAGTAAAACCCAGACTTGGAAGTTGCTATGCTGGGACGACGAAATCGTAGTAGTAACGGGCTGGTTTGGGTATCGTCCGTGGACAAAGATGGGGTAGATGAGCTTGAAGACGGTGGTAAAGCAAAGTCTATGGAGGACGTTGGGAGAGAAGGTCTTGAGGATGAAGAGGGTTCGGACATGATGAATAGACAGAGCAAGGTATTCAGAATGTGAATGAGTGTTTCGAATAAATTGTCAGGGGTCGTCTATCAGGAAAAGGAAATGAGTGTGGGATGTCTAGGCTCGTGCCCAGCCAGCTATGGGTTTAATTTCAACTACACCGCCATTTTCGGCTCAGGTACCACCCAGCCACACTTGATCCTACCGAGGATGAAAATCCCAGCCACTGGTTCCACCCACCTGTGACTTCATAGTAACGCCTCTTATTAGAAGCTTTACCACAACTGTGACTCATTTCTTACTACTATTGTTGGACAGGTGCTGCACTCGTTTTTGCGAGGAGTGAAATTGCCCACCAGTGAGTGGAGCTAGAGTCTTCGGAAGACCACCAGTAGTTGCTATTTTGAGTTCTCTAGGTCCCTGTGTAGAGATAAAAATGTGAATCAGACACCATGTTGCAGCGGAACGAAACCAAAACGACAAGGTAGGTTTTGGACCAGTCTTGCAACTATTCATCATGCTTGATCACACACAGCATGTTCGACAGAAGCAAGTGGAGCTTGTCGGCAATGTCCAGCCAAACCATCAAAAAAAATGACAAGTTCAGATGCAGGTGTGGGTGCGAGAAGCGGAACTACTGGGCTTCAATGATTATCTGATGCGTGATTGCCTGTTTGGGTCTTGAAGTCACAATTTCTTCTTGTTCTTCCATCTGCAGGTGCCTCAAGGCTTTGATCAACTCAGTAAGCACCTGTCATTGTAGGGGTTTACCTGTTGATGTTCTTTAGAAACTTTTGTGACTTGCTCAGCACACAATCTGCCCCAATTTAGCCCTCTTTGCCTCAAATTGCACTTTTGGAGGTCAAGGCCGTAGTGTTAGGTCTGTTTTTATTTCTACAGGTAAGATATTCACAAAATTCTTTAATTTTATGGTTTGTTACATTCTATTCTATTTCTGACAAACTTTTAGGGGGTTGTAGTTGTACAACAATTATTGAGCCTGTAGAGGCCCAAGAGCATAAAGGGTCCGGATTGCAACATCTGTCCAATGATAGTAGAGCCAAAATAGCACCTTGTCAAGGTCAATAATATTCAATGTACCTCATCATCACTCTGACTTATCATGTCGCTTAACACATCATTGGCCCATTGATTCACAGATTCCCTAGATAGGTAATGATCCCTATGGATTTCCTGCAGATTCTTGAGTTCAGATGAAGGCCTCAGAGTTTCTTTGTCTTCATTACTGGTAGGTGAATGTCCGACAATTTGCTTGAGTGAATCATTGCTGTCCATGGTGTAGAAAGAGAGGTTAGGCTCATTTTGGAGTTTATACATACATGCTGGGCAGGCATGTTTGAGCCGCCAGTCAAGTGTGTCTTGTTGTAAGACACACTGAATGTGCATGGAGACCTGTGCTTTGATTTCTAGATAAAGGCCAAAGGCGATAGATAATTAGCAAGACAGTTATTGTTTGTAAGGAGACTACATAATTAGTACCTGACATGATAATAAAACATAAACAAACCTTACACCATGGAGATCTGTAAGGGTCTTGACAAAAGCTTGAATTGAAAAATGAGGGTTGCAATGATGTGCTACCCAATAGAATTCCAGTGTGTTGGCTGTGATAGCCACAGAAGGAGAGATGGGCAAATTGGGAATAACACCTTGGCAAATCAAGAGTCAGTAGGAAGGATGGTCAGACTAAATGAATGAGCGTCTGCATGCTTTTAGCATGCCGTGAACCTGCCTAAGGCGCCTATATGGGGGAACACACCAAAAATGTTGACTACTTTGACCTTTACCAATCCACTCCCATTGCATTTATCACTTTGCTATTTTCCTCACTGTTCTTGCGCAAACCTTCCAGCAAAGCCTTTTTCCCGCTGCAAACACCAATAAATATACACATTGTTATGACACACAATTTTTGGACTTGCAAACTTTTTTTCTCCACTTTAACTTTCTTTCTCAGTCTTCACACACTGATGCCATGTGTTACTTTCCTTTTATCCACTCTCACTTTCTTGCGCTGTGCTATTTTCCTTTATTTTTAGATGCAAGTCTCTCATGCAGAAAATCCTAAAGTAGAAAAACATGTTTTGTCAATATTTTTTCTTCTTCTTTGGAGCCACCTTCTACTGGAATCCCAAGGTGTGTGCTGATGCACACATATTTATTCCAAAAGGAGATCTGTTTAGATGTTGGTGTGGAAGGCCTTGCCTGAGGAACAGTACACCCAGCAAGTGCACTGCTTGGTTCAGGCGCTAATAGTATTTTCATAGATCAGGTCTGAGCGGGGAGGGTTGGACTCCCCCTTGTAAAATTTGATGTATCTATTCCCATCTATAATGTTGATGGTTCGCTAAACGCAGGTGACTGTATTACCCATAAATGTTTTTTTGTGGCCAAGTACAAAGGACACAGAGAAAGAGTCACCGCCAAGGCTACCCAACTAGGGAAGATTAATTTGATATTGGGCTGGACCTGGCTATTTAAACCCAATACTGAGATCAACTGGCAGACAGGGGTTGCCACATTGTCACATTGCCCTCAGGGATAAACACTGGTCATGTTTATGCCAAACTCACATCTCTAGATAAAGTTGACGATGATGATGATGAGGTGAAACCTGAGGAAGAGATTAAGAGGCTGGTACCTCCAGAGTACCATGACTTCTGGAAAGTTTTTTCTAAACATAAATCTGAACGCTTCCCAGAGGCAAAGCCTTGAGACCGTGCTATAGATTTGAAGGACATATTTAAGCCTAGAAATGGACATATGATTCCCCTCTCTGCTCCAGAAAGAGATGAGGTTTCTAGTTTTATAGACAAACACCTTAGGAAGGGTTACATCAGACCTTCCAAAAGCCCTATGACTTCCCCGGTGTTCTTCATCCCTAAAAAAGATGGTAAAAAGTGTATAATTATGCCCTATTATTACCTAAATGGGTACACAGTTAAAAATGCATATCCACTGCCTTTGATCAGTCAGTTAGTAGATAAATTGGCTGGACCAAGATCTTAACACAGATGGATCTCCGATGGGGGTACAATAATGTACACATTAAAGAAGAAAATGCTTGGAAGGCTGTGTTTATGTGCCACCAAGGATCCTTTGAATCCCTTGTTGTGTTCTTTGGGTTGACCAATTCACCGGCGACCTTCCAGAGCATGATGAATGAGATCTTTGCAGATATGAAAAACTGTGTTGTCATTTACATTGACAATTTGTAAATATTTACAAAATTGGACAATGAGGCTGAGCATGACAGGATTTTGCAAGAAGTCCTTTGACACTTACAGGAATGGGACCTATTTGTCAAACCCATAAAATGTAATTTTAAAGTGAAGGAAGTAGACTTCCTTGGTATGATAATTGGCCAGAATGGAATCAGGATGGATCCTGAGAAAGTTCAAGCTATATTAGATTGGCCTGAATCTACTTGCATTAAAGGAGTTAAGCTATTTCTACCGAAGATTTGTCAGAAACTTTGCAAAGATAACGAGACTGTTGAACAATCTCATAAAAAAGACATAGTCTTGCATTGCGGTGCCAAGGAACAACAAGCTTTTGATAAGCTTAAACAGGCATTGACAACAGTGCCCATACTAGCATTTCCAGAATTAGACAAAGAGTTTTGGCTAGAAACTGACTCTTTTGATTTTGCTACTGGGGCTGCCCTGTCAATCAAATGCCTTGAGGATCTTTGGAGGCCGTGTGCCTACTTATCATATAGTTTATCGCCTACAGAGCACAACTATCAAATTTTTGACAAAAAAAAAGCTGGCCATTATTCAAGCATTAGAGCACTGGTGGCACTACTTAGAAGGTGCTAGACACCAAATCAAAATCTGGACCGATCATAAGAATCTGCAGTATTTTAAGACGGCCCAGGACTTGAATGAAAGACAGGCCCTCTATGTAGTGTACTTGTCTAGATTTAACTATAAATTAATTCATCAGCCAGGTATGGGAAAAGCAGATGCTTTATCTATAAGAGAGAATAATGTTAATGGCATTAAAGATGGCAACAATGGTGTCACCCTGATAGATTAATGCAGGGTTTCCAATGTTTGAATTGGGCAGGATCATAATCTTCTAGAAGTCTTCAAGAAAGGCATCTCATTAGAAGAGAAGGTGCACATTGATGGCAATGAAAATTATTTATGGGAAGACAGACTCTCTCATTACAGAGACAAGATCTATGTGCCCAAGTCCACAAGGATCAAGGTGATAAAGGGACATCATGTCACACCAGTGACTGGGCACCCTGGGCGGCAACAAACAATGGAGTTGATCTCCAGAAAGTACATGTGGCCTGGCATGATTAAAGACATACAAGAATATGTGTAGTGTTGCTTTTGCTGTGCCATGGCAAAGAATTCTCATCAACCACTAGCCAGTAAACTTATGCCAAATCCAATACCAGCTGGTCCCTGGCAGGATATATTGGTTGATTTTACGATAGATCTACCCAAGTCAAATGGATATGATTCAGTAATGGTGGTTGTGGACCACGTTTCAAAAAAAGTCTTGTTCATACCCACAAATCAAATTATAACCGCTGGTATGGCAGACTTATTTAAAGATTTTGTATGGTCCATCCACAGGTTACCAGAAACGGTTATCTCCGATAGAGGACCTCAATTCACTAGCAAATTTACAAAAAACTATGCCGGATGCTGGGCATCAAACCTAAGTTATCAACAGTATTCCATCCGCAGACCAATACACAAACAGAGAGACTCAACCAGGAGTTGAAACAGTATCTCTGGATATTTATTAACAATTGGCAGACAAATTGGGCCAAGTGGCTAAAGATAGCCCAGTTGTCTTACAATATCAAACAGTTGTTGGCTACAGAAAAGGCACTATTTAAGATTACAAGATCATACCTCCCTAGAATAGGTGTAAAACCTGGCAAAAGCAAAAATGAGGCTGCAGGGAACTTGGTCAAAGACATGAAGTCTGTTTTAGACAAAATATGCAAGGCACTAATCAAAACTGGAAAGCAGATGAAGGACAGGGCAGAGCATAAACACTCTAAAGCCCCTCATTACAAGGTTGGCAACCTGGTCTGTTAAGATACCAACCACTTAGAATTAAAAGACCAGAAGTCTAGAAAACTGACCAAAAAGTGGATTGGGCCTTATCAGATTAAGTAAGTCAAACCCAATGCTGTGGAGCTGGAGCTCCCTACACAAATGAGGGTAGTACCCATGGTCAAAATTAGCCTTGTGAAACCCTACAAAGGGCAGCTGCCGGGACAGCGCGTAAACCGGCCTGGACCAGTTGTAGTCACCCAGGAAGGTTAAAAAGGGTTGGAAGTCGGTCAGGTAGTGGATACACGCTTGAAGAGTGGAAAACTAGGATTCCTAGTCCTCTGGACAGGCTATGGAGATAAGGACAGAACATAGGAACCAGAAACCCATCTGGACAATTCTCGCAATGCTGTTGGCAAATTTTATTCTAAGAATCCCTCAGCTCCTAGGAAGCTTAGAGACATGAATTCAAAACTTTTTAATTCCCTTTTTCAACCTATGCCCAAAACTTTAACTACTACCTCTGGTACTTGGTCCCGCATAGAGGTTGAGCCTTAGAAGGGGGGCAGTGTTATGATACACAACTTTGAGACTCTGGGAATAGTTGTTTTTGCTGGTGGACCCACCACCAAATTGCATAGTGTAGAGCTCCTGAGCCCTACCAATATCTCGGACCGCCTCAGCTGCGTCACTGAGGTTGTCCTCTCTTCTACCTTGTAGGTAAAGCTGTTGAGCAATGGCTGGTGCCACATTATACTCCAACAACTCCACCGCACGTTCATTTCATTTCCAAGACCCCCTTGGATTGAGAGGGCCTGTTACAATTGACATACCAGCACCTACTTTACACTTCACTTTTCTGTACTTTACACTTCATTTTCCAAGTCATGCGACTGATCATGTGATCTTTTATTTTACTTTACTTCTCGGACTTTTCATAGTCACATGACCAATCATGTGACACATCACCTGACCAGTGTCTAGAATCACCATGTGACTGGTCACATGCTGGACATCAGACTTTAAACATTATTTATCAACTGTACAGTACCTCATGGATTGTAGTATATATACCTGAGAAATACATGGGGAAGGACTCAGCAAGCCCTCTCCTAGTGTCTACCAACATTAGTGAGGACAACCTCCCTCCTTTGATAGGTTTTACACTTCCTATTCTCACCATTGAGTTGTTGTTTGTGGTGGTGTTCCAGTGCCCCAAGATTGTATTTTGTTGGTTTTGTCACAGGGCCAGGAACTGCATAATAAAACTCATGTTTCCTTGCTTGAAGGTATGGATTTGCTGACATGCCCAGTCACACTCAGCTTGTGGCTTCAAATATTTTTCAACCTCTGTCTTGAGTTTGTCCCAGAAGGGCCACAAGTTTGTGGAGTACACTCCTGAAGTTTAACTTGGGCATATCTACCCGCCACAGGTCCCTTGAGTCTCAACAGTATAGCAGTTGAGAGCTCAAAATCATTTTTGAAGGCGTTGAAATTTGCCTTCACCCAAATCTGGAGCTTAATCCACCATTTGGCAAAGTAAGCCTGGTCTCCGTCAAAGGTGCTGAGGTCAGCCATAATCTCAACCTGTCAACTCTAACATGGCTTGGTAATACTGCACCTCTGCTTATTCATATCATTGTCTAAATTCATGTATTGCTTGCATACTATACTTATACTCGGACATATGGCTTGAACTTAAAATCATTCAAACCAAGCATAAAATCCAAACAGATTTCATTTGTGTTGTGGTATTGGTCAAAGCCCACTAATTAAGGTATTACACTATATTCTGATAGTTATTTATGATATGAATACATCTAGATTACACAGTACTGCAACATGTAAAATTTTGCATGCTATAGTAGATCACCCTCTGGACTGAACCTACCACACATACTGCAGCTGATACTTATTGAAAATTTATTATATTAATTATTACAGGTATGTAGTCTCATTGTTGAACAAGCTGTGGGGTGATGATAACTATCTATCAGACAAGCAAGCAAATTATCAGCACTGGGAGCCTGATGACTTGTTACATGACTACATAGCTAACATAAATTACAATAAATTAATGTAATGCTAGAGCTGACCAACTGGTGCATATTCACTATAAATTTACAGAATGAGCAGGCTGGTGGATCTTCTGAGTTGCTCTACCCCTAGGAGGGGCTACCACCCATCAACAAAATGATATAGCTGGTCACACTTCACCAGAGCTGACAATCATGAGATATATGTTAGATTTTTGTTAACTTACCCAGATAATATAAGATATTATGTCACAATCATAAAAGAACTATCATCACTATCTTCAGTTTCTCCTTATCAGTAGTAATCTTATCTCATCATGTGACCTTACAGTCACCTGACTGCTCTGGACTATGACGTCAACATCAGTCAGCGCCTCAAGGCTGACTGACATTCACAGTAGTGTATATAGGAGACCTCTCATGTACATATTTCCTTAGCTATTGATTTGTTCTTCATTCAACTATCCAGAACACTACCTAAGATTGAATGATACTAGATGTAGTCATGTCTGTGAAAACTAGACAATATGAAAATTTCAGATTCAGTTGTGTTATAACAAGCTAATATTTGTGAGTACCTAGACAATATGAAAACTAGATAAAAAAGACTATTGATATGTATATCATAACATGAAATAAATGAAACATACCCTCAGATGTGTTATAGCAAGCTGAGGGGAAAGGAAGGTGGTTCAAATAGATATCACCCTCTGGACATGTTGGTCATGTGACCTTTTTGTATCTATAACAAAGGGGACAGTGGTCCCAAATGCTGCGTGCAAGTCACATTGCGTCGGTTATTTTGCTTAGTTTTGCTCACGTGGTTTTTGTGGCAGCACAGAGCAGTAGTACAGTAGTAGTGAACGCAGTGAAAATTGTAGCCACACTGAAGAATTCTCACGCTTATAAGAACATTCAACAATTGTAGTGAAAATCGTAGCCATGTTGAAAATTCTTGCATTTAATTGTTTTTACTACAAAACACGGTGGACACCAAAACTCACGCTTGCGGCACAATGCAACACAACTCAACCAAACAAACCTCTTTTCCTACTATGTGGGGAAGTGGTCTGGCCCTACACACAAAACAAATTGTTGTCGAGAATTTGCACATTTTGTATTACAAAAACTAACAGCCATTATTGACCACTGTGACAACACCAACAAGACACAGTCTTGGGGCATTGGAGCACAATGAAAACAACACTCAAAAGAAGAGGAAGGGGTGGGAGTGGTTACCCATTAGGTTTCAACAAGTTAGTTGTTGGTAGACAACAGGAGGACTCGCTGAGTCTTTCCCCATGTATTGCTCCTGTATATATACTAAAATACATGAGGTACTGTACAGTTGTAAATAAAGTTTAAAGTCCGATGTTTAGCATGTGACCGGTCACATGATGAGTCTAGACACTTGGTCAGGTGATGTGTCACATGATTGGTCATGTGACTATGAAAAGTCCGAAAATGTAAAGTAAAGTAAAAGATCACATGACTGGTCATGTGACTTGGAAAAATAAAAGTAAAAGTACGAAAAAGGTGAAGTGTAAGTAGGTACTGGTACGTCAATTGTAACAACCACACTGTAGCGTGTATAAAAATAAAATCAAAGACCCTTCCCCACACATAAAAACACAGCTTACATAATGTGAGTTTACAACAGTTTATGGTGTTGATTCAATTAAAACTGACACATTGATTACAGAAGCCCAAATTATCAATAAATCAGTGCATATAGCAAATACATAAATATGAATATGAGCAATTCAAATATGCAGTATGTGTAGTATTGTCAATGTGTCATTAACCACTAACTGATATATTGATGTGATTTATAGATATATTCCACAGACTCCCGAACAAGAACGTGGTGAACATTGCAATAGAGATTGTATACAACATTATCAACAGATGACATCACCAAGTGTGCGACGAGAGCACCTCTTGGATTGTAGAGATTTGAGAAATATCAATATTGCGCGTCCAAATTTTGGAGGACCTGTGCATGATTATTGCATGTCCAGCTATTAGCTGGACCTGCATACCCTCAATTGCAGCCCCCTTTTCAAATGCGGCAGGGTAACCAGTTGCTTGCTACCCATGGTGTTGACTACAATAAAAGGCTATTAGATGGGTTCCAAAACTGACATGCAGAACAGGTTAATCAATGGCGTAATAGACTATGAAGGCAGGAGCAGGCTGAGGATCAAATGATTCAACACCAGGAAGCAATACAGCTCCAAAGGCAGGAACAGCAGTTGGCTGAGGATCACCAGGAAAGAGAAATTGAACGTCAGGAGGCAATTAGACTACAGGTACAGCAGCATTCTCAGCATGCTGATCTGTGTTATGAAGAGCTACAAGCTTAGCAACTCATTAGAATCCAAAGAGCTGCTCAAGAAGAGCTTGAAAGGAGGGAAGACAAGCTAGCAGATCAGGCCCACAGGGCTGCCAGGGATGCTGTAGACCAAGGCAGGGACTTAAATGAACCGGTAGCTGCCAGAAATACACCAAGGATGCCAAGGCCTCAATGACTTGCAACTGAACAAAATATTGCCAACCGCCGCCAAGCATAGGTAATATGCCAGGAGGCTCAACAACCATATGTAGAGCCTCTATACCGTCATACTTTACGCAACATGGACGTAGAGTGCCATAATTGTGGAGTATTACACTGGGATACCGAGAGACTCACAAGTTCCTCCAGGATCCATCTAAAATTTGGTGTATACTGCCTTCAAGGTCAAGTTAGGCTGGATCATTTCCAGGAAGCACCTGCTGCTCTACGCCATCTGTTCCGTGGGGTTGACATTACTGCACGTGAATTCCGTGACAAAGTCCGCTCATACAACAATGCCTTTGCATTTACATCTTTGGGTGTCAATATAGACCTTGCTGTCACAAGTGCTGCAGGACCTTATAGTTTCCGTATCCATGGAGGCCTTCATCATAGCATCAGCGCATTCCATCCACCTGAAGGTGAAACTCCCTCTTTTGGCCAGCTTTACATTCACCACCCACAGACTGCTCTTTCTCTACGTAATGAGAATACCCAGGGGCATGGCACTACACCAGCAACCATGCTGGAGATCCAGAATACCCTGAAGCAATTCAATCCATTCATCCCTTTGTACAAGCAAGCTTATCAGATTATCATGGAAAAGCCTGAAGCAGAACGTGCCAAAATAACAGCCCATATAGCTCTTGACCAAACTCTGGACCAACATTGTTATAATCTTTCTACTGCAGATGAAGTTGCTGCTGTTATCCCTGGAGATGGAGAACAAGATGTTGATGAGCACCGTGATATTGTTTTGCGGCTGAAATTTGATCATGGTGGTGGTCTCAAGCATATCAGCCATTTGCGACCCCTTTATTCACCTCTGCATTATATCCTCCTATTTCCCTTTGGAGAACAAGGGTGGCATAGGACAATACGGTCTATTCAAAATGCTGATGGAAATATATGCAGTGAATATGTCTCCCAGCGGTGTTATTATGCATACTATCTCCATCCCCGAGGAGCCAATCAATCTAATCTCTTCTATGGTGGAAAGCTACTTCAGGAGTATTGTGTTGATGCATGGGCTTCCACAGCAGGAAGTGAATTGAAGTGGGTCCGTCATCATCAAAAAGACATAAGGGCAAATCTTTACCAAGGCGTTAAAGATGCTATGGATCGAAATGATGGGAAAATAGATTTGGGTCAACAGGGCCAGAACATTGTCCTACCATCTTCTCATTCTGGCAGTACACGGCACATGTACCAGCTCTTCCAGGACTCCATGGCTATATGTCGCCACTGCCATAAACCTGATATTTTCCTTACAATGACAGCAAACACCAACTGGCCTGAAATTCAAGAGGCATACAACAATGCCGGTGAAGTAGATGATGACCCCAATATGCCTACAAGAAAACAGACTGCTGCAGACCGTCCTGACATTTTTGCACGTGTCTTCTATCAGAAAAAAAAGGCACTGTTGAAGGAAGTCAAAGATGGGATCTTTGGAAAGACTTCGGGATCTGTTTACACTGTGGAATACCAAAAGCAGGGTTTCTCACACATGCATCTTCTCATATTCTTGGAAGATCAATATAAAATCTGTGATGGCACCTGTAACAACCAAGAGTTATTTACTCCGGCGCACACAGGAACACACTAAAGAAGATGATGGGGAGTGGTTACCTCTTTGGCTGCAGTGAGTTAGTTGCTAGACAACAGGAGGACTCGCTGAGTCCTCCCCATGTATTGCTCTTGTATATATACTAAAATACATGAGGTACTGTACAGTTGTAAATAAAGTTCAAAGTCCGATGTCCAGTATGTGACCGGTCACATGATGAGTCTAGACACTGGTCAGGTGATATGCCACATGACTGGTCATGTGACTATGAAAAGTTGAAAATATAAAGTAAAGTAAATGGTCACATGACTGGTCATGTGACTTGGAAAAATAAAAGTAAAAGTACAAAAGTGAAGCGTAAGTAGGTGCTGGTATGTTAATTATAACACCACCCAGGTTGACTCTGTTGTCTCTGCTCAAATTCCTGATCCTGTCACACAACCAAAGTTATATTCAACGGTCACAAAGTGTATGATGCACGGTCCATGTGGACCTGAGCACCCTGGAGCCCGGTGCATGAAGAATAGAGCATGCTCAAAACGCTATCGCAAAGAGTTTTGTGCTGAAACCAGATTTGGTGATGGTGGTTGTTACAACCAACAGTTAGTTACTCTGGCGCACAACTCAGACAAGCAAGAAGAGTAATAAGAGGGAGTGGTTACCCCTTAAGATAGGACCAAGTTAGTTGTGGGTAAACAACAGGAGGACTCACTGAGGAGTCTCCTGGATCTATTGAGGTTTATATACTACTACAGTGTTGTTTGTACACATGTACTATACAGTTGATGGAGGCAGTGGCTGATGATGTCATGGGGCATAGCCCGTGTGACCAGCTCCACTGCGTGAGAGATTTGTAGCTAAAAATAAGAAAAAAGTAGTGCAGTGCGAGAAGGTGGAGTTTGAACAAAGATGGAAAGTGCCGTATGGCACAGTGTGTGAAAACTACAAAAGAAAGTTGAAGAGGAGAATGAAAATTAAAGGTCCAAAAATTGTGTATCGTAACAATGGTTATCCAGAATATGCAAGGCCTGACAATGGGAGGACTTATACAGCTTCAAGTGGTCATGTTTTTAATAACCGTGATGTTGTCCCTTACAATGCATATCTCTCTGCCAGATATGACTGTCACATCAATGTTGAAATCTGTTCATCTGTTAAAGCCGTCAAATATATTCATAAATATATTTACAAGGGCCATAATTGAGCTTCAGTTGTGGTGGGAGAACAAGGTGCAGATGTAGGAATTGTGCATGGAGATGCAAGGTAGCCGAGGGATGAGATTCAGGAATATATTGATGGTCGCTATATTGGTCCTGTGGAAGCATGCTGACATCTTTTGGAGTTCCCTATGCATGAAGAAAAACCAACGGTATTGCGCCTTCCCATTCAATTAAAGGATCAGCAAACTGTATTCTTCAATGCCCATGATGATGCATCAGGAAAAACCCTTTTTCTATATAGTGCTATATAGCCACCACCTATATATATAAACACATTCATAGAAACTATAGTACTATCAGTGCAGTCATAGCTCTTATAGCTCTTATAGCACAGTAGTAGGCAATTTTAACCAAGGGGAGAAGTATCTATAATTCCCTCAAACTCTGGATTAATCTAATAAACTTGTTCAATAATAGAAAAAGGCCAGAAGTGTTTGGAGTTAAGTATATTGTTATAGGCAAGGCACTATAAGTGCTTTTATAGCCTATAGCAGCCTACATAGCTCCTATAGCTGTAAAGGTCATAGTTATAATATAGTTCAAGGTGCTTAAAAGGGCTAATAAATTATCCAGTATTAACTAATTATGTAGCCTGTATTAGTGAAATAGTAGTTTGTATCCCTGATACTCACAAAATAAGAATAATGATTTATCCAGATATAAGTAGTGACAATGAGTAAAAAAATAATCTAAGTCCATGAAAGGTCAATATATAACATGTGTATAATACATTTTATAAGCTCTCATGGTGTAGTGGATAAATGTGATGTGTGGCTATAGGTTGCTTAGTCACTCAAGAGCTGCTAGCAGGTTGAGAGTTCAAATTCTGTCTGTGTTAATTTTTTATATCAGCCACACAACAATTTCCAACATCTATAAGAGCATTTATAGAGCTATATGAGGCTCTATAGATGGCAGAGGTTCTATAACAGGTTTGACCACTATAACAGCTCTATGAGTACTTATAGTGCTATAGAGCTCTATATAGCTACCCCCATTTTTCCTGATGTGCAGAGAATATAATCAATAATGACAGTACATCAAAGACTCAACTCACAGAATGGTTCACTGCTAATAAAGATCACCCTGAAGGTTGTCACATACCTTATCCTCAATACTTTGTCTGGAACAAAGGTGCCAAAAAATGGACTCCAAGAAAACAATGATTTGCTATAGGGAGAATGTTGTTTGTCCATCCAAGCCAAGGGGAGCACTTCTACCTCCGTACACTGCTCACTGTGATCCCTGGAGCAGAGAGTTGGGAAGATTTGCGCACATTTAATGGGGTTTTACATCCAACTTACAAAGCTGCATGTGCTGCACGTGGCCAGTTAGAAGACGATGGTGAATGGAATCAGTGTTTGGCAGAAGCAGGAAATATGCAGACAGGCCCTGAACTCCATGTTCTCTTTGCAGTTACCTTACTGCAATGTCTCCCAAATGAGCCTGCAAACCTTTGGAACCAGCACAAATACAAGATTTGTGATGATTTACACCATTGCCTTCTTCAAAGAGGGATAGCCCAACCTTCAGAAGACCAGATTTATGATTATAGGCTATTCTTGCTGGAATCCATACTTACTCAATCCAACAAATGTCTTACAATCTTCCCACCAATGCCTTTTCCTCAGCAACAATGGGAGCCTATCATTGCAAACAATCTTTTCCACGAGCAGCAAAACCATGACAGATTTGATCTTACTTTGGAGGTTGAAGATAATGTAGAGAGGCTCAATCAAGAGCAGCAGAATGCTTTTGATACCATGATGCAGTCAATCCACCATAATAAGGGAACTACTTTATTTATCCACAGTGCTGGAGGTGGGGGCAAAACATATCTCTGTAATACAATTGCAGCCGCTGTTCGAGTAAGGGATAATCATAATGTTGCTCTATGTGTAGCATCCTCTGGGATTTCATCTCTGCTCTTGGAGAGTGGCTGCACAGCTTATTTACGCTTTGAAATCCCTATTCCTGTACATGAAACATCCACATGCAGGATTCCAAAAAACTCTGACCTCTATGAGGTATTGAGACATATTGGAGTTATAGTCTGGGATGAAGCACCAATGTAACACCGTCATGAGATTGACGCATTGGATCACACAATGCTGGATATTTTGGGTGATCAGCTTCCACCAATGCAACACCGTCATGGGATTGACACATTGGATCACACAATGCAGGACATTTTGGGTGATCAGCTTCTATTTGGAGGTATTACAATGGTCTTTGGAGGGGACTTCCGCCAAACAACACCTGTTGTTCCAAGAGGGTCAAGGCAACACATCATTTCTGCCTCTTTTAGAAGGTCACAACCATGGACAAATATCTATGTCTGCTATCTCACACAGAACATGCGCCTGGACCGTACTCCAGAAAGTGAAGCCTTTGCTAGCTGGCTCCTGGATGTTGGTGGTGGTTGCGGAATTGCAGGAGATGGAACTATTGAGCTTCCTGCCAACGTGCTTATGCCAGAAAACACCATAGACTCATTAGTCGACACTACCTATCCTGGAATTGCAAATAGAGACAAAAATGACCATGATTTCCTCCACCGCACTATCCTCTCTGCAAAAAATGATGCAGTTAGTGACTTTAATTCAGCAATCCTCACAAAATTCCCTGGAGAAGAGTTAGTGGCTCTGTCAATTGATAAAGTGGTTGGAGAGGGGCATAAATATTATTCTGTGGAATTCTTGAACTCCTTGCAGGTATCTGGCCTTCCTGAAGCGCACCTCAAACTTAAAGCTGGATATCCACTTATGCTCCTCCGCAACATTGATCCCCTAAATGGACTCTGTAATGGAACACGCATGATTTTGATAAACATGAAGAGAAGAGTATTGAAGTGCCGTGTCTTAGGAGGAAAACATGCAGGAAAGATAGCTTTTATTCCACACCTCACATTGGAACCTTCATCAGAAGAATTGCCCATCAAGCTATCACGTTGTCAATTCCCTATCCATGTTGCCTTTGCCATGACCATCAACAAGTCTCAAGGGCAATCAGTGACACACATCAGGAAAAATGGGGGTAGCTATATAGAGCTCTATAGCACTATAAGTACTTATAAAGCTGTTATAGTGGTCAAACCTGTTATAGAACCTCTGCCATCTATAGAGCCTCATATAGCTCTATAAATGCTCTTATAGATGTTGGAAATTGTTGTGTGGCTGATATAAAAAATTAACACAGACAGAATTTGAACTCTCAACCTGCTAGCAGCTCTTGAGTGACTAAGCAACCTATAGCCACACATCACATTTATCCACTACACCATGAGAGCTTATAAAATGTATTATACACATGTTATATATTGACCTTTCATGGACTTAGATTATTTTTTTACTCATTGTCACTACTTATATCTGGATAAATCATTATTCTTATTTTGTGAGTATCAGGGATACAAACTACTATTTCACTAATACAGGCTACATAATTAGTTAATACTGGATAATTTATTAGCCCTTTTAAGCACCTTGAACTATATTATAACTATGACCTTTACAGCTATAGGAGCTATGTAGGCTGCTATAGGCTATAAAAGCACTTATAGTGCCTTGCCTATAACAATATACTTAACTCCAAACACTTCTGGCCTCTTTCTATTATTGAACAAGTTTATTAGATTAATCCAGAGTTTGAGGGAATTATAGATACTTCTCCCCTTGGTTAAAATTGCCTACTACTGTGCTATAAGAGCTATAAGAGCTATGACTGCACTGATAGTACTATAGTTTCTATGAATGTGTTTATATATATAGGTGGTGGCTATATAGCACTATATAGAAAAAGGGTTTTTCCTGATGCAGGTTGGGCTGGATTTTATGTGTTTCAGTGTTTTCACATGGGCAACTTTATGTTGCATTGTCTCACTGCACTTCAGGAGAGAGAATAAAAGTGCTATTTCCACATGGTTCAAATGACAGATGTACCATCAATGTGGTGTATCCCAAAATTCTGACTGGCTTTATCCGTGACTGGCAAGTAGATTTTTCTGCAATTCTCACCCTTTTTACTAAAATGTTTTGATATCAGACCATATTATCATCCTTTACCATTTCTGGAGTCTTTTTTTTTTTAATTTCTCAACAATTTATCAATGTAATACCACAGACTTTTTATGTTACAATATATGTTGATGTTTGTAAAGATTCAATGAACCATCTGCTTGAATTCAGTATACTGTGCACAAGTTTAGGGCAGGCTTATAAGGACATTCAATGACAGAACAGTAAGTCAAAAATGCATCATAGGATTCAAAGACCTAGCATACATTACAGACAGCATAAGTTCACTGACTTAACATTTTGATCACTTAACAGTATTATTATTATTATTTATCATATAGCAAAAACATCGCACCAGTGGCAGAGCCACGGGCTGGACCTCGTTCTGCTTGTAGCGTAAATAGGTTCCAACAATGTCAGTTTTGATAACACCATATAAGGACATCTGTGGCTTTGTCGTACCTTCATTGATTTCCTGGAACTTGAGGTTATGCCGTACGGTTGAATCTCCGACGGCAGCCTCCACGTGATGGACCTGGTGTTCTCTGTAACCGTACGCGCTCTTACTTTGGACCAACCTAATTTGGACTGTCGCTCCATGATATTCTGATATTTAACCGGCGGCCGTGCATTCGGTTCCTGGGTGGCCATATAGTAAGTAATTCGGAGATGGGCCGAGCGCGTGGAAGGTTGTTTTCTCATATTGCTCACACTTCAAATAAAACGGTCCCTCGCTGCCATCGCTCATTTCTACTGTGAAACCGATATCTTTATCAATCCAAATGCTGTTTTCAAAGAGGTGCATCGTATTCGTCGTCGCAGCTCTTATTCAGCTCACGGCTACTCTCCCTGTTTGTGCCCTTCCTTTCCTTGTCTGGTTTCTAAGATTCCGCGCTCACTGTACGGTTCAGGTATCTCGGCCGAATGTCGCTATCAGCAGAGAGTCAGAATCAGTTCGTCTTCATACCACATCCACAGTGATGATATTTTATTTTCTGACCTGATCTACAGAACGTCAGTCCAACCACATATCAATTCGGGGGAGGTGGAAGCGGAGGAGGTCCCGATTGGTGAACCGTTTACCTCGTGAGTTACAGTCCTACTTCACGTTCAGTATACCAATTTTCTTTCCCCTATGAATTTCGATTTTTAGTGGCTTTTCGTGATGACTTTGACTCGATATCTGCGGGCGCTGCGCTCCACATCCATTCCTACATTTTTTTGATTTCTTTGCAGTATTCGATATCGTCGTAATCACACCCTCTTTGACATATATAACTACGTTGTTGGTGGGAGAAACTACAATTACATTCTGTATTCAAATATGTATTCCGCCGTTGAACTTTTCTTTTCTATATCACTGTCCTTCTTCACTTTTGGCTGTTTATGATCAACGTGTGGTGATTTAGGCGTTGATTTGTTTGGTTTCTTAACTTGGTTTGCTTCTATTTGTGCTTAGTGCTTGAATCCCAGTCAGAATCGTGTAAGACCACGCACTGCGAAAAAACTCTTATGCATGTCGCAAAAATCCGTTTTTCATGATTTGGCCGAACGCGGCATGATAATGTTGTAAGAAATTTGGATAATATATTAGATACAGAACGCTGCGGACAGGTTCGATCAGATACCTGTAAGGATAATACACGTGACGAGCGTGAATACACTAGCCACGTTGATTGCGCTGACACGGCTGATCGTGCTGAAGTGCCGGAGTATGCTGATTGAGCTCACCAGGGTGACCTGTCAATTCAGCTGCGATCAAGGATATCCGTTAATTCAGGCAGAGGACACGGACAATGCTGGCCTGGTATTAGTAAGGCTCAATGGTCCTATCGTGTCTGGTTTGGCCTAATAGGAGTTTTTAATACATGCTTTTGTTTGCTTTTTGCCAGTTTTCAATCTTAAAGCTTAAGAGTAAAAAGAGACAATAGCCATAATATTTCATTGTAAATAGTGTCTACTAGTTGTTAAAGTGATATCCCCGAGGCAGATTTGTATATTACAAAGCCATTAGTATCAGTAAATACCGTACACATTGATTCATGATTCTCATCCCATTCCTCAGATGGGTAGCAAGTTAAGTGATAATGCAAGCTATGGGATGGTCCGGGCGTCGGAAGGGGAAATGTTGCTCCTAGTGTTGCAAAAACAGCGGGTGAGACTGACTGGTTGATGGTCAGAAAGACCATAATACATAGCTGAGTAGTGCAGCTCCTTGCCGTGGTCTTTGTTGGCTGCTGGCTTCCTTGTTTAAAACACCAGGGTTGATTGGCTCTGCAAGCATACTTGGGTTATCAATAAATGTGTGTGCATTGTGCAGGCTGATGACATACCTTGTAAGTTTGAAGATTCAAAGGCCTGCAACATCAAGTGTTTGTATTGGTGGTATTTAAAAGGGAGCATATAAACAATTATCAAGAGATACTGCATCGTTGCTCACTGGAAGCAGAGCCCAACAATACACTTGGACCCATAATCCAACAACCCATGCCATCATACACAGGAAAGCGACGACACGTAGTTCCACACCTTGTATTGAAAAGACGTCGTTGTCAGAGAACAGCTCAAAGTCATCTACTTATAATAACGCTGCTCCCACAGTTCTTGCACATGCTGCCGAAGGTCCCAGTAAACTCGAGAAACACTGGCTGAAAATTCATGGGGACACATATTCAGTAAAGCAGAAGGAAAATAATGCAGGGCTTGTAGCTGCAACAAGTCCCCTGGTCTCACCTCATACACCTACGCCGCCTCCGCCAACCAAAGACTCTCCAGTGCTGAGATTGGGCTCCACAAGCACGCACACATCTGATGGTGTGATATCATACCATGATGGTGGTGGATTTGGTCAGGGTTGTCCTGTGGATAGAAAAGGGCGTTACAAGTACAATCAGCTCAAACAATACCAGCAAAGTACCCCGAGTTTTTCGACACCCACTAAATCCCAGGTAGATGACACAGCCAGTGCTGATAAACATCCCATGCCTGGTGTGAACCTGGTCAATTCTTTTAATGCAGCAAACAAAGAGGTAAGAAATTTAATACACAGGAATTATGTTTTATGACCTACCAGTTTGATTGAAAAAACTCTGTAGTAAATGTTGCCGAGACAACAGGAAAAAGTGATGGAAAAGGCACTGTCCCTTTGAAGTGTTGCATAGGTGATCAAGATACCATTGGCAATGAGGTACATAGATTGAGATCACAGTAATTTGGGCTCACCGTTGGTACCATTCAGCAGATCAACATTATTCCCCCATTGACTCCTGGGACCGGTTGCGGGGCGCATCAATTCCTCGTATTGCAAATGGAGCTCTCACCACTTAACCCGGGGAAAAGGAGGAGAGTTGCAAGGTCAGAAGCACCAGACGGTCAAGTCTCTCAAGATTTGGAAGAGACATTACAGAACATAAAAAAGAATCTTGATAAGGTGGGAAGAGTGTTGAAAGAAGACATTGGAGGGGCGATCCGTGAGCAGACTGAAGTGCTGAATGGGTGTTCTCCATGAGTTTGTGTCAAAGTAGAGCGAATACAAATCACTGCTGTATCATTATTGTTGATTGTGTTAGTAAAGACTGTATGAACCTGCCTTTCTCTTTGTCCAACTTGTCTCCCATAGTCTTGGACAGCTTCTTGAACTCACATTTGGACTTGGTGTTATCGACACCTTGGTTTAAGCTGTCCGGATTGAAGCTTGATCAATTGATCATCAATAAGATTACAAAGCCAGTCAGTCATTTGACGTCTGATAAGATCAATTCACTAGTATTTGTATCTTATCTAATATCAGAGGCATCTACACACATGCTGCCTTCACTGTTCGAAGTTATTGCTTCCATCTTTGTTGTTCCCACCCTCGTTGAGCCCCCCCCCCCCCAGAGCCTTGTTCAGAATTGCCGTTTTGGCCTTTGGGCTGTTCATTTCCATCCTCATCATGATTCAATGCAGCCATCACACCTTGCATTAATTGGTCCCTGTCTGTGTTGCTCAGTTGGCCTGCGAGTCCATGGCTTGTATTGGGGAAAAAGACTTGATCCCACTCTTGGAATATATTGAATACACTTTTTTTTTGTTTTTGAAGGCCGCTTAAAAGATACTCCAGGTAGTTGTCAAAGTCATTGTGCCAACAAATGCCAGATTTGTTTCCCTTTTCCTTGAGGCAATCATCTGGAGATAAGGTCCAATGAGCCTAAATCAATCCCTGTATGTTAGTCAGATTTCTCTATGAGCTTGAGAAGTACTCACAAGGACAGCAGAAGCTGTGATCATGCCAGGCATTGTATGGTTTAATCCCCATTTTAGATCCATTGTTTCATTGATTCTTGCAGCACGAGAAGATTTGCCTTCGTTCATTGCAATTATGGATGCAGGCCCTTGTATGATACAGCTCGTTGTCTGCTCGGTTGGCTTTTAGTTCTTATTTTCAGCTGTTATTAACTTACTTTTTGAAGAATTGGATTCAAAAAAACTGTTTGGATGTCGAAGTGTCCCTTGTAGTCTCGATGAAGGACACTGACATTCCATGGATGATATGTCGAGGTACCGTTTGCATTTTCCACCCACCCAATATCTTCACTAAACTTTGCACATTGTTTGCGAGATACCCTCAAGTCTTCCTCCATGCAATTAAAAATGATGGCACCTCGAGATTGAAGACGAGTAGCTGTGTTTGACTGCTGTTCTTGTATTCCATCACGGAACTGACAATCAGGTGAGTTTCATGTTCAATTGAGAACTTCTGGGAAGTGTCTAGCCACTTTCTGAGAGCTAACAGGGACAGAACTAGAGTCCAGGATGAGTAACTTTATTATCAGAGAGTACAGAATGTGTACAGTACCTAGAGTCCAGTATGAGTAACTAAAGAATAGGAATACTGGACTCTGCAATACTAGTCCGAAGTTTTGTAAACAAAGGTAAGCAAATCAGCCACAAAGGCGAAATAATAGAATGCTCAGTGAATACTGAACAATAGAGCAAAAAGAATAAAGAAGAAAGTGATTTAGAAAGAAGGGAAAATAGATAGCACAACTAGGTGCAGAATCACCAAAACTAATGACAAAACCGGATAAACCCGGTCTCTGCCAAAGCAGCCATTGTTCTCCATGGAGCATAGCCACCACTCCATGGAGTAACCATTGTTCTCCTAGGAGTCATTATACTGTAGCGAGTAGCACCTCCAACTATAAGTAGTAGGGGGTTTAGTATAGGAATACCTCAGTCGTTTCTATAGCCTCTTGGGCAGCGGCTGAGGTATGTTACATTACATTTATTAGAGATCACCTTAAACTAACATTTCAAACATTGCTTAAAAACTTCTGGACCACTCACTGAACGGCCTAACCAGCGATTTGGAAGGTCGCCATGGTATGTCGCAGGAAATACGTCTAAAATATCACGAAGCTGAACTTGCACTCTAGCAGCTGTGCTACCAAAACGGTCCAGTTTATCATACTCGTCGCCAATAATTGTTTGAAAAGTCTTGGTAGGCTCGTGTAGCCAAAGAGCATGAGTTATCTCAAACTGATGCCCCAGTCCCTTGATCACTTGCTTGTGGTGTATGTCATCATCCCTTGAGCTCTTGGTGTCTTTTTTCTTCTTTGATCCCCTTTCAACAGACTCATCCTGATGTACCTCATTCATAGCATCGTTGTATTTACGACGCATAGTTTTAGCTTCTTCCTTTGCAGCATTAGCTGCAATCTGAGTATTACGGGCAGCCTATATACACCATTAGCACATCTTTGTAGACCAGAAACTGACTGTCTCTACCTTATACAGTGATGCCGGTGACATTCACAGACTGATTTCTGATAAATCAATATTTGATTTCGTGTTACTGTTGGGTTTCTGTGCAGAGCTTGGATGCTCGTTACTATCTGGTGAGTCTAATACTTCTGAATCATCTCCACCTCTCTCTTGTTCACTATTATCCTCCATTTTGGTACTAGACGCCTGTCTGCGTGAAACAACCCTGCTCTTTGCATGGGCTATTTTTCTTCCTGGAGCTTGAGCAGTCTGATGAGCAGCCTTTTGATTGGTAGAGGTCCTTTTCCTCTTGACTTTGATATGTTTCTTTTTTTTTCCATCTGCACTGTTCTGGTTGGAGACGAGCAACAGTGTGGAGTATCTGTTATTGACTCTGATTCAATTGTTACGTACACCAGGCTAACCATGAATTTTAGATCTATGATTTTCTCAACAACAACATCTCCATGCTCAACTATACTAGCTAACTACACTATGTCTCATATTCCTAGGACAACCGAGGCAAAAAAAAGACCATGGTGTAAATACTCTCAACAACACCAAAGCACACAGTGCTTTGACAAGCACATTGAGTCCTGCAAGGTCAGAAATCAGGAACAATTAGAGCTAGCAGCACGACAAGGAAACCATTCAGAGAAACGGTGCTTAGGGAGATCACTTGAGGAGCCAAATAAAAAAAGAAAGAAAACTGTTGAGGTATTGATGTCTTTCTTTTTCAACTTCTTAAACTTACAGTTTTGTGCGTCTTATCAGGCTGACGGAGACCGGACTCAAGTCAATGACGAGGTTGAATTGGGTCCTCCAATCAGTGGTGCGGGAGTATATCATGTCTTTCAACTGTGCCTGACAGACTTGAATCTTAACTTAGCAGAATCTGGTAACAACAAAATTAATGTCCAACAGATATCAAGCAAGTGCAACTTTTATTCAAGTTGTCCACCATCCTCAAAGTGGGAAGCACGACCCAGTCATAATTCCCCTGGACAGTGTTACCCCTTCAGCTGATCAAGGCAACCACAAAGCTGGACTTGGCTCTGCACTGGAGATCAAACTGTGGGTGCCCTTTCACAATTATGCCAACTTTGAATACGCGGAAATAGTGGTCAGGGGATTATTAAGTAAATCAATAGTAAACACACAGTTATATGGGATACATCATGGATGGGCAGATAATACTAACATTACATTTCGGAATTATGCAGACATCGAGAAGACTTTACAAGTAGCACATGCGCAATATGTCCAGGTAGGCAAAAATGACCCTCAAGATTGATTCTTCTAACTTTTCTTTCAGTTTCAGGAAGGCAATGTTTCTGCATGTTATCTAGGAGAAACTCATTACTTCAAGTTTCAGTATCGAGATCCGTGGAAAATCTATCGCAACTGGATTATGGATGAGACATTAGTGCCTCTCATCCTTTGGAATCCCTGTCGCAAATATTATTGCCGCCAAAATGGTAGGATAGTCTTGAAAGGACGCATATACGACGAGTTCAATTCAGCCAACAAATGGTGGGACGTACAGGTAAATATATAGTATATACATTTACATGCTTTCTGATGTGGATTAATTTGAATGCAGGAATACTTTCCACAAGAAGAACCACCGCATTGCTTTCTACCAATCTCTCTCTGGCTCAACAAAGGGAATATCACTAAGCGGGTCAAGAAGCACCCTATAATTATTTGTCCGCTATTTTTGCCACGGGGGGTAAGAAATGCATCGGAAATGGAGGAGGTGTTCTTGTAGGGTATATGCCAATTGTAAGTATTCTTTCTGCTATGCAGGGGCTTTTTATTGCATTGTTTTTACAGCCTCTGGACCCGGCCAACCCATCTGACCAAAACACTGCTGATACCATTAAATGGCAGTGCTTCAAGCGTGAAGTTTACCACAAGGTCGCCAAAGTAATATTCCACTCACTACGATGGCCTGCACACTTCAGAGAAGCAATGGCCTGTGGTGACAAAATTGGTAGAGTGATACATCCAGGAATACCAGTCAAGTCTGTTGATGGCAACAAAAGCTGTGCACTAACAGCTACGTGTGCGGCCCTGGCCAAATTTCCATGCCCAAAATGTCTTGTCTGCCATGACAATTTAACCAAACTATGTGGAAATTTCCAGTGTCGCACAACTGACAACATGGAGAAGGTGTACAAGTGTTCAATCACAGCATCAAATAAAATGGAGGCTGAACAAATCTTACAAGCCCACGGATTACATGCAACCAAGGTTTTCTCCCCGTATTTTTATTATCTTCCACTGACTAGCTTTTTACAGAACTTTATTTGGTCACTCGACCACTCGGACCCATATTGTTCAATTTCATATGATAAATTGCACTCTGATGATCTAGGAAAATGGGGTAAGCACATCTCGCTCCTCCTCACAGTGTTAGCAGAAAACGGAAACAAAGGCCATATGGCCAGAAAGTAAGTTTCAACTACACGTCAAACTTGATGTCTCATTCAAACTTGGAATATATAGTATGCGGAATGTATCAAGATGGCCTGGACTCAAACACTTCATGAACGTCACCACAGTCAAATATGCGGATGGTCAAGTGTTTTATGATATACTCAAGGTGCGTAGTCTTTAATACATTATTTATTAGCGCTATATACTAACTTTTCTGTTCTTCTAGTGTATTCTCCACTGCATCGTCCAAATTCTCCCTAGGAACTCAACATTAGTACATGGTATCCAAGCCTATGCTAGATATCCACTCATGATTGGCCTCATTTGTATGACCGAAGGGAGGACACACCGGCTTAAAGAATATATTACTCAATATGAACAATGTTGTGAAGTAAGTAGTGGTTCTACATGTACTGTATCTTGATTGTTTCCTAATGGCTCTTATAATACAGCACATTTCAAACAATTACGAGAAGGACTTCCACTTTAGCAAGCAACACACTGTATATCATATGCTCACAGAAATCTGGCAGAAGGGTGCGACAGAAAACTACGACACACGAGTCAGCGAGGGCTTTCATCAAGAGGCACAAGAAGCCTAAGAGCAGACAAACCGGAAAGATACAAACAGCCAGATAAGCAAACATAATTATGCGTACCAAAAGCCCAATGTTCAGTTTCCACAGATGGCTTGCATTGACAAGAACCAGGAAGCCATCACCCACATACGAATGACCGTTGACAACTATGATAAAGCCCACCATAACAACACTGAGGACCAAGACTTAAGAGATGACGCTGGCAGTAATGATGACCAGAGGTTGATGCAACCTACCCCCGGTAACCACTGGATGCTAGGATCTCCCACAAACCTGACAAGCTTGGTAGTTATAGAGCATTGCGAGGGCCTCAAAGGATTTCACAAGCGTCTGCGGAGTTTCTTAGTCTCAAGTTGCAATGTAGCCGTTGGAGACGGTCCCATCATAGTAAGCTGATCTCTGATATACTTTACAGCTTTAATGTTGTTCCATGTTCCACAGATTAGGAAATATGAATGTATTTATCTCAAATATCAATCACACGAGGACTGGAGCAAAGGACGGGACATCCTTTGCTGCAACCCAAATTTCAACAAAGAATCACGCTTTGACTGTGTTCTCATTAACACAAAAACATTGGAGCCAGTTCCTGCTCGACTCCAAACTCTCTTTTGATGTTTCCTTCAGTCCTCTTTGTTTGATATTGCATCGGTCAAGATTTCAAGCCATCAAATGGAATTCCGAGGACCAGATGGTTGGGGGCACTTTTATATGATGAAGCGAGACATTTCAAGTTGGTCATGGCTGGGTCCCTGATTCGGGGAGCTCATATGATTGAGGCTTTTGATCTGAAGGAAGGCCGGTTTTACTTAAGTGACTTGATTGACGGTGATATGTTCCTACATTTTGGGAAGTGACAACTAGAGCTTGTATTATTAACTACACTAGTAAAATCTCAGTTGTATTAACATTTTGAACCATTGAGCTAAGTCTGTCTGATGTCATCTATTTTGACCCATTTATGCTCTCTTTTAATCTGGTCATGTCTGGTCAGAGAATATCTGTTGCTCATATCCCTCTTACCCCAGCTAATCCGCCTGATCGTTTTCTGTCCCAGTTCCAATATGTTTCTCATCAGACACAATCCAAGTCCCTTATCTTCTTATCCCAGCTGATCCACCTGATTGTAATCTGTTCAAAGTCTGATCCGATTCTGATCACCAACGGCTCAGATCATCAGGTGGCCCAGGTAAGTTACAGACGTTTGAAAGGTCTGATCTGGTTAAACAGATTTTTCTGACACAATGTTGCAATGTCCCGGAAATCCCTACATATTCACCACATTCCAACCACATGTTGATCAGATCACTCCACATCAAAATGAGTTGGAATGAACAGGTTCTATACACATTACAAGTAGATCACAACCAGGTATTAAACACATTTTCACTTGTATGATCTGAGTAGTCGGATTTTTGACAATATTATAATAACCACTGGAACTTATGTTAGTGTATTATATAATATTCACTGGTAATTACACCTGTGATTCCCATGCAAGTCCGCTAATTAGCCTTGCTACCTCCAGCTGATTGCACAGCTAGTTAGCCTCCCAAATTGTCTTTGCAGGCCTCCTTCAATATCTCTTGGATAAATCTGAGACTTTGGAGGTTTGTGAGCTATTCTTGCGGCGGGGATTTGGCAGCCACGCTCAAAAGGACCAACAACCCGGAATGCCACATGTCTGAGTCTAGAGTCATCACTGTACACGTCAGCACCGCCTGACATCGCAGGAATGTCACACACATTACACAACACTGTGATGTTCGAAAGATTCAAGCTCGTTGTCTGACACAGCAAGCTCGAGAACGCCCTTCTTAGCATAGAATTTATATTGTTCTTGTACACTTTGCACCTTTTCTCAATGAACATGGAGACAAAGACCAACTTTGAGTGATTGGAGAGAATATAGTGACATGTTCCTTGAGCCAGTGAGTACTGTACTATCTACTTATCCTACTCATCCCCAGAGCTCTCAACAATCTCTCGGCTCATCGCACTTTGACCCGGCACCCCTCCATGGCCTCTTTGTGCTGGGGCAGCTCCTCTTCCACCCTGTAAGGAACCTCCTTGCTTGCGCTTGGTACCAGCGTCTGAGCGCTGTTTTTGTGGTTTCCCAACGATTTCTCCAGCCTCTTGACGTCTCTCTAGGTCGAGTTTATGGGCAATTTGTTGGAGTCTTGTGAGCTTCTCCCAATGGCACTCACCAGTTCTTAGGGAGTTGTGAAGGGTTTGTATATCACCGACAGTTCCTATGAAGGATAGATTGACAAATTTCAGGCCAGTGGGCCAATTGGCCAACCGGACCTTGTGGGTTTGCACAATGGCGGTCTCATAATTTACATAGTTCATGTAACAACCAAGAGTTAGTTACTCTGGTGCACACAGAAACACACTATAAGGAAGATGATGAGGGAGTGGTTACCCCTTAGGCTGCAGAGAGTTTGTTGGTTAACAACAGGAGGACTCGCTGAGGAGTCTCCTGGATCTATTGGGGTATATATACTACCACAGGGTTATTTGTACATGTGTACTATACAGTTGATAAAGACAGTGGCTGATGATATCATGGGGCCTAGCCCGCATGGCCAGCTCCACTGTGTGAGAGAGTTGTGTCTATAATAAGAAGAAAGGCAACGCGGCGTGAGAAAGAGGAGTTTGGATAAAAGGGGAAGTGCCGCGTGGCACCATGTGTGAAAGCTAAAGTACAAGGTTAAAGTGGAGAATGAAAATAAAGGGAAGGCCCAAAAATTGTGTTATCGTAACAGTTCATGGAAACTGCTCCATTGTTGAGTAAGCACTCTATGAAGTCTGTAGTGAGTTTTGTTGAATATAAATCAACTCCACACATTGGCTGCGTACAACAGCAAGTGTATTACATTCCGATGTGTCTACAATACATTGTCAGTTAGCTTGCCAGTGGAGCGGGAAAGGACTTACTCTGGTTACAAGTGCATGCCCACAATATGAACAACCTTGAAACCTTGATGGGATCAATTTTAACACATCTTAAAGAAAATTCAGTGAATTATCACTGCCGTACCACGTTGGCTGCGCAAGATTGTTGATATGCCCGGGCGTGACAAAAAAAAAGCTGTACGTTCCTGTTTGTAAGGAAAGGTTATCAAGCTAACAGAAAACCTAATCAAAATACATGTAAAATAGATGATTATAGGAGCATACCTCCTTAGTCATGCTATCAGCTGTGCACATAACGTCTCTGGTTGCTGTGGCATTGTTCAATCACATGCTTGTGGCCTTGTATATGCAATTGTCGGCCAATCTTTGGAGGAGCTCCTATTTTTGTTCTTCTGACAGATTTTGTTTGTCCTTCGTGGCCATGTTCTGTAGCTCAATAAGGTCCTTCCTTTCTCCCGGACTCAGACCTAAATATGAGAACCAGTAAGGTATGTTTATAACCACAGGCAAAGTGTAAAGTATGTACTTGGATTTATTTCTAATGCTTTGGCATGTAATATAGCATTGTGAAGCTGTGGTTTTCGCACCTTCGTGTAGTGGGTGTACGCAATTACCATATTCTTAACTTTTTCCACCTTTACATCATGATTTTTGGCGATGTCCGTAATTTTATTATTTTGCTCTTTTACAAATGTAATGATGTCTTTATTGAGCTTCTTGAGCATGTTGTTTTTTTTACTTCCCTTGGAATACTTCTCGAGGCCTTTGCAGCATCAGTAAGTGGCCGCAGAGGAGGGCAAACAGGTAATGTCCTTCTAGTGGGATTGTGTGAGGCCCACGTCGCACTATCAGCCTGTGCCAATTGCCCCTCTGTAGGATGAACACTGCCAGAAGGGAGTGTCGCTCTGTCACCGAGAGGGATAGACGCACCCAATGTGCCGCTGAATATATTAAAAGCCTCTTTTGGTTCACCTTGCAATAAATCAGTTGGAGGCAACGTGCCAGATGGATCAAGTGGGGGCGACATGCCAGATGGATCAGGTGGGGATAATGTGTCAGATGGATTGACTGACACATCTGGTTTCACTGTGGCTGACTGATTAGATGTGCTGTTTGCCAGGGTGTCTGGGAGTGGAGAGGTTGCTGGTGGGTGTTCATGCATGCTCCAAGGGTTGCTAGGCATCTTGTCTGGCCTGTGATCTACAGGGAACTGGGGCTCTTAGAAAAGTGGGTTGAACCAAAAGGGGTATGGTGTATCCCGCATCATAGGTAATGTTGTGGATGAGCTTGTCTCCCTCGGCCAAGAGGCTAACAACAGGTCCACACTACGAGCATTCGCCGAAATCACTCGGTGCGACATACCAAAAGCACAGCGCTGACTGAAAGCCTACTATGGCTATACTCCGGACCATAATTGGGAGTGAAAAGGTAAACAATGGGTCTAATATTGCATAACTATTCCTTTATGGAATGAGCCAAACCATCCCGTTCTAGGATATGGCCGTAACATCATAATCACAGTAAGCCTATTCTTTGACTGTTGCAGATAATTTTGGCTGTTCCAGAGCTGCCACTTATCTTTCCCTTTGTGTGACAGGGAAATGCAATCCCACAAAGACTAGCAGTGAAGAATAGATAAAGACCAAACATGTATATTTTTACCTTTTGATTCTTTGTTCAATCTTGGAGCACACCGGTGAAAGTTTTCCATTTGCATCTCTGGTGTTAGACTGTTGCAACTTGCTATTTTGGCAATTGCTCGTAGTGCCAAGGTCCGTCTCCGAAATGTCGTGTTGTCTAAGTCTGCATCCAGTACATAACTTGTACGATCCTCCAGCTCATTCCTCCGAAAACCATTATTTCTGGACATTATCAGCGCAGGGGGGACTTCCAGAGGATCATTTAAGAAGTTCCAAAGTCTCTCCCTCTCGCCTTTATCCTGCGCCATTCCCTGAAACATCTCATTTGGAGGAGGGAAATTGAATTTGGACATGGATGGATGGAGGCTGCTTCTTTGAAGTGACAATTGTGTCTTGGGGGGTCTCTGGTTGGGGGGGGGGGGGGGAGGGGAGAAGGAGCTGACCTCTTCTGTATTACTCTTTACTTGCATATATGCCAATAAAATAAAAATATGCCGGTGTTTTGGCCAAAACGGCCTAGTAGGACCACCAAATATTAAACCTGCATCAACATTAAATAAACTTTTGGGCAAGAAATATATGATAACTAAATATAATAATCGCAAAAGATCATCACAATATCACAGTGGCAAATGTTGGTGTCATGTGAAAAGTGAGCCAAAGTCTCTGATAAATGATAACAGTTAGCTTAGTTTCATTTAGAAGTTATAACACCAAGTGACGAGTACTTACCTTTGGTGAGCGTGGAAGGTTTGGTGTGATGATAGTGCATCGGCTCCTCTTTGCAGTGAGTCAATATGATTACTAGATTGGGGAAGAAATGTAGCACATACAACAATAGATAAACACTTGATCCATCATTGAACGGCACAAGAATGAATGTAAGTAGTGAGAATAGTGGAGAAAGGCATTAATCATGTCACCATGTAGGACTGTAATATGTTTACTCCAAGGGTGTGCTTGATTCTTGATTGCCCCTATGGTTGCATTGCCAAAAAATAGGCGTGTCAGGATTGCATATGATGTGCACCCACCACAGCTCAGCATTCAGCGCTCGGGTGTGATTTGAGTGTATGCCCCTAAACTGATACTAACACCAGTAATGGACTTACTGGTCATTGCAGAAAAAACCAGCCACCCGACTGTCACAAACACTTATGCCTTGGGATTTGGGGGAACTGCTACTGGAATGGTGAATGAATTGGGCAAAGAACAATGTTGGAAATCCAAGCACTCACAGCCAATGTACATACAATGCTGTCACACGCCTCAAAGATAGTTGCCTTTTTTGTACAACACTTCTGGCAAGCCTGCCAACTTGAACAGGATAATCCCTATGAAATGACTAGGAAATTTGCTATATGACTGATTCTCTAGGATTTTTTTGCTATGCACACTGGAGTATAATGTCCAAAAATATATACTTCATCTTTCCAGCATTACAGGTCTCTCTTACCTGATATATCTGGCAAGATAGTACCATGCACGTACTCGGACACTTTGATTTTGAAGAACTTGACCTCAAATGAAATCTTCAGCATCAAATCATACACTGTCAGAAACCAATCTTGTACTTCCTCTGGTGACACTGTGTAGTCAAAACCGTGAGTCATGTGAGCCTTGAAGTCTTGTAGGATTGTCCGCCCTTCCTTTGCATGAATGTTGCACTGCTCAAAAAAATATTCAATGCCACTCATATTCTCCTTTTGTGCTTGACCCAGGCCCTCTTCAAACGGCTCAAACAAGTGTTTTAGGGTTCCCAGCCAATCTCCCATTCAACTATCCTCTTCCGAAGCTGGTTCAATAATTGGGAGGCTGAAGGTTGGAAGGCAGAGGGACCTCTACAGAGAGTGGCGGTTTCCTTTTTCTCTCTCTTCTTCATGGCTCCAGCACAAGTGGTGCTTGCCTCAGATTCTGTTTCTATCTTTCTGTACAACATTAGATAGATCAGAGCATGTACACCACTGTAAAAAGACGCAAACTCACTTTGCGCGGTTCCTATTCCAACAAATTGTACAATAATGAAGTGTTAAGTCAAGAGTCAAAGGAAAATATATGTACTTAGCTGACCTGAGTCTGGCTTTATCATTTTGAATAGCGTACACTAAAGTATAAAATATGTTAATAATGGAATCAAAGAGAATCACAGAGAAAATTAAATGATCTCACCCCGGTTTGTCTAGCCAGCGTTGTGAAGCTAGAGATTGCTTGACTTTCTTGCACCTTGTAGCCATGATATAGTGAACACGTTCACTATAGTTCACTATGATATGCTTGATTTCCAGTGAATATGTGGACTGATCATGTGACCATTTACTTTACTTTACATTTTCGGACTTTTCATAGTCACATGACCAATCATATAACACATCACCTGACCAGTGTCTAGGCTCACCATGTGACTGGTCACATGCTAAACATCAGACTTTAAACTTTATTTACAACTGTACAGTACCTCATGTATTTTAGTATATATACAGAAGCAATACATGGGGAAGGACTCAGCGAGTCCTCCTGTTGTCTACCAACAACTAACTTGTCAAAACCTAATGGATAACCACTCCCACCTCTTCCTCTTCTTTTGAGTGTTGTTTTTATTGTGCTCCACTGCCTCAAGACTGTGTCTTGTTGGTGTTGTCACAGTGGTCAATAATGGCTGTTAGTTTTTGTAATGCAAAATGTGCAAATTCTCGACAACAATTTGTTTTGTGTGTAGGGCTTCACCTTAGATATTACCAATAGGAAGGATAAGACAGAAGTCCTTGTCTTTGCTATCTCAATGACCTCTGATAGAGACATTGAGGTTAATCACCAGTGAAAGGAAGGGGAATATTGGAGACGAATTGTTGCCAGGCAAAATCGACGCAACTTCAGCCAATAGCTCATACTCCTCAGGCAGCTGGAGCTCAATCTTGTGGATAGAGTGATTATTAGAATAGTGTACAATGAACTTACCCCAAAATGATGTTTGCTGGGATCCTCAGGTATGTCTCACATGTAGCCTTTACATCATTTTGATACAGAGACTGAAGCTAGCAATAACTCAGGTAAATGATCGGATAAGGCTCCCAATGTGTAGCCACATACCTGTGTTTGCAAGTCATTAGTGTCTGTTGCTACATGGCCCCTCACTGCTTGTTCCCTTTCCTTCTCAGTCCACAGGACATTGGCATTGCGACCGTGTTCTTCCTGAAAGACTTTGTTTGCAGCCAAAGAATGATTATATGATGTAGGGATGTGTTAGTTTTGGTGATTCTGCACCTTTGTGCTACCTATATATTTTCATTCCTTTCTCTATCTATTCTTCTATTATCCACTATTGATTGTGTTCTCTATTATTTTGCCTTTGTGGCTGCTTTGTTTACCTTTGTTTACAAAACTTCGGACAGTACTGCAGAGTCCAATGCTTCCTATTCTCTAGTTACTCACATTGGACTCTAGGTACTGTATACCTGTCATACTCTCTAATAATAAAGTTACTCACATTGGACTCTAGTTCCAGTCCCTGATTGCTCTCAGCAAGTGGCTAGACACTTCCTTCAAGCTTTGTTCTTAATAGGATGGTGGTGATGTTTTTCTCGCTGAGAAAGCAAGATGGATAGGAGTTGGGAAGAGGACAGTCCTTTTCCTCATTGATTTCAGTTGATAGGGGACTGTATGGCCTACTCAGAAATGAGTGTTCCAGTGGTGCAAGCATGTTGTAACCCAGTTAGTGCAGAGGGATAGCTGGATTACCAGTGCAAATAGTGGAAGTGTAGCAAGACTGCCAGGCGACACAGTCACACTTAAGTAAAACAAAGTTACTAGGTATATTGTCATTAGCAAGGATATCCTATTAAACTTCAATAAAGCTAAAAACTATAGCACGCACTTGAAGATAACAGAATCAAAAAAACAGTCTGTAGAGCTGATATTTGTGCAACCAAATTCATTGGCTAGCTGATGCTCCGCAAGTATAGCCAGGGAGAACATTAATGCCATGCTAATGGGCAAAGAGAGGTGCATGCAACTGATAGTAGAAATGGTTTGGTCGATAATTAAATTTCCCTCGATAGTCTCTTTTTAAAGCTTGTCAGAGGTGTATAAAAGGCGACTATCTTCAATTCTTTTCTTTGGCATTCTTAGCAAATTGGCAAGGTCCCATGGTGAAGTGCCCTCCATGGCAGCAACTGAAACACAAAGACCCAGCCGGCAAGAAGTACTAATAAATATATGGAGCCTCCACCAGCAAGGGCTGCAAACTTGCTTCCAGTGAAATGCCAGTCTTAGAATGCCCTTTTGCTGGGTTTATTGGACAGATGTGTAATTTCTTGATTGTATATTCTATTGAGAGAGAGACCTGTTTGTATTTTGGTACTACAATTTGAGATATGAGCGAAGGATATTGAATATGAGAGAAAGACAAGTGTACTTACCTTTGACATTTTGTGACAAGCTGCATAAGGTTAACCATCAGAAGAAAGTTGACTGCTATGTCCTTGCCACTAAGTCCCTTGCAACGGGCAACAACTGACATAAGTGATTCATTGAGATATGCTCCCTCCTGGATTGCAGACTTGACGTTTAGGAGCCAAGGTTGTGCGTGTCAGAGCCCCAACAAGCGGATGAAAGAGTGGCAATGATGGCACTGACATCCTTGCTTGCGTTGATCCAGGGACTACTTCATTGTCACCATGTACCTTCGCCACCCTGACGCTGCAGTGCAAAAGTAATACCACCCCTAGGACAAGGGCGATGGGGCTCAGAAGCTGGTGCCAGGTCTTGAGGTTGTTGGGTTTGTCGTCTTGTTGCTCTGGATTTCCCTTGATTGCTTTGCTTGGAAGCCATAATGGTTTTTTTTGGAAGGCTGGTATTGGGTAGGTTGATTGATTCAGAACCAGAATCTTGAAGTGTATCAGTGCCAGTAGAAAGATGAGACTTGTCCAACCAGGGAAGCATGTTTGGTAGTGCTGATTGCTCTTTAGGTAGGTTATTAAATTAGATGTAGTATTGAATGGTGCCGTTGGCTCTCCAAAGAGGAACTGGAAAGAAAAATGTAAACGTACCTAGTGAGGTTTCACCTAACAAAAACTCGGATTCAAATAGAACTGACGAATATATAGTTTCAGCTGAGGATAGCCAGATCAGAAATCAAACTTGAAAACTCACCTGGCAATGCAGCCAAAATTGATGGGTACAATAGAAATGTTGATAAGTTGCTCTGAAAGTTGACCAGGCCTTCAGGTCTTGGATACTATTGAGTATTTCCACCAGATGCATAAGGTCATTCCTATGCATGCTCAGTGCACATGCCAGCAGCTCACATTCCAATATGGATAGCATTTTTGGGATAGCCAAAAAAGGCAGTTGAGCAGGTGTTTGAGCACCTGCCATTCTTGGTCTGATTTGACTAAACCATGGAGCCCTGGCTCAGAAGGAGAGGTCGCAGATTTTCTGAACTATCTGGTTCACAAAGTTGATCAGCTTGTGGATTCTGGCACCTTCAAGAGGTTCAGATGGTGGACTTCTGCATATGCTATCCAAGTAGTCGGTGATGCTGGTGGAAGGCGCCACCCAGATCTTGAGCTCATATCCTACAGTGACACATTTTATCCCCTTAAACTCCCTCCTGCAAGTATAAGAAATGCCAACAGTCTTGGTGAGCTCAAGGACCAAGAGGAAAATAAAGCCTCTTTTGACAAGGTACACAAACAGCTTATGGGAAGATTGTCATTTGTTAGGGCTGCACAAGATTGATATATCTACACTCTAGGTACTCCTTACATTATTATCTAGTTTCCTACTGATCTCATGCACTTTTAAGGTCTTTCTATATGAGGTTCTTCCTTCAATTTGCTCTACATGGATCAGGGTGGCTCAATCATTACATTTGAACTCAATTTTCACCAGTAACTAACACCTTCTCCTTGGATGTTCCCATGGCTCAGACGAGTGTTTGGCCTACAATACTGGGGCTAACCCCAATTATGTTCGCATCAGCACTTTGGGTGAATTGAAGGTTCACTGTATTCTCTTTATTTCTGACAGCATCCATGGGCGTGGAACTGTAGTCAGGCAAGCACAAATACCTATATTAAGGAGATCAGATGACCCATGGATATTGCGGTTAAAAGGTGTCAATCTGATAGTGAAGGATACTTGGCATGATACTCACCGCAGTCTTACTGAGGGTACAATTTTTCGCCTGCTTGAAGCAAAAGGAGTAAAGGGAGTCCCACATCTCATTTGTGAAGAGAAAGTTTGCAGCTCAAAGTGATGGGCCCAGCATGATCAATCAAGCCAAAGTCCAGAATATAATTCCACGTCCAATATTCATGATGCCCTTGGCTCCACATTATCCCTGAAAAACAAGGAGAGGGCCCAAGTTTTGGCTCATCCACACCACCCTTACTAACTGCGTGTTCACATTTGTTCAATGACTACACCTGCTGGTGCAATTATAACAGATTTTAATTGCCTAAAGGAGCTCCTTGTCGTGATCATTGATCTCATCAAAAGCAAGTATCATACCCACTATCAATTTGTCTATACTGACATTAACTAGGTCACAATATGGCAATGGTGACCTCTGTTTCAGGCCAAGTTTCTGTGAAAGTCTTACACCAGGATGGCTCAATCAGCAACTCCCTTATTGTGGATCAAGCACTGTCTGACTGGCCCTTTTTGAAAGCTCCAGAGGGATGTGCACCTCCCAATACTCACATACGGAGGGGTTTACTTGCAGACTGGGGATTTGTAGCTGTATTTGAAGATACTGAAGAGTTAGCGGAGCATTCAGACGACTCAAAGAAACGTACAGATAACGTGTCTGAAGATTCAGACCAGAATGACCACTATTTTGGATTCAAATCTGGTGGGGTCCAGAAGCTGCAAGAGTTGGTGAAGTCCATGCTATCCACCTTCAACCACGAGGAAGAAATAATCCGCTCTGACCAGAGTGTCTATTTGTTGGATTTATTTTTACATAATAATCAACCTGAGTGGACGTTGGACAGAGGGTACTCTTGATGAGGTTATACAACAGTTGAGTAAGGAGGGCTGGCAGGTTGGTAATGGAAATCATGTTCTTGAGTGTACAGTAAGTGTTTATATCGGCCATCATTAAATTATTTTGTTTGATGTATTTTTTTACAGGGGACAGAGCCTTTTATGGCAGTGGAAGTGCAAAATACACAGCCTGGTGACTGGATTTGACACACTGCCGATCATGACCTGGAGTTGTTTTATTACGTATTGCTGGCCATGTGTGTCTTGATGGTAAAGCCGTATGAGATGAAAGATGCAGATGCTAAAGAAAAAGACAACATCAAGGAATGGCTAAATCCCGATTTCACTTCAATGTTTACCCGCTCTGACGCTGCTTTCCACAAGTATCAGACCTTTGGCAGAGTCGATGGTCTCAGCTTGTTTCTTGAAAATAATGTATCTGAACTTTGCCTTTACAACCCCTTATTTCAAGCGCCTCTGTAAGATTTTGTTTGGGTCCACATTGTTCCTCTCAAAGAGATTTGTAGAGGCGGGTCCGCCACCATTCTTTGTACTGTTGCATGCCTCCCATGACAATGTTTTTGATATCCTCGGGGAAGCTCTAGAGGAAATTCAATGCAATGAAAAGTGGAAGCAGATCATCAGGGTTTGTCCATCATCTGGATCTTTGGAGGTCTGATGACGAGTGATTTGCATTCCAGGCCCCTTTGGTGTTGAGCTATGTTTCAGGTGCAAAGAGGACCAGTGGAAGTATGGCAAGGTATTCGAATTTGATCACTTCCTCCGCATCCTCTCTTCAGGCAGTCAAGGCATCCAATTGTCTGCAAGCTGTTACTCTCCAATCTCTTAAACGCCATCATAATGCCTTGTCTTTGTTCTTTGCTTCTGATATTGCAGATTCTAAGCACCCTTGTACTAAATAATTATGTATTTGTAATGTGACCTTGTTTGACATCTGTAAAATTGGGTTCTCTGTAGCATTCATTGTTCCTCATTCTCCAACCCAACAAAATGCTTGTCAACCGTAATACTCCTCACCCATGCCCAGCATCATGTGGCAGAGCTTTTACCAGCACCCGTGCCCTCAATACGCACCTTGGCTCTGCAAGAAGCTGTGCTTGGTACTGCAAGGGTAAATTGAGAGAGGTCCTAACCCAGCAGGATGGCAACTTGGAGAGGCAAGGATTGCTAGTGGAAGAAAATTTAGATAATCCCTATGGCCCTCCACATCCATTCCAGGAGGAATCCATTGGAGATACTGTGGAAGATATTGAAGAAGATCTATTTGCATTCATCCTACTCAAGCAACCTGAATAGGAGGATCTGGAGCCAGGGGAGGCAGCAGGTCCTTATAATCATCCAAATGCCATTTCTCTGAATGATAATGATGATGAGCATAAAAATTCACCACCCTACAGTAGGTCAGATAATATGTATGGACCATACCTTGCATAAGAGATGGAGAAAAGAGTTTGAAGGGGCAAGAGGGGCTGTAGACAAATATGTCGATGTGGATATGGATAATAATTTCCCAGATGCCCCTGGACCACAGGATACTAGGTTTTTTCCATTTGCATCAGAAACAGACTGGTGAGTCGCCTGTTGGGCGATCCAGGATGGAATAGGTCACAAATCATTTGACCGTTTGTTAGCTATTCCAGTGGTATGTCTTTATTCTATTTACTTCCTGGATCTCCTTAAAGAAGCCATTGTTTCAGGTCAAAGAGAGACTGGGATTGTCCTATCACAATATTAAAGGGCTACACAAGATAGTTGATTCTGGTATTCTATCCAGAGCTGATTGGACGTCAAAAACCATTGCATTCCCAGATGCCCCTGATGACAAGCATCTAATTCATTACCGTGATATCCTTTCTGCCATTTGTAGCCTCCTTGGCAACCCAGCCCATGCAAAACACATTGTCTACAAACCTAAGAAGATATTCAGTAATGCACAGAAAGAGAATAGAATTTACAATAAAATGTGGACTGGAAAGCGGTGGCATGCAATCCAGGTCAGTATTATGCTGGGAATTTTAATTTTATTTGAACGTTGACTCTTATGTGTGCAAGTACGTCTACCTAAGGGAGCAGCTCTTTCACCAGTCGTAATTGCTACAGACAAAACACAATTGACACAGTTCTCAGATTCCAAATCTGCCTATCCTGTGTATCTAACTTTGGGCAATATTCCACGTGCAATACAACGGAGGCCAAGCCAGCATGCCTGTATCTTAATTGGCTACTTGTCTGTAAGCAAAATCATAGGCATGTAACACTCCGAGAGAAAAGTCATCCAGAGTGCAGAGACTATTTCATGAGTCAATGAAGATTATTTTGGACCCATTAACAAAAGCTGGGAGGGATGGAATAGAGGTGGTAGGAGGAGATGGAGCAGTGAGAAGAGTATACTCTGTGCTAGCCTGCTATGTGGCAGATTATCCAGAGCAGTGTCTGGTGATGTGCTCAAAATATGGTACCTACCCCAAATACAAACAACCTCCAGAAGAGCTTTCAGCCTCTACTGCAGGAGAGCCACGTACTGATCAATGGACAGAGTCAGTAATTAACAAGGCTAAGGAAGATACACAACTGTAACATCCATATTGCAATCACTCCTGATGTCCTCCAGCAGTTATACCAGGGCATTTTCAAGCACATGGTGCATTGGTGCCAGAAACTACTAGATCCTAAAGACCTTGATGCACGCATTAGAGCACTTCCTCCCTGCTTTGGTGTTTGTTATTTCAAGAATGGCCTTTCTGCTCTTGGTCAAATAGGGGGGAAGGAACGGAAAGATATGGCAAAGATACTATTGGGATGCCTTATTGGCAAACTTCCATGTCATGCTATAATTACCTATTGATCACTTTTAGACTTTATTCAGATAGCACAATACACAATGCATGATGATACCACCTCGGGCTACCTTGCCCGATCTCTCAATATTTTTCACCAACACAAAGATATCTGTATTTGTCTTGGCATCAGGGACCATTTCAACATACCTGTTACGATACACAATTTTTGGACCTTTAATTTTCATTCTCCTCACTAACTTTATACTGTAGTTTTCACACCTTGTGCCATGCAGCACTTTCCTTTTTGTTCAAACTCCTCTTTCTCGTGCTGCACTGCCTTTTTCCTTGTTTTAGCTACAAGTCTCTCATGCAGTGGAGCTGGTCACACAGACTGTGCCCTCTGACATCATCAGCCACTGCTTTATCAACTGTATAGTACAACATGTACAAACAACCTGTAGTAGTATATATACCTCAATAGATCCAGGAGACTCCTCAGCGAGTCCTCCTGTTGTTTACCCACAACTAACACGGTCCTACCTAAGGGGTAATCACTCCCTCATCACTACCTCTATAGTTTGTTCTAGTTGTGCACCAGAGTAACTAACTCTTGGTTGCTACAATACCTAAATTTCATTCCCTCTTACACTACCAGGAGTTTATTAATAAACCTAAGTGAAACTACAATAGATGTTAGTTTAAGGTGATCTCTAATAAATGTAATGTAACATACCTCAGCCGCTGCCCAAGAGGCTATAGAAACGACTGAGGTATTCCTATACTAAACCCCCTACTACTTATAGTCAGAGGTGCTACTCGCTACAGTATAATGACTCCTAGGAGTACAATTGTGCTCCTAGGAGAACAATGGTTACTCAATGGAGTGGTGGCTATGCTCCATGGAGAACAATGGCTGCTTTGGCAGAGACCGGGTTTATCCAGTTTTGTCATTTATCACATGGTTTGGCACCACCAACAACTACAATATGGAGATGTTTGAAAGATTTCATATAGACTTTGCTAAAGATAGATGGAGGTCCAATAAGAGGAATGAAGCTCCTCAAATGATTGTTAGAATATACTCTGACATACCAATACTCCATAGGATAATACCTCTGATTTGTAAGCCAGCCCAGTATGCAGCAGCTATTCTGTGTAAAACGTCTGTGGTTGCATGTTATGTTTAAGATCCTACATTGTATAACCTTGGCCATATAGCTCAATTGGTAGAGCAGCTGGCATGTATCCAGAAGGTTCCAGGTTCAATCCCTGGTCTGGTCATTATCCAATTTTATCAATGATTACCTGGCTGCTGCATAGGGAAAAAATAATTGCTTTTGAGAGTTATCTTAAAATGAGCATGGAAAAAGACGATAAAGATGTTTTCCTTTGTGCCAAGTCTCAGGATCATCATATCATTATTGCAAAGAATCCAAGCAAATCCCAGCAATCACTTATATCTGTCATGGAAAAGTGCTCTTGCCCAGGCTTTGAGGACGTACTAAAAATCTATCTTAATTAAAAATTACAGCAGCCCCATTCCAGAGTACAAACAAGATCTTATCCTCTTCCATTTCGAAACCTTGATATTTTCCACTTATTCAAATTCTCCTTTTAGACTCTTGGAAACAATGTGGACTTGTTTGATGACCAAATGGATGCTGTAAAGGCAAAACCCTCAAGTGTTGGTGGACAGCATCCTAGGTTTGATACTATTATAGTAATAAACTCCAATGACTGTGAATCAACAGGTTTGACAGGTAAGTTCTATAATATAAAGCTTTATCTACTATCTGTTTAAAAATTGTACCAGGCACAAGAATTTGGACGTCTCAGAGTGATCTTTAAGCTATCTACAACTTTATATGGCACACATAGTACCCCTTCTAACTGGCCCAAAGATCATTTGGATAAAATTGGATAATGACCAGACCAGGGATTGAACCTGGAACCTTCTGGATACATGCCAGCTGCTCTACCAATTGAGCTATATGGCCAAGATTATACAATGTAGGACCTTAAACATGACATGCAACCACAGACGTCTTACACAGAATAGCTGCTGCATACTGGGCTGGCTTACAAATCAGAGGTATTATCCTATGGAGTATTGGTATGTCAGAGTATATTCTAATAGGATCAGCACAACACCACAAGCTTTCTCATAGAGAAGGATCAGCATAGTCCCTTAAGCCTCATGATGGATCCCTCAAAACTCATACACTCGAGTTCGCAGATATGCATTAAGCTGCAAATTTCCATGAGCTTAGCCATGCTGGTGATGCCTTGGAAGCAACAAATGATAAGACACTGGTGCCTGAAAATTGTTAGTACTTGGTAATGTACAATAAATGTGTTGCTTTATATGTCATCTTCTTGTGTTGTTTATCTGTGCTTGACCTTTTGATAGTCACACTATATTATGGCTTTGCTATGTGTAATGTGCCATTATATGAGGTTTACCATTCTAGGTCAAATGTCATTGAGTTTTTAGGTCTTTTATGGCAGAAGTTCAAAAAACCTGGCCCAAGGCTCATCTCAAGAAATCCATATCTGTCGTATTGAGGCCTATATTTTTCCATAAAGAACATATTACCAATTTAAACAGTCTTGGAAGCATTCCCACTACCCCGTCTTAATCTTGATAGCACCGCTGAGGCCAGGGGCAGGCCTGCAACTCAGAAACCTTCCTGTCAGTATCAACACAACTAGATTTACATCAAGCTCCCACTCAAGGTATCAAAAAATCCCCCCCAGACTAACCTCTTGGAGTTGAAGGATGGCCAGATCCAGTGGTGGAAATATACTGGAGGAGAGCAAGCAAAGAAATAAGTATATTTTCTGATTAATGTCCAAAAGTGTCACACTCTCATCTTTATCTTGTTGATTTTAGTCACATTGAGATCTTCATTGGTTTTATTTTCTCTTTTTTTAGGCATGTTTGTTGCCCATTGTAGTCTATTGGCACCAGATATCAACATAGAGATGCCTTTTACAGCATTTAAATACAGTAAATAAGAATTGTATTACGAGTATTGCTGAGACCTTAACTCCTATTACAAGGGAATCTTAATATGTCTCTTTTAGGGTATCTGTATTTTTTCATTCTTAAGAAGAAAGATAGTACATCTGAACCTTTGTCCCCTCCTGTCCCCATCTTTGTTTACTCAGTCCCCTACTTATGCAGAAACTCAAATATCCCCATGATTTTAGGTCTATCTGGCCCATACCAAATTGCCCTTCAAAGCAAGTTGGACATCTTTGTTTTATTAATTAACACTGATATACTATTTCAGCAAAGTATGCCTGTAAATTGTAGAGATGCAAAGGTGTCCTCACTGCTAACTAACCTCTAAGATTCAGAACACACCATTCCTCTCGAACAGGTAGGCGGAGGAAATAAATTGGATATTCCTACCCCAACACAACAGCTACACACATTAAGCCAACTAATTGTGACAGTGGGATTGAGTGTTATATGTAGGCATGCCATGCACTGCTCCCAGATGAGCCAGCTGGAGCCCCACCAGAATATTTTGTCACATACACACAGTTGCCATCAGCTCATATTTGCACATATGATTTCCACCAGCCTCAATAACTGTCTGCACTACACCCCTCTCCTCCCCTTTCATTTCCCATGCAACAATTGCATATATATCTGCCTACACCAGCCGGCCAGTATTCAGCCCACCACGTGCAAGGTTCAGGCCAGCCTCATCAAGGCCATAATTAAGCCGGACTATGGATTTTTCCAGACACTCCAAGAGGTTACAATGTGCCATAGGAAGGAATGCAAAAGGTTGAGATGCATCCTCACAGTGCTCCTGGAGGCTCCAATGTAGCATATGCAGGTAGGCTCACTCACACCAGAGTATTCTGAACAGCTGATAACATATTTTTAGATGCTTTTTGAACACCCTATTGGGGTAGGGGTTCCCTTGAGCCTCCACAGTCTCCCTTTGTAGGTCCTGGACCTCCATTTGCTGTGTCAATGTCTTTCTGGCCTTCTGTCTCCCCTGCTCTTAACTTCCACCTTCTTAATGTGCAAGCTATCCTAAAAACTGACATAATTCCCCCAACCCCTCAAAACACTGTGCAGATGGACCAGTAAAAGGCTATATCCTGACATCAAATGTAATGTTTTACCAACTCAAACACTGTTATCAAATCCAACGACACCACCCAACCCTGCACAAAAGCTTGCTGACAAACTTTTTCCGCCAGTGCAACCACCTGAGGCTAGCAGTATTGACCACTCTGGATAGCTTGTAAGGATATCCTGTGACAACCAACCACCAGACCCCTTACTTTATAGAACAAGGCCAAGGGCCCCACCAATGTTAAATACAACTTTTGGAATATATATACAAGGTATTTTTCTGTTGACACTACTGAGGAACTTAAGCGTGTCCCTAGTGTGGGCCTTTCAGAAGGTGTTACTGGTGAGATAAAAGCATAACAATAATATTCATTTGAAGCTAATATCAGTAATAGATAATGTGGAAGTACAAAAATAGTGTTACACTGTGTTCAAAGCAGCCTACCCTGACACATGGCAACAAATCCTCGAGTCAGAGCAAGATGTTATGCTCTGCAAGAGCCCTGGGCAGACTGCTGTATGGTTTTCAAGCAGCCATCACAATGTGTAGTGGTATAGTCAATGAAGATGTGTCACTTGGTGCAATACATGTTACCAAATGTGTGCAGGATGTAAGTAAACCAACCTTTCATGAGTGTCTGTTATTCATAGTGCTATCTACAGTTCTTCCAAGCACAGTGCCATGCAGACAATAATACAATTATTGGACATTTCAAGGCACACATATAGTAAGTTTATGGATTACTACTACTTAAAAATCTAGTTTCTCAGTGCTCAGTCTATTCATCTAGTAATAACACATCTCTTTATATTGTGAAAAAAGTGTTCAATGAGAATGCCAGCCAAGATAAAATTATCCCAGACCCACCTCAGGCTGCCAAGGATCCAGTGACAATATAGTCAAAGATCCTAATTTCAACCTCTAGCAGATTAAGGGGGGTTTGAAAGGCACTACCATATGTTTACAACATCTTGCCAAGTGATTTTACTGACTTATATTGCCTTTATCACATACTCAAATCAGATCACATACAAAGATCTGCCCACCTCACTGTAATAATGTCCATAAATGATCTTCACTGTTGTATAGGTCATATTGCCCACAATTTGCTCAAACACCTTATTAAATCAGGTTTAGCTGGGGGCATAACCATAGATGAGGCCAAAAAGATCATCTTCTGTGAAATCTGTGTATGCGCTAAAGCAGTCAGAAAGCCTTTTCCAAAAGCAAGCAATACCAGGGCAAAAACTTATAATGAAAGGACTCACTCGGACCTTTGGGGACCTGCAACGGTACAAGGCTTTAAAGGAAAAAAGTACATGCTGACGTTCACGGATGACTATTCCTGTGAAATGCATGTCTAGTTTCTCGCAACAAAAGATGAAGTCCTGGCCATCTATAAGAACTACGATGCATGGTTACATACCCAAAAAGACGGCACCAGAATAAAGGTTCTAAGATCTAATTGCGGGGGAGAATATATGAGTGCAAAGTATGATGAACATCTTGCAAAACAAGGCACAGTGAGAGAACTCACCACACATGACTCACCCCAGCAAAACAGTGTCGCAGAACGCTTAAACTGCACTCTTGTTGAGTGTGCCCACACAATGATAATTGGGGCCGGATTGCCTAAATTCCTCTGGAGTGGAGCATTAAAACATGCGGTCTGGATCAAGAACCAAGCACCTACCAGAGCACTAGGTGGCAAAACACCATACAAAATTCTACATAGCGTAAAACCAGACCTACATGATATACATGAATTTGGATGCACAGTGTATGTGAAAACCATAGGTGCAGGGAAATTAGACCCATGTGCTAAACTAGGGAAATGGGTAGGATATGATGGTCAGTCCAAGGCTTATAGAGTTTACTGGCCAGACAGACGCACTTTAACGGTCGAACAAGATGACATTTTTAATCCAGAAGAACAACTCACTACAGCCCATATAGACAACATTGACTACCAGTTCTTTTTTGATCCTGATGATACTGCAACAAACAATATTAGCAAACTGCACAACTTGCTGGACACAGCAATAAATGTGCTGGACTTACCTCGTGTTTGTACACCACCTAGTCACACCTCCACTCAAACCTCATCCAATTCCTCTCAAACCCATTGCTGTTGATCCACCTCAAAATGTCAACCAGCCACCTCTTGAGCCTCCAAAGGACCCAATCCTACCAGGAGAACCCAAGCAAGACCTTCAACCACATCCTAAATGTGTAGAGCTGAAGCCTGCAGGCTTCTATAGAGCTCTACATGAAGGATGTGTCACTGCAGCAACAGTCACGGCTATAACTGGCAAATACAAATCAGATGACAACAGCGGCTATAGTGAGGTCAACGGGACTTACCTCAGCGCCCAAACTGCAGATACACGCACCATAGCGACTCCCAAATATAACACGCACCATAGCGACTCCCAAATATAACACGCTGACCATGAGCAAAGTGTTCAAAGGGCCCCCACAGGAAGCAATGGTTAGACACTATAAATGATGAACTGAAACAAATTGAGACCTTACGCATGTGGGAACTGGTCAAGCCACCACCAAACGGAAACCTTATTCAATGTCATTTTGTGCCTCAAATCAAGTGTGGACCCAACAATGAATTCTTGAAATTCAAAGTTAGGCTGGTAGCAAATGGAAATGGCCAACAATAAGGTGTCAACTACACTGAAACATATTCAGCTGTATCTCGGATGACAACAAATTGTCTTGTTCTGGCATATGCAGCACATCAAAATGTCAAAATCCATCAGATTGTCATTAAAAGTGCTCACCTTAATACACAAGTTGACAAAAATATATACATCAGGAAAACATGGTTTTACTATAAGTAATGCTAATAAGTACACACTAGTTCATAATTTTTGCTATTATAGCAAATATATTAGCCATATCAGTTCATATCGGTTCATATCAATTAGTACAACTAGTAGACAGTTGCTTGTACTATAGCATACTATATCATACTATTTTGCATTTAGTGTGTACTTTTTGCATCTAGATTGATTTAAAGCACAGTGTCAAAACCCAAAATGACTGTGCTTTAGTTGCTCTAATAAGCTTTATTTCACTCTGAAACAGATACAGAGTATATTATAATCATTATACTATAGATTTAATGTACAAAGTAACAAGTATAGTATATTGAAATGTACAACTACTCAAATGTAAAGCTTGAATACATTACTAAAAAATCAGAAACAAATAAATTGTGTATAAAGAAACATAACTTACCAGATAAAAAATTCCACACTAGCACCAACCTTTGAGACATTGTAGACAGCGTTGAAGGCTTTTAAAATTTAAAGCTATCTTGATGAAGTTATATTAGTTTAGAAAAATTGTATAGGTACTTAAAACTTCTCTGAATTTGAAGTCATCATCCAGCCAATGATATTTATTTTTCCCACACTTGGAGGTCATGCAACACAATGAGCGGGGTAGTCGGGGGGAGGGATTGTTCTGGCAGCACAATCCCGCCTTTTTACAGCCTGCCCATTGTACACCACAACCTTGAAGAGCCTTCCACACTGTTGTAGACAGTGTAGAGTGCTCTGCAGATATTTCAAGCTCCGCTCCAATATGGCAGAGCATATTGGACATATTGAAGCGGAGTTTAAAATGCCTTGGGAAGTGGTCAGAGACCAAGTTTGCCCTCCACTGAAGCACAGATAAATTGGATGGACTGGTTAGCTGGATGGATGGGTGGGTGGTGGATGGATGGATGGATGGCAGGATGGATGGATGGGTTATGGATAGGTAAATGGATGAAATTGTTACTGATGTAATAATGCATATAAGGTAAAGCAATTGTAGTTTGATTGAAATTTATATGTATCTTACTCCAAAGTCACTTAATATTATTATTCATTCTAATCAGTTCTTATTGGTACCAAATGTATATATACTGCTATATAATAGCAACTACTATTTCTATTGTACTCTAGGAGCACTTAATGTCATTATCCGCTTTAATTTGTTATGATCTGTTCTGGATGGTACTAGATGCAAATATAATGTCATAAATACCATGGCCACCGCTTCTATAGCAACTTATACATTATTTTTTGCCACAGTTGCTATATTTGTTAAAAGTACCAAATATAGCCAACTATAGCAAAATCATGTTTTCCTGATGTACACGCATCCTCCACCATACTGCCTAACAAAAGAACAGTCTGGCCTTGTCTGTAAACTGAATAAAGGACTATGGTCTTAAACTAGCAGGAAAACAATGGTATGACAAACTTACCAAAATGTTTACACGACTCAGATTCACCAGATCACAAAATGACCACACTCTTTTTATTCGACATCACAAAAATGACAGGACCATTGTTATAGTCTCAGTTGACAACATGCTAATTGCAGCAAAAAGATTGAGACTATACAAGAGTTTAAAACTGGCTTTAAGGATGAATATGAGATCACCAACCTTGGTGAAGCACACTGGCTACTGGGCATAGAAATCCTGCAAAACAGAAACACTCGTACAATTAGTCTTGGCCAACAGGCTTTGATAGACACAATTCTTGCATGCTTCAATATGTCCGACTGCAAACTAACCACAACACCTATGGAGCCTGGCAAACTACTGGTCAAATCACAAACTCCATCTTCTGCTAGTTAAACCGACAAAGTGAAAAACATGCCATACAGAGAAGTGATAAAATTAAATAATAACCAGACCAGGGATTGAACCTGGAACCTTCTGGATACATGCCAGCTGCTCTACCAATTGAGCTATATGGCCAAGGTTATACAATGTAGGATCTTAAACATAACATGCAACCACAGACGTTTTACACAGAATAGCTGCTGCATACTGGGCTGGCTTACAAATCAGAGGTATTATCCTATGGAGTATTGGTATGTCAGAGTATATTCTAACAAGAAGTTGTCGGGTCCTTTATGTATCCTGCCATATGCACTAGACCCAACATCTCTTTTGCAGTCTCCTCGCTATCTTGTTTTCTCCAAGACCACAACACTACTCATTGGGAGGCGGCAAAGCACGCTCTACACTATCTGAAGGCAACAAATTTTTTTTGCTTAGTCATTGGTCAAATTTGAGACAAACTCACTGGCCACTCTGATGCTGATTTTGCTTCCCACGACCACAGGCATTCAATCTCTGCCTACACTTCTGTACCTATGGTGGTGCTGTTTCGTGCAACTCTAAAACACAGCCTATAGTCGCTCTTTCAACCACCGAAGCTGAATACATTGCCATAGTGCATGCCACCAAGGAGGCCATATGGAAAGACATTACCACAACAGACCTGGCTCATCCCACTATATTATACTCCGACAACCACAGCTCTATTGAGTTATCAAAAAATAATGTCTACCATGCTAGAACCAAGCATATAGATGTCCGTTTTCACTTTATTTGAGAAGTGGCTGATCAAGGAGTCATTTCACTGACTTTCTGTCCAACTGATCAAATGCCTGCTAACATGCTTATCAAGCCACTTGCTCGGTTCAAACTCGACATTTCCACTGCTGTTCAGTTTAAGGGGATGTGTTAGCTATAGAAACATCATAGTTACTCTACAATGCACATGTACTATTTTCTTTCTTTTCTCTCTAAATTGAACATGCTGACTGCCTGTTCTACTTTCCGCTTTTTTACTGTTTACATAATAGTCACTTACTTTCCCATGGTTCTGTCTAAAAACATGTAATTGCCTCGTTTGCAAACCTCAGTCTTCTTGTTACAGGACTGAGGTATGATACTATAATATTCCCTTATGACAACACTTACTGATCTTATCTTAGTTTTTCTCTCAATAGGTACTTATCCAATAAATCAGTCTTCTTGTTACAGGACTGAGTTTTTCTCTCAATAATTCTCAACTCAACATTCTGTGGCATGGCAAGAACAAGAGGAAAAACAAAGAAAAAAAGCAGAAGAAAGGGAAAAGCACAAACAGCATCTAAAACTACAGTTGGAACAAATAGCAGCAGAGAAGGCTGCCAAAATAGCCATTCTGGCTCAGAAGCTCGAGAATATTGCTAGGGAAAATGAGGTGAGACCTTTGGCAAAATCTATACAATTGCACTCACTGATAATCTTGCAAGAGGTTACAAACTAGGATACAAAATCCAGAAAACCCCTCTGACCCCTCTGGAAGAACAGATAGTCACCAAGCCCAATATCAATCTGTAGATGATACCAAAACCTTGAATTAGGGGGACATGGTGGGGCAACCTTCACAATTGAGCCTCAGCAATTGAGTTGCAACCCCTATATTTGAGAAAACCTCCTTACCAGTATCCCGGCGCCTACAGACCATTCCCAAAGGATGACTCAGACACAAAGCACCAATTGTTCATCTCTAGGGCATCTGCACAAATAAATTTAGTGGGACACAAAGTTGTATATAAACCGGTACTATACCTTAACCAATACTAATAAAAGGACCTCTGTAACAAAGTGGCCGGACCAACCAGAATTTACCTTCAAATCTTCATCCCCCCAGACTCCAGAATGGCAGACCCATGAAGACGAAGAAGATGCAAGATTTGTTAACTTGATAGAGAGGGTGATGCGCCAGGCATTCCCCAGTTTGTCCTTTTTCCCTTCTGCGCAGGCTGAAATTGGTCTACAGCATCAAAGCAGCTCTTACTCACGTAGACAGCAAAAAGGGAAAGTGGCAGAGATACAGCAATCTAGAAACAATAAAGAAGTACACAAAAAATACATGGTGAATCACTGTATGAGCACTTATACAGAATATGGAACTTACAATATAATAGAGACTCTTGCAGTGTATATTCAAGACAAAATTTGATGTTGGAAAGAATGAAGAGTTTGCACTGCACGAACCTGCAACAAGACAAGACATAGTTGCATTAAATAGGGGTGATAATGGAGCTGTCGGATCTGGCAAAGACCACCTGCGTTTTGACATGAGAGGCAATATGACTTCCAAGTGGAATCACAAGATATTTTAGTACCTGCTAGAGGAGCTAATACAAGAGAAGACCAAATGGCGGCTCCCTGATGCTCCAGATAGCTACCTAGAAGACCTAATCATAGAAAGTTTGGCAGGATCAAACCACATTGGAAGGCAGATCACTGCCAAAGATGAACTAGAAATATGGGACAACATAAAAAACAGACTAGTAGCCAAGTAAGAGGACAGGTTGATGCAGGCAAGACAGAGGGAGAGGAGAAGCAATGTGAGTGCCCGAGGTTGCTTGCAACATTTTTTTTGAATGTATGTGCAGAAATTAAAACGTAGAAAAAAGACTTCGGAGGTGATAATCCAGATGAAGGAACAACACAGTGCAGCAGACATTGCTGTTTGGGAATAGCTGCAGGACCTAGTTGAATATTTAAAAGAAGAAGACGGGATGAGTTTGGAGAAGAGTAATGTGGATAGAGATGACAAAGGAATAGTGCAAAAAGTGTACAGAGTGAAGGTAATGTTTTGGAGAAGAAATATTGAGAAGGAACTTGGTATTATTGATAAGACCTGAATCCAGGATGACAACTTATACTCCCAACAAGGATCTAAATCTGCCAGGCGGACACATAGCAATAAAAACTCCCTTTCTAAGCAAAATCCGGTCTGCAAGCTTCCCCAGATCTTATATGACGATAACTGGTATGAAAGCCAGAGCTCCAGCTATCACAAGATGACTTTAAAAGTTTTTAAAGAGCAATTTAGGTGGTTTGAAGTAAGTGGGCAAGGAGTCAGCCATATATAAGTGTACTAATACTGTAAATACCTGGTCCCAATCAAATGATTATGCAATGTATTGTGGTGTACAATTGGGGTGTTTAATACCCATCCTTTCTAACCATTGCAACTACCACTGATTGCCTCAGGCTAGTGTTTACATTGTGCATACATTGTAAATGTTTATCAATAAATTAATTGTCCCCTCCCACCGCTCCAACGCTCCAGGCACTCCAATTCTGCGTTTACACTGTGCATACACTATATACGTTCTCAAGGGCCACTCAAGGAGAAATACTACATTTTAAAACAACAACCAATGTTTGTCCTAATCTACAGACACCATCTCAGTGATACCTATTACCCAAAGATTATCTATTTCCAGCATGAACCGCGTAAGTTTCATTTTTTGAATCATTTTTTCTATTTAATTATACTAGTATCTAAAACAGATTTTAAGACAAACTGACCACTTGGCATTCACTGTGCATTTGGATGAGCAGCAAGGTGTTTATACATTGCCTACTTCAGATATTCTACCATACATCCCACCTCAAGAACAGAAACTTGAACACTATATGCATACTTGTGAAACACTCGTCCCCTGCTGGGCATCTGATATTTATCCCCACATTGCATTCACACCAGATGAAGTTGGTTTCAAGGGGCCATTGCTCGGTCAACTCTCCCTTCCTGCCCAAATCCCTTTACAATGTTTGAATAGCCAGTACTACCTCAAAAAGGACTTAATCACATTGTGGTTAAGACTGGAGGATGGAATAGGCTACATCACTTGTTCTCTTGACAGCAAGAGGCCAAGGCCTTCCCTTACCCCTATACCTTCGGCTATTTTTGAGGACACAAGATGGAGGAGGATGCACACAGAGCCATCCTGAAATCTTGCTTTGCTTTCCTGCCTCTTTTTGGCTTGTGCTCATTTGTTTTAGCTATGATGAGCAAAGGTCGCAATTTGCAAAATCCATTCCCCCCATGGGCTTGTATGCTACAGGGCTCTTGTGGAGCTCATCCAAAGTGGGTCAAAGGACTAGGGGCTTTTGTTATAGGCAATTTCTCCAAGTCCATCAAGCACACTGGGATGTTTGTCAGTGTTGGTGACCACTGTTTGTGGACTGATATAATATCAGTTATAATTGATGTGGGTGTTCCTGTATAGCTTTTTTGTGGGGTCTATGGAAAGTTCTATACTCATTCACCAATGCCCTGCTTCAAAAAATATTTCCCCTCGGAGTCCCAAGTGCTAGATGCAATTTCAAACAAGAAGCAGATGAAACAGGATATGCTCATGAAGGAACAGCTGGAAATGGAGACAAGGATGGAATTTGAGGATGAGTATGCATACATTGGATCTGCACCTGGACCACTTCTATTTCAACTAGAGAAGGGAAGTGGTCAGAGACCTAGAGAACATTGAATAGATTTTTTCTCCAGAAGGGATGAAGGGAATGCTGTTTTACAAGCTTATGAATCAAGATATAGCCATTGGCAATGTCTCATGAGAAATGACAAACTGGCAGGCTTTCCTGTCCCAGAGATGAGAGAATGTCACATTTATAAATGGACGTGAGAATATGACTGTGGATTGTACTGGGTGTGACTGCGGATGCCCTTCAACATTGTCCATTGGCGTTGGTTGGAAATACCTAACCAACACAAATACTATGATAGTCTCTGGCACTCCTGGGATATTCGCAGTGATTTTCCATTGTACATGAAGAAAAACAAAGGTGTACTGTTGGATACCCTGCAACTTTTCATCCAAAGAGGGCCGATATGGCCAGAATACTGCGCCAAGTCCAAGACCACTGTAACAACCAAGAGTTAGTTACTCTGGCGCACACAGAACTACACTATAAAGAAAATGAAGAGGGAGTGGTTACCCCTTAGGCTGCAGAGAGTTTGTTGGTATACAACAGGAGGACTCGCTGAGGAGTCTCCTGGATCTATTGGGGTATATATACTACTACAGGGTTGTTTGTACATGTGTACTATACAGTTGATAGCGACAGTGGCTGATGATATCATGGGGCCTAGCCCGCATGGCCAGCTCCACTGTGTGAGAGAGTTGTGAATAAGAAGAAAGGCAATGCAGCGCGAGAAAGAGGAGTTTTGACAAAAGGGGAAGTGCGGTGTGGCACCATGTGTGAAGGCTAAAGTACAAGGTTAAAGCGGAGAATAAATAAAGGAAAGGTCCAAAAATTGTGTTGTTGTAATAACCACGGTCTATAAAGACTTATCATCATCCGCTTGTGAACGTCAGATCACCCATATGAAGCACAATTTACCACAGGTGTCTGATACCCTTCAGTACAGATACAGCTTCCTCCCTACAGAGCGCTTCTCATTCAGTGATCTGAGGTGAAACATATCTTCGGAGATATATCTCCAGACAAAACTCCAAGCTGGGTCGAAGCTGCGCGTTATTTTACATCCACATTCCTATCTTGCCCCCAATATCAGAAAGCACAAAATGTCCTGCCGCCTATTTGGGACATGGTTCCATCTTGCCCCAAACACATGCAAGCCCATGACCTTCTATTTATTGTTGATCCTATCCGCTTCAAGGACAAATCAGGTTTTGAGAAAGTGAACTTCTTGCTCCCACCTTGTGATACAGCCTCAGTGCCTGGGTGGGGTGTTTTTGTGAGTCAAGTATCAACTGTACTAGAGTGTGTATGACAAAGCTTTGGGCCTAAAATCAAGGACATAGTATTGAAACTCGCATCTAGAGGGATGCCTTTCAAGACCCTTCTCAAAGTCAAGGTTGCTCCCCCATCCGTTCCTCCACAAAGCATTACCCTAGATACCGTCATGAGGGTTACAAGCCAGACAACATTGACTACACATGCTACCAGGAAGTGCACAATAAACTCCTTAAAGGCCCATGTGGTTGTGCGGCATTGATGCAGGGTGGTGTTAAATGGTGTTTATCAATTGACACTCTGTGCCCAGATATAGTTTTGTTGGGGCCATTGAGTGACCCCAAAGAACTGAAGCAAGTTGATGAGACCATTGATGGTTGTATCTTTATCAATGACTGCCTCTCTCAGGAAGAGCTCAACCTTATTTGTGGAGTTTACAACACTTATACTGGACAAGGCCCTCAGGTATCTTTCTCTTCATGGTGGCCCAGGCATTCTGCATATCTGTCCAGTGGACTGAATATTGGCTTCTGGTCATCAGCTGCTAAACAATGGTTTTATACCCACCTGGAATATATTGGTAGTGATGGTGCAGACCTTAGAAATGGGAAGCAGTGGAAAAATGGCATGAGCATGACTAAAGTAGCCATCAAGTTTATAGATTGTAATGACAGTATTTCTCTCGATGTTGTTTTAAAGTGGTTCTAATATTTTAGTCTTATGTCTGTCTGTCTTAGTCTTAATCAATTGTATAGATATATTGTGAATTATAATTGACAATTATGGACACGTAAGATACTAAGTGGCCAGTGAGCGGACAACCATTGGGTGATGAGTGGGTGACAAACGGGCAGCAGGTGGGTGATAGGTGGGCGATGAGTGGGCGACACATTTCGTCAATCCCACAATGCATTATTCCACCCACCCCCTAAATAGCAAATAAAATATAACATTTTGGCATCATTAGTACGTTGTACACAAAATATCACATTCTCGACCCCATTTTATGGCTCATTGAAAGTCACATAAGAAACACTCTCTCAAATTTTAAATATGATTGAATGATTTTGTGCCCATTAAAATTAATTTTCAGTCACACTTTTGACAAAACCGGATAAACCCGGTCTCTGCCAAAGCAGCCATTGTTCTCCATGGAGCATAGCCACCACTCCATGGAGTAACCATTGTTCTCCTAGGAGTCATTATACTGTAGCGAGTAGCACCTCCGACTATAAGTAGTAGGGGGTTTAGTATAGGAATACCTCAGTCATTTCTATAGCCTCTCGGGCAGCGGCTGAGGTATGTTACATTACATTTATTATAGATCACCTTAAACTAACATCTATTGTAGTTTCACTTAGGTTAATAATAAAGTCGTTTCTATAGCCTCTCGGGCAGCGGCTGAGTTTCACTTAGTTTTATTAACTTTAATAGCAATGAAATGTTTATCAGCATTTGACATTTACAATGGTATTTTAGGACAGCTCAATGTTACTACTTTTGTATGGTTGAAATGTTCCGGTAAATTTTCATTACCGACACCATTTTGGGGGGTCAAAATTTTCCTCACGGTGAAGTGTATGCTAACAAAAGCACACGCCACATCAACACACTTGCAGATGAGTCACCCGTAGTTTTTTCTTTGTTAAGAATGGCCAACGTAGTGTGTCCTGAGGTGGACGTTTATTGGTCTACCATCCATTCAGCTTCTTCCTATGGATCAAATCCAGCGGGCGACGTGGGCCGGGAATTCAGATTGCGACCAGGATATTCCCAACCTGTTTCATTTCAGCAGTTAGCTTACAATGATACATATACTGTCCCCCGCCTACAGAAACGGCGACACGAAACAGAGGATCCATTTGAACCAGATAGTGCACCAGGGGAAAGAGACGATGGCATGGATCAATGTCCCGCTCCTGAAAGATCTCGTTATGGGGTATCGAAACGTGTCAAAACGACAATGGCCTCCGAGGTCCTTAGCACTGGAAAGGAAAGTACAGGCATTCAGGATGATATTGATGTGGGTGTATTGCTTGGTAAGTTTCTTGGCTTCTGCTGCTATATTTTGTTTTTGTTTTGACTGCAGTTTGTTACCAGCCGGCTTGCCACCACATTCTTTATTGACACTCCTGAATTCTTTAATCCACGCAAAGCCGTCGCTGAAATCATTTATGATGCCCCTCATACCGCGGCCAACATTAGACATGGCTATCCAAGCTCTAGCGCTATCGGCGAAGAAGTTAAGGGATGCTTATCCTTATTCTAATGCATATATATGTTCCCCCGCTGCTTCGTCAACGACTTCATTTGGTTTTGCCCCTGGAGGCAGTTACAATCGTTTCGCTTCGTCCGGCAACTCAGAAGATGACTTTGCACGACTGGTTTCTCCGCCAATCAATCCTTCCAATATGCACGGTCGCAGCGGCATCCGTGAATCGTATATCATAACTCGAATACAGCCTCACATGCAGGAATTTGTATCTACATCCATGTCCTATCTCCCTTATTTTTCCCATACCAATGCCTCTCAAAAACCGACTTCTGGACACTCGCAGTCATCTCCCAGTTCCTCAATCCTCGATCCACATATTCAATATACGTTCAATGTACATCCCACAGAAACATTCGGTTTTCTTTCAGCCCTTACCAACCACTGTATTTCTCAACCACCACTCACTCGGTCTTATTTAATCCCTTTACTTCTTCCTCGCCTGACACACGAATGGGAAGCTTGGGTTGATGTGGTAGACGAGATTGTAAATGAAAAAGGAGGTATGTTCGGGCGAGAGACAGTGAGAGGATGGGAAAGAACGTTAGATGAGTTGGCTGAAGTGAGATGGCCAGAGGAGTGTGATGGGTTTGGAAACGTAAGAGACAAATGGGTTTCAAAAGTGGGGTGGCTGTTAGGTAAAACGGCTCCATCGGGGAAGCAGGTTGATTGTCCTATCATATTGTAGTGATTATATCTTGCTTCATTATTAGGTGTCCTCAGAACGTTACACTTGAGACTGAGGAGAATTTTCACCCTGCAAAATGTGATTGAAAATTGCAACCTAAATGTAATATTTAACGAAAACAATGATGGAGTCGTGACTAGGCGACCGAAACAGGCAATCACACACCAAGATAATCAATCAAGGACCGCTAGCTCCGCTTCGGTACGTACCGCACATACCACCAGCGTCAGGACTTGGTGACCTGGCGGAATTTGACTGGTAAGCTCCGCCTGATTTGGTCTGTGAGTGCCAGTGTGACCAGAAATTGCAGAACCATTCCAAAACATGTGTCGTCTTTTTGGTTTTGTTCCGCTGCTCCAATGTTTCAAGTTCTTGCTTATTTTTCTACATAGGCAACTAGAAAACTAAAAATTATATCTACTGGTCAAGTTCCGACAGTCTAAAGCTCAACAACTGGTGAGTTATCCAACTTCTCCCCAGACCAATTGCACCTATTGTCCAACAATAGTATTATTGTAGTGAATATTTAATCCTCTACAAAAGCAGAAATGTTGTCTTGGATTTACCAGGTGAATTGTGTTTGTAATTTACTTGGATATTTTATTGTTTTGTGAAATCTGCCATGTAAAACACCTAAAATGACAGTGCAAATATGCACTTTTTGGTTCATATGTTCAGTCATACTAATGTAAAAATTTTCATTGCCATTCTGGTAGCAACTAAAATAAGCCATTTCAAGGCAAATGAAATGTGTCACCCACTTGCTGCCCACTGATCACCTGGTAATCACACATGCAGTACACAACATCAGTGCATACAGTGTAACAACCAAGAGTTTGTATACTCTGGCGCACAACTCAGACAAGCAGTAGTGAATTGAGTGGGAGTGGTTACCCCTCAAGATAGGACCGAGTTAGTTGTGGGTAAACAACAGGAGGACTTGCTGAGGAGTCTCCTTGATCTATTGGGGCACAGCCTGTGTGACCAGTTCCACTGCGTGAGAGGCTTGTATCTAAGAATAAAGGAAAGCAGTGCAGCACGAGAAAGTGGAGTTTGAACAAAATGGAAAGTGCTGCATGGCACAGTGTGTGAAAACTACAAAAGAAAGTTAAAGTGGAGAATGAAATTTAAAGGCCCAAAAATTGTGTATTGGTCTATTCACACTCAATACTATTCTCTACCTGTGAAATTATACTAGTTACATTCAAAAATTTTGATCTGAGTGTTTTCTGCCCACTTATCCCGGTGATACTTCCATTTTGCAATTTTGAGGATGTTCTGGAACTCAGGAAAAGATCTTTCTTTGACAAAGAATGCATTTATACTGTCCCAGCGAATATTTTGTAGTGTCACAGTGCTAGGGTGCGCAAGAATAGGCCAAGGGACTTCTTTGGTCAAGGGCAAGATTGTCATATCCATGCCACAGGCTATGATTTCTGGACCTCCAAAAGTCAGAGATCCTCGAGTCCAAACACCCAAATCTTCGGTACTCTCAGAATTATGCTCCTTATACTCTGCCGCTTTGCATAGCCCTGTACCTCACCCCCACATGGTACTCTGGATATCCGCTCCAATTCTCCTGCACTGGACTTCTAGTCTGCCATACATTTTTTCTGCACATTCTCATGGACTCTGTAATTTAGACCTTATGGTACACTCCCTTCACATATGATGTCCCCTTGCTAGATAATTGAATTGTCCACATGGAACTCCATATCTACATTATGAGTTACTCCTTACAAACTCCAATTCCTCCAATAGTATATAAGCCGTAGCTCCTGTACTCCATTCCTGCAGTTCAAATATCAGCTAGTTCCTTCCACCTTTATTAAAGTCTCCTTCTAAGTTTTGTGGTCCTTCTCTGAAGGACCTTTACTCTGCTCCACCTTTCATCCTCTACTCTCACCCCTTCACTCCATTGAGTTAGGGACCAAAGTTTGTGGAAGAGCCTAGCACACAAGCTAAGTCAACTCCCAACCTCATACTCTGCCCCACTCCCCCCCCCATCTCCATATTCCAAACTCTGATTAGTCTAAAGGTCACAGTTCTGACAAAGATATTGAATGTATTGAAGAACTCCCAAACTGTGATGAACCAAAGGATAGGTTTTTCCCTCGTCAGCCTCCCCCTGTTCCCTATCATTCCTCTGCATCTCCTCTTGCAACAAACAAGCCACTGTTTTCCTCTGCTCCTCTTGCATGGAAGCAAGTGGTTCTGCTTTTGCTAACACTTCCTTGTCATTAAACCTCAAACAATCTATCTCCACATTTTTCCATTGTGTATCCCAAGCCATGTTCAAGTTCTGTCGTTGTTTAAAGGTACTGTGGGTCAATCATTGAGTTATGTCACTTGGGGGCAAGATCATGGGCTCATTTATGACCTTGGCAAGGAGGAAACATTGTACTTAAACCTTCAAACTCATCCACATAAGTCCCATCCTCTTCTGTCTCCAATGCTATCAAGAAGGTTTATTAAATCTTATATATGAGGAAGCTATGTTAGAAGGCTAACATTTTCATTTTCCAGGTCCATGTGATGTACTGGGGAGCTTACTAGTATTGCTTACAAACTCTGCAGCATTATCATTGTCAACAGACATTGCACTACTTGCTGTCGTTAGTGCGGGGTCCTCACGTGATGGAGCAATGTTGGAGATTTGGGGCGCTAAATATACATGACATTTGTAGGTGGGATCTACCTTGTATAGGTCCCATTGGTCTATTGTACAACAGACAAGTCCGCTGTAGATTTTAAGAATCAAACAAGAATGTATGAGAAACAATCCAACCATTTAGGTTAACCACTTGAGGCCAAGATCCTTCACCTTCCACTGTAGGCTCCAATATAGCTTTTGGAACATATCTCCAGAATAAGTTTCCAGAAGGGAATACTTCATTCACAATTCTTACATGATTGATACCTTGGTCTTCAAGGGCAACAAGTGTACTGTTGGCAGTAAACTCGTCAAAGTCAACAAACACAAGCCTGTAGACTGGATTTTGAAGCACAAATGACAGTTATAACAGATTGATAACACCAGGGGATGACCCACTAAGCAGTTGAAGATTGAATCTATGCAGGGCTGAATACATCATGAGAATAATTCACAGTGTAGAAACACTACAAATTGTAACAGCCAGCTATGTAGAAGAGTTATTAGACTGAATAGCCAGCAGTCTAATTAAAAAGAATGAAAAATGACAAAAAAAGTGTAACAAGAGGGAAGGTAATGGAAAGCACCAGGGTTTTGCAGACACGGAGAAATCTGCATAATCAATAGCTAGTGGCCGCCCATGGCAGGGTAATGCTATGATGTGTTCCTACGCTTGATATGGGATTTCTTTATAGATATTATACAAAGGATCTAGTTGTTGGATCTAATTATTGTGAATAAATTGTGGTCCTCTAATGTTATCCGGATCACTTACTGTTGTTGTTGTTGCACAGCATGGTAAAATATATGCTGTCATGGAATTTCATTTAATTTTGAACAATCACACATGTTTTTTATTGTACTGTACATTAAAGAAATTGGAAGAAAATATATTGCTATTACAAAGAATTGATACATGACACTACCCTGATGCTTATAAGTTGGGTGACATATTGAATAGTACAATGGGGTATTCACACAACAAAAGAAAGAAAGAAAGCTAAAACCAAAATGAAGTACACTCACAAGTGATCTATTTGTTGAACTTGAGACACTTGGCAGTTTTCTTATTCATCACCAAACTATTCTTCCACTGTTTTGCACCTCTCAACTCAGCTGTCTATGATAAATATGCTCCAAATGTGTGTAAAACTATTATTCTGCTGAGGATGACCAAAAGTCTGCATCTAGACCACTGCCTATAAACATAAAATCCTTTGGCCACCAGGATGACTGGGAGGTTTGAGGCCCGTGTCCAGTATAGATATTGTAGACACCCACAATGAGGTCAAGCTCTTCTTGTGACAAGCAGTCACAATAAAGTAGTGACCATCAACAGCCTGAAAGATTTCTTTAGGTTTCCAAGGACTGCTCAAAGGTCATGATAAGACCACTTCTGGAGAAATAACATCAATTGCAATATGCCATGCCACCCCACCTCCCAGCAATGCTACATGCCCACGACAACTCATCATGAACATTTTTGTAGCAGCTATAGTCAATGGCGTCAGGTTTGTAACCTTCTTGGTGATATCCCAAGGTCACATAATATGAAGGGACAGTTGCAGGTGGGGGCTCCACCTGTTCAAGAGTGTGAAATGGAATGCCTTTCATTACAAGCTCTAATATGATATCCTATATGCTTGGCCCAAAACCACGTCTTGCACATTCTAAAACAGACAAAACCTCATGCAAGCAGATGACCCATGGAGGGAATTTCATTGTATCACGAGGGCTGATTAGATAGCTGTCTTGCAAATTACCCTTGAATCAAATGGTACTGATAATGAAGGGGAATTTGTGCTCTCAAATGTAGTCAGGACATGAGGGTAATATGTCCCAGATAAGTGACAAAGCATCATTTGTTCTATTGTACTGGCTTTGAAAGGAGGATGTGAAATAATAAGCAGTGTCCACCCAGCTAAGGGGCACTGCATCTGAGTTGACATCCCCAAAGACAGCCTTAACATTGTTCCATCTAGTGAGGTTGAATGTGTGATCATAGATAGGGAAGAAATTATCCCTCTGTCTGAAACCATAGCAATACAACAGAAAATCACTTAATGGTAATTGTTACAATCTGCTTTGCTATTAGATCACATTCAACTCTAAAGGTATGCTACCATCCATCTTCATGGTCTTCTATTGTTGGCAGGGATAGGGTTATGAATGTTAGAGTTTCCTCAGATGATAGAAGGAAATTGTAGAGTAGACTCAACTTGTCCTATTCTACTGTTATACAGGGGTTTATATACTGAATAGGTAGTGAATCCAAGCTCAGCTCCAAGCTGGGTTTGTAAGTAAGAGCCAATAGTGTAAAGACCTCCAGGGTTAAGGGTGAGAGGTTTGTAGTCCAAAGGAGTATCTTTGGGGAAATAGCAAGAATAGATCAAGGACGTGTGACCATAATGTAGCTATAAGGAGTATCCTTGTAAGGCCCGCAGATCACAAGATATAGGGCTAAGGCTGTGTGTCCAAGAAAGGAAAAGGAAGGATAAGATAAAATAAGGAGAAATGTGTACAAAGGGATAGAGGGATAAGATATAAAAGTGTACATATAGGATTATAAAGATAATGATGAGTGATAACCACTAGATAAAGGAATATAGTCTGATAAGTAAAGGAAAAGGTGAAGGATAAAATGAGAGTAAACTTGAATCGTAACAGTAATATGCTATGGTGGGGGATAACTTGTCAATTGCGGGTAATGTCAAACCTTAATGCAAGAAATTGTTAGCCTGTTGGAAATACTCTGGCAACATTGGGGCTTGTTAACTGAATTTTTTCTGATGGCCCTGTAGTGATTCCAACAAGTAATCCGCATTCAATTCAGGATCAAAGTTGGGGCATATATCCCAGCAGTGAGAGAAGCCGTTGTAATATTTGTGTCAATTTGGGATATTTGACCAGTGTTCACAAGCTATAACATTCACATGTCTCTGGCATTGGAAAACTTACCATGTTCTTCTCCATGCTGAGGCACAGCTGTTGACTGTAAAGAGACTTGTGAGCATGTATTACAGCATTTTTGGCATCCCTGCATCCAAAGAAGTCTCTCCAATACTCCCCAGGAATTTGTCTGCTCCTTTTCTCTACTTGGTACTCCACTTAGTATCATAATGGTTCATAGAGTTTATGTTTATCTTCACAGAGCAGCTGCTCATGGTACACGGTGTAGACAGCCTCTATCTTGAGTTGCTCTCTCTCCAGGTGTTCTTGTTCAGTTCTCTCCTTATCCGCCTTTGCTGCTTTGGCTTGCTCTGGAGAAGGGAAGTATTTTTGAATGGGAGCTATCATGGTTTTGGGTGGGAGATTACATATATTGCTGGTATATGCCATAAAAAAATCTCACAGGGGCATTAGCACCAATAAGAGTTTGTACTGTTTCAATCCATGTGTGTGATTGTGCAGCATGCATGAAGACTCCAGCCTGTTTAAGACTTGGAAAAATTGCCTATAACTGAGAGGCATAATCCCTTCACCCACTCAGGATGAAGGCCACAAAGGTCTTGTAGTGCACAAGCCCAAGAAGGGTATAGGATGTCTAACTTTTGACCTTTGCTTAACATGGCTAAAGCAAAAGAGCAAAAGCCAAAAAAGTGTAGGAAGGCGAAGTAGCACAGCTTTAGTTGCTTTCACTTCTGTTTTGTGTCCAAGCAGGTATTTAAAATTTTGCGGGTATGGATATAACTCAGCATTGAGAGGCCAAAGGATGGGCTGAAGTTTTTCAAGATGGTATATTGTGTATAAATCACCATCCTCTAGCATCAACCAAAACTCTTGCAAGTTTGCTGTGAGGTAGTATTTGCCATTGACGTACTCCACAGGAACCTTGGAATGAAGAGCAAGACAACCAAGGAGCATGCCTTCAAAGTGAATTTTGAGTGGTGTAAATCCAATATAGGAGTAGATTTTACTTGCCTGACGTGTAAAAAGTGTCTCCTGAGGATGCATAGTAGCACAAAGGATGTTATTCTTTGGAGGGACATATGGGATTGTTTCTGAATTAAGCGGGGCATAAACAAAGGGTACATTGTCCAGATGAATGAAGATTGGGTGACTTGACTGTGCCATTCCGGTGCATAAGAAAGATTGCGTCTATCTGTTTCAATAGTCAGAACACAATGATACTTGCACAATATTGGATCAAGACTTACAGTAAGATATACTGGTGGAAAGGGTAAGAAGGAGGGGAGGAGGTTAGAGTGAGTGGAATTTTTGGTGAGAGGGATAATTGTACTAGTAGAAAAAAGATGGGGAAGGTGAACATTAGTGAGAACTTTGGTGATAAGTAACATTGAATTAATGCTCCCTAGTGATGTGAGGGGAGGCAAAGATTGTGCACAGTTGAGGCCTCTAGATGCAGGATCCATAGTGAAAGCCTCTGGAGGACATCTGTGATGTAAAAACACTACAGACAAAAAGGACTATGTTGTAGATAGGGAGAATCCTGGAATATGTTACGATACACAATTTTTGAACCTTTAATTTTCATTCTCCTCTTTAACTTTATACTGTAGTTTTCACACATTGTGCCATGCGGCACTTTCCATTTTACTCAAACTCCACCTTCTATTTTAGCTACAAGTCTCTCACGCAGTGGAGCTGGTTACACGGGCTGTGCCCTCTGACATCATCAGCCACTGCTTTTATCAACTGTACAGTAAATAAGTACAAACACTCTGTATTAGTATATATACCTGAATAGATCCAGGAGACTCCTCAGCGAGTCCTCCTGTTATATCCTCACAACTAACTTGTTGGAGCCTAAAGGGTAGCCACTCCCTCATCATCATCTCTATAGCTTGTCTGAGTTGTGCACCGGAGTAGCAAACTCTTGGTTGTTATAGTATAAAGCCTCTGAAGGATGACTATGGTGTGAAAACACTACAGAAAAAGAGGAGTGGATGGTCCAACATAGCAAACATGACAGTGACTGGGGGGTTTCTACCTCCTAGTACTACATTGAGTACTCACCTTTGCAAGGTCAAAATTTACCACTGCTACTGGGGTGTTTTTACCTCCCAGCTATATGACAGAAGATGGTAGATGAATTCTAGAGATTACAGTTTCTAATGCCTAAACACTTTATCAATATTACCTCTCCTGCTTTTGACTCTTTAATCTGTCCATTCTGTTTATCCATACTACTATATTGTCTGTATCTTTTTCTTCCTATCCCACCCTGGCCAGATGGTTTATTCCAAGGTTGTATCTCTTTTACCAAACTTTCCAATATATCCCTAATTGAACCTATTTTTTGCTTGAACAGCATTCCCTACAGATTGTTCTATTAAGAACAAAGCTTGAAGGAAGTGTCTAGCCACTTGCTGAGAGCAATCAGGGACTGGAACTAGAGTCCAATGTGAGTAACTTTATTATTAGAGAGTATGACAGGTATACAGTACCTAGAGTCCAATGTGAGTAACTAGAGAATAGGAAGCATTGGACTCTGCAGTACTGTCCGAAGTTTTGTAAACAAAGGTAAACAAAGCAGCCACAAAGGCAAAATAATAGAGAACACAATCAATAGTGAATAATAGAAGAATAGATAGAGAAAGGAATGAAAATATATAGGTAGCACAAAGGTGCAGAATCACCAAAACTAACATGTTCTTGATCACATGATGTCTTTGCAGTATCCATTTTCTCCTTCACATGGATGTGGCTAGCTCTTCTTTGCAATTTGGTCCATTTTTTATATTAGTTATGTATCTATGAGGTGATTCCTTTTTCATCAACACCTGAGCTGCTGAGGTTGAGCAGCTTGAATTTTGGGGCCCAAGTTTTGCTCCCAGATAGTTGTGCATCATATAAACCAAACTAAGGAAGGTAAGTGTCTGTCATTGGGAACTATGAATCTAGCTTACTTTGCATTGTGGTGATGAAATGTCATGAGATATTCTATAATGAAATATAACTAAGTGTTATGTAAGTAAAATGTTTTGTAGTAAATATGAAACTGCCAAAAGCCCACCTCAGTCCTTGTAGATAGAACGGAGGTGTCAAGTATATACTAAAGTCCAAAAATAAGACAGAATCCTAAAAGTCCAAATTTGATAGGTATAAATTTTTCATATGTGTTGGTGAGTGCTTATTCCTTGTTGTCATTGATGCCACATATCTCTACAAGTGATTGGTGTACAGCCATCAATAAGAATATGACAATGACAATGTAGAGCAATTTTAACCATTAGAACAATCCCTGTAAATTACTACTCAAAGTGGCTTTTGTAATGCTTGACTGCCAGAACTGTGACCTTTGGAGGAGCGGAGTTCAGAGTATGGGGATATGGTGGGGGGCGGAGCAGAGTATGAGGTTGGGAATTGACTTAGCTCATGCGCTAGCCCTTCCGCAGACCTTGGTCCCTAACTCAATAGAGTGAACAGGTGAGAGTAGAGGATGAAAGGTGGAGCAGAGTAAAGGTCCTTCAGAGAAGGACCACAAAACTTAGAAGGAGACTTTAATATAGATGGGAGGAACTAGTTGTTTTATGCATGTTTCTTCAAAGTATCCCTAGAAAAAGTTTTGGGAGCTCAGTTCATGAATCTATTTCTTTATTGTCTGTCCAAAGCTTATCGGCTATAATTCCTGGCGCCATATAATCAAATACCCAAGCTCTGTTCCATGGATTAGACTTTCACACAGATCTTCAGTTATTGTAGTCCATGTTGTGCATGCAACAGAGCCTCATATGTTATTTGTAGGCCAAAGAGGGACCGTATTAACAGTTTCTTTTTTCTTTTCAAGATTCCAAACCATGAGTCCATCATAGCCTTTGACACTGTCAGCAATATTGGAGTACTCACATAGGCTTACTTACCTCTACTGGCTAGAAGAGTCCCATCCTGCAATATAGAGGCAACGTAGATTGCAGATGTGTGTCCTTTGAATGTGCGCAGAGCTTGTATCCATTAGAGGGGGGAAATAAATATGACAAGTTGAACATCCCGTGTGTAGTTATGTTTGGAAGCTTTTGGAGAAAACTTGCAATAATTTATACCTTTTCGCTGGTGTACTTCTTACTTCTGTTAAACATTTGTTGGTATGGACAGCCCATCTTGATTGCAGTTAAGGACCTCTATCAAAACAAAAGGACTGGTTGACAAGCATCTGGACAGGGGCACAGAGTTCCTTGGTGACCTTTTGATGATGATGGTTGGAACAAAAAGCAACAATGTAGTAAATATGCACTCCTTTCTTTTGCTCACCCCTCATGCTGTGAATTGACAGTGTACTTGTACTCAGGTTCATTAGTATCAGTAATAGTGTCAAGAAGGGTAAATAGCTGCCAGTTTTTTAGTATTCAATAGAATTGTACGCCATTCTTGTCAGTATCAAACATATATGGCTAGTTACAAATGTATTTCATACTATCACTACTACTAACTAAGCCTTCTTTGGAACACAAGTGTAAATGTTTAGTAGTAATAAAGCCTGTAAACAAAATATTACACAAATAATAACACATATCTCTTTAATATTAGTGATATGAGGGGAGCTGTTGAAAGGTAGAACACAGAAGAGAAATATTGGCCGTCAGATGATAAGCTCTGAGCCAGGATGGAGATGAAACCATGCAATAGTTTCTGCTAATCAAATGCAAACAGCAAGGGAAACACCTGCACCCAGGAGGATGAGAAGTTTTGCTATGTTGGGTGAGTGATCAGAATTGAAAGTTTCCATGTAAATTTGGGATGGGGAGATGGGAAGCCTTGTACAGATAAAATACAACAATTCATTTATATAAGAGCCACCCCAAATGCCCCCATGCCGCTCTAGACTACTAGGAGAACTTTTTGAGCAGCACAAACTCCATAAACACTGTGGGCATTGGCTTATTTAATCCCAGCTTATATCCTGAAAATATGGGAGTTCTGGATTTTGATTAGCTAAAAAAAGCTAAAATTGAATGTTTTTAGGATATAAGCTGGGCTTTAATAAGCCAAAGCCCACAGTGGAATAGCATCATTCTAACTAACTAACAGCTAATATCATAAGAGCCCCTCCTGTCTTTTTATCAGAATAAACTTACCATCTCACCACTTCACTTCACACTAGACGTGCAAAGGGAATCTGTGGACAAACAAATCAATGATTGTTTAAATAGATCTATGTACTACCATAACTCCAATGATGAGCAAGAAATACAAATGAGCCCGCCCACAAAACCCCAGGTAAGCAAACTCATCTCATTATTGATCTTTCCCTCGTATGATGGGTAGACTAATCCAGTATGTTTCATGATCACTTGTATATTGCAGAGCAGAACAAGAACAGAGAGAGAAGTTGGATGAAAACAAAAGTAAGTATAGTAGTGAACAGTATTATATACTGGAGAGTTGCACTGATAATGTACTGCCCCTTGCAGCTTTGACAATACACTCAAAATACACAAGATGAGCACATAAAATGGAGAGTTAGTGTTAAAGCCATTTTCACCAAGGCACTAGAGGAGCAAAAAGCCAGATACAAAGTGAATGAACTTCTTGAGAAAGCCGCATTGGAAGACTCTCTGAAACAGCACATAGTAGGAGTTGAAGCACAAAAAACTGCTGACAAGGGTAACTGGAGAAAACAAGAAGAAGAATGGCCAAGACTTCAGATGGCACAGATGGAAGCAGATAAGGCTGCTGGAATCACTTCTCTGACACAGAAATTTGAGAGGTTTATTCAGGACAACAAGGTATAACTTATTGACAAAACCGGATAAACCCGGTCTCTGCCAAAGCAGCCATTGTTCTTCATGGAGCATAGCCACCACTCCATGGAGTCACCATTGTTCTCCTAGGAGCACAATTGTACTCCTAGGAGTCATTATACTGTAGCGAGTAGCACCTCCGACTATAAGTAGTAGGGGGCTTAGTTTAGAAATACCTCAGTTGTTTCTATAGCCTCTTGGGCAGCGGCTGAGTTTCACATAGATTTATTAGGTTATGAGCCCTGGTGTGCAAAAGCTACGCAGGAATTAATTCTTATTTGAAACAGAAATCTCAGAACCATGACCACAGCACACAATACATCTGCATGTCCAGTTCTCACTGGACCCAACAATTTTCAGATATGGAAACTCTGGATCATCTCAAAGCTACGTCGGGAAAAAGTTCTCCGGATTGTTACCGGATAGGAGCTTAAGCCCTCACCAGGAAAACCTACCTCCTCGGAGGATCCTGAAATCACCTGGATACTTAAGGATGAGAAGGCACATGGAATCATCCAGGACCACATCTCTGATGCCCTCCTAATGAGGACTGGAGACCTCACCAGCTCCAAGGAGTTATTTGATAAACTTGTCTCACTCCATCAGACATCCAACATTGCCTCGGCCTTCTATTCATTCCAGCAACTCACAAAATTGTCCTGGGATGGGACATCACCTATCCAGGACCACATTGCGAAAATCCGGACAATTGCTTCACACCTCTCCGGAATGAAACTAGGAGATGATACCAAACTCATGGCCTTTGCTCTTCTCCAATCTCTCCCATGCACTCCTGAATGGCAAATATATCAGTCATCGGTAATCAACACAATTGAAGAAAATAAACTTACCTTTGGTGCAGTTGAGATCTGGATCACTGCAGAAGTTGCACGACAGTCAGGGAAGGCCCCTGGAGGTTCCGAATCAGCACTCAAATCCGAGGAGAAGTGGTGTGACTTCCACAAAGTCAAATCACACAACACCTCAGAGTGTCGAACACTTCAGTCAGCTGGAAAAAGTCAAAGGAAAAAGGGAAAAGAAAGACACAAGGATAAAAGAAAAGAGAAGGAAAAGGCAAATACAGCGGAGCAATAATCTGGATCTGACTCCAAGGATGAACAGAGTCATATTGCATTAGAACATGTACATATTTCCAAGCCACTTGCTAAACGCATTCAAGCTTACCTTGTGTCGGAACCCGATAAGACCAAAACAACAATTATTATTGACTCCAGAGCAACATCCCACATGGTCCCTCACTGCTCCTGGTTTGAGCCAGGAACATACCATGTTCTGCATCCTCCGAGGACAATCAGTTTTGAGGATGAATGCTCTGTAAATGCTATCAGAATTGGAACAGTAATCCTACAAGCAACTGTTGGCAAAAAGGACTACAATATTGCACTGTCAAATGTCTTACTTGTGCCAAACTTCACTTTAGCACTCGTCTCTGTCCACAAATTGTCCAAAACGGGGTTATCAACACTTTTTCCAGCAGGGTCAAACACTTGTGAAGTTCAGAAAAAGGAGGAACTTATCCTCACTGCCTTACAAAAGCGAGGACTTTATCACATCCAAGCAAAACCCGAAATCAACCCGGAGTCAGCTTTTGCAGCAGTAGATGTAAATTGATTGCACAGGAGAATGGGACACATCGGAATAGACCGCTTGCAACGAATGGTTACAAAAAAACAGCTCCAGGACATAGACACCCTTACCGGAACCCCGGAGTTTTGTGAACCTTGTGCTTTAGGAAAGATAAAGAAATTACCTTTCAAGTCCATTGGAGGAAACCGAGCCAAGCACCCCATACAAATTGTGCACTCAGATGTTGGAGGACCAATCAAACCAACTTCCAGGGAGGGTTTTTGGTACTGGATTATCATTGTAGATGATTTCTCCAAATTTCCATGGATATATTTCCTAAAACATAAAAGTGAAGCACTGGAATGATACAAGCAATAGAAAGAAGATGTCCAAACATTCTTCTGGACTCATTTGGGAGAAGAGAACTTCACTCCAATATACACAGAATTCCTCCGGAGCGATGGGAGAGGAGAATATACTGGCAATGCATTCAAAAATCAACTCCGAGGAGATGGTGTCATCCAAGAAACTACAGCTGCAGATACTCTGGAGCAAAATGGCATTGCAGAACACATGAATCAGACATTGGCTACATTAGCAACCACTATGCTCCATGATTCCAAGCTCCCAAAGTCATTTTGGGTAGATGCCATGCAAACAGCTGCATATATCACAGCACGCAGTCCAGCATCAGGACTCCATGGAAAGACCCCATATGAAATACTGTTTAAAAGGAGAGTTGATCCAACTTTGTTTTGCCCTTTCGGATGCCAAGCATATGCCTTGATTCCAAAAGACAAAAGGCAAGGGAAGTTTTACTCCAAGGGGCGCAAAGCCATAATGATTGGCTACACACATGGAAAGCAAGCCTACAAACTCCTAGACACTGAAAAATGGACTGTGTTTTCCAGTCGGCATGACATATTCAATTAATCCGGAAAGGTACAAAAGGATAACACTGCTTCCTGGAACACAGACACTAGCACAGATCAGTGGGAGGGACTCATTCCAGAGAATGCTCACTATCCAGACCAAAAAACATTGGAGGAGGATGATCCTGACCCTCGGATCCGAGATCAAAATGAATTGCAAATGGAACCACATCTCCAAGGAGATGTTCCACAAGCAATGAAACCATATCAGCATGAAGATGTTCCAAGAGCAGTGGGGCAATACCTCCGTGGAGACGTTCCGAGAACAGTGGGAGCACCTGATCAGCTAAGACACCCTCCACAATAGTCTCTACAACCAAGACCTGAACACTGGCCATCTTCAGAACGGAAAGCCAAAGTAGAGTTACAGTCAATGGGAGGACAGCCCCTCAACATACAGCCAGCTGATGTGGAAAAAGTCCGAATACAGCTAGACAGCCTGTCCATTGGATCAGCTTCTGGAAGGCATACAACACCTCCAAGGAGTCATCCAACGCCGCCGAGGAGTGATTCAACACCTTCAGGAGTGAGTGGGGCAACAAATACACAAATGTGTCTACTCCCTGGAGTATCTGCACAAGTTCCTAAAAGAGCAGTCATGCCTGCTGAAGTCCTAGGAGTACGCAGAAGCAGTCACCAGACCCGTCCTGCAGACAAAAACTGAAAGGACTCTAGATGAGGAACAGTCTTGAAAAGAGCAGCATGACAACTCCATGGAGAAACCTAACACTCCTGAGGTTTATGAAGAAACATCTGATACAGAGGAGACATTCTTTGCTGGAATAGCAAGTACCGGTCCATCTAACACAGACCTTCCAAGGACACTAAAGGAAGCCTTATCACGTCAGGATGGAGAATTATGGAAGTCTGCCTTGGAGGAGGAACTCCTAAGTCTCAATACTAATGCAGTATATGACACTGTTCCACTTCCAAAGGGAGTAAAACCCATCACATCAAAACCTGTGTTCCGGATCAAGTTTGATCAAAACGGAAACATTGAGAGATACAAACTCTGGATTGTTGCATGAGGTTTTACTCAAAGGGAGGGGATTGATTACCAGGAGGTTTTTGCTCTGGTTGCAAACTTAGAGTCAATCCGTATTATTCTAGCCCTGGCAGCAAAGTACGACCTAGAACTTGATCAAATGGACGTATCCACAGCTTATCTCAATGGAGAACTTGAAGAAGAACTGTACATGCTTCCTTCAGGGGGTATTCCTATCCAACCTGGATACTGCTGGAGATTGAAAAAATCCATCTACGGGTTAAAACAAGCTGATCGTACATAGAACAAAACTCTTGATCATAAGCTCCAGGAGCTCGATTTCACAAGACTAAATGCAGAAACATGTCTCTATGTATTCCGGGACAACAAACAAATATGCTTTGTTGTTGTCTATGTAGATGACCTCCTCCTAGGAGCTTCATCCCGAAAATTCATGGATATCACAAAAGCCAAACTCAAATCCATATTCAAAATGCGGGACCTTGGAGAAGCAAAATACATCCTCAGAATAGAAATCCAACGTGATTGTTCAAACAAAACAATATCCCTATTGCAACACCAATATATTGACACAGTCCTGGAGCGTACTGGAATGAAGAACTGCAAACCAGTATGGACACCAATGGCCCATGGATCAAAACTCCTTGCAAATGCTCCAGGGGAAGATATTGTGCAACATGAGATGCATATTGAAGGGCGCCAAGTGTCATACCTCTCAATTGTAGGCTCCCTCGTGTATGCCATGCTCGGAACCCGCCCAGACATTGCCTACATTGTTGGAATACTAAGCAGGCATAGCTCAGCTCCAAGGAGCCATCACTGGGAAGCTGCAAAATGTGTCCTCCGATATCTGAAAGCAACCAGGGACATGGAACTACAATATGATGGCACAGATGTCTCCATGGACATGGATTTCTATGGATATTCAGATGCAGATTGGTCTGGAGACCCAGACACATCTCGATCAACATCAGGGTTTGTCTTTATCACCATCTGAGGAGCAATCTCCTGGACAAGCAAAAGACAAAGCATGGTAGCTTTATCCTCCACGGAGTCAGAGTACATTGGATTGAGTAATGCTGGACAACACCTTGCATGGCTTCAGACATTTTTTGAAGAAATTGGACATGCTCAAAATGGACCTACAACATTGCACTGTGACAATCAAGCAGCTATCATTCTTACACGATATCCACAGTTCCGTGCTTGCACAAAACACATTCAACGGAAATATCATTTTATCCGAGATGACTTAGTATCAAAGGGAGAGGCAGTAATCACTCTAAAGCTATGGGACTACGGTTGCACTTGAGTGGGAGTGACAAAACCGGATAAACCCGGTCTCTGCCAAAGCAGCCATTGTTCTCCATGGAGCATAGCCACCACTCCATGGAGTAACCATTGTTCTCCTAGGAGCACAATTGTACTCCTAGGAGTCATTATACTGTAGCGAGTAGCACCTCCGACTATAAGTAGTAGGGGGTTTAGTATAGGAATACCTCAGTCATTTCTATAGCCTCTCGGGCAGTGGCTGAGGTATGTTACATTACATTTATTAGAGATCACCTTAAACTAACATCTATTGTAGTTTCACTTAGGTAAATAATAAAGTCGTTTCTATAGCCTCTCGGGCTGTGGCTGAGTTTCACTTAGTTTTATTAGCACATAGACACATGTTTTCACTTCGTATGAGAAGCCATTGAACACAACAAGATCAACCTACTATATTGTCCTACAAATGACATGCCAGCTGATTGTCTCACTAAACCTCTCTCTCATTCGAAACTAGAATATTTTGTCAAGCTCATGGGGCTGATTTTGGTTTGAGGGGGTGTGTTAGCATTATACATTCACATTTCTTATATCTTTCTTTCTACCTATGTTTGCAGACTTCATTCTATCCTGTCCGCTTTTCTAGCATTACCTAATACATAATTTTCCCACGATTACACCAAAAAACTCGTAGATTTCCATTCTTGAGCCTCAGTCTTTTACACACAGACTGAGGTATGTTATTTCATTATAGTCACAACAACATTTACTTACATCTATCATAGCATTTAACATTATCCTTACAGAGTATATATCAGTTATCGGGTCTCTTAGATGCATCACTCCCTACAAAGAAGCCTGTCTGATAATGTATGGGAACCCCCAAGGGTGGCAAAAACATTGCACCAAGTGGTAGAGCCACAGATTGGAACTCATTTACATTGTGGCTACATGCTCTAGAATGTAGCTTATACACATATGCTGAATGGTTTGTCTGGTATACACTAATAAAAAGATAGCATAAAACCAGGATTGAGACGAGCATACAAATAAGTACAACTCTGGGAGTCGGGGCTTTTTTTCTGGTAGCCTCTTGAAACGTGGGGCAAATAAAATCGACTCACGTAACCAATCGGTCTTCGAAAATCGAAAATCAATCGGATCAACTTCGGTCACTCAATTAATAGTACAGTCTAAACATCTATAAATTCACTAAAATCAGAACTGTCGAATGCCACAGCGGATGTTCCGGACGTGTACTGTAAACACATTTTGGAGAATTTGGGTCAATTTCTTCCCATACCCGTGAGACATGAGTTGTTCTCGAACCAGACGTTTTTGGGAAGGACGCGGCATTGTCAATCCGCTGCCTTCCCAAAGCTTCTGACTCGAGACTAAGTTGTTATAGTAGTGGGAACGCATGTAGCACGATCGCTACCGGTTTCCCCAAAAATCAAGGCACTATCGGAGACTACTAAATCACTTGATAACAGTAAAAAAAGCCTGCCATACCGTGACCATGAGGTGCCATGTATTGCATATGAGTCATGAACATGATCATGTGCGTCCACAAATAGCCAGAGATGTTTCCAGCAAAAGCGGTTTCATCCAGACTATAATATTATGGCGATCTAACCCAGGGAGAGCGAAGAGTATCACATCCAGGGGAGCAGCCGCTCGGCACAGTCTGCCAAGATATCATACATTTATCAATCAACACGGACTAACTTTGGTATAGAACGTGACGTTGATACCGAAGTATAGGATTTCCAGTTACAAGGAATATATAAATTGACAACGAAAGAAAAAGATGTGTATTATATCATATGCAGATTGACTGTCAAGTGGGCTGAGCCTACACATCTAGGTCAAAACAGCCTATGGGAAGCCGAGATTCGAGCATGTGGTGTTAGGCACAACTGTCGAATCCTGGCATACAATTGGTAGTTTTATTCAGGGGTTTGGTCGTTCGAATTCATCCAAGCCTAAGTAAGGCCTACGTGGTTGTGATCCACGGACCTAAATGTAGGACGTGTGAATTTTTTAGATCCAACATTAGCAAAAGTTACAACCATAAGGTGCAGAACTTCGACTTCTATCATGAATGAAAATTCTCAGTGTCTTACTTCGCAACCTCTTTTACGAATGTAACTGAAACCAGATTGAGCAAGCGAGTATATGTAGCTATTACCTCGATCTGAACCCACAGGCCTTGATGAATGCTGGATTTTTGGGGGATATTTCAATGGGGAACCGGGCCCGCCGCCTAGAAACGATCGACGGCATATATATACTGTGCGATACGCGATACGAACACACCATCGACACGGCAAGATGCGGAGCTCAGTGCGTTTCCCATTTTCCCATTGGTGCCTTTACCTTTTTCGAGTCATGGTTAAAATTTCTCTTATCTATAGCTACCATTCTCGAGAGAAACCAAAGCATGTCCTGTGACAGCGCCGGAGCATGCCATTCTAAGTTCATGCGAAATGATGGTCACATCCAAGGATAGGTGATCAATGTCTAAAATTTATAGCGCCTATATATACATCGTGATGATTCGTCATTGACCCCCAGCTAGCCAGAGGCTGTAGGGAAGAGTCTGGTACCTTACAAGCAACAGAGATTGAAGTGACTTGATGGAATGGTGTCACGAATAAGTCCGCGCGTGTAAGGCACTCATCAGACCCCCCTCCAGCTAAACCAGGCTTACTATCTTTGGACACCGGATGCAACTGTTAAGAGATATCATGATGCACTTGGACCTACACAGGCTTAACAATTGCTGTACAAAAACCTTGTTAGATGTAAACATCACAACTGATCTTCTGGGTGTGCAACCAATGAGTGTGCTTTCCAAGTATGCCTTAGTAGCTTAATTGGTAAAGCACCAAACCATGAATGCTGGAGTCCCAGGTAATAACACACCAAGATAATCAATTAAGGCCTGCTAGCTCCACTTCAACACATACCACATATATCAGCAGCATCAGGATTTTGTTACCCCAGATAATATAGAGCATGTGGTGGACAAGATATCCTAGTGCCTATGAGTAAATTTTAAATCTGAGGCAAAAGCATGGTAGGGTTGCTTGCACAGTGATACTCTATAATATCTGGTGCATCTAGTGTAGAAGGGGGTAGTCCAGCCAAAATATCTGCAAGCACAAGTAAAAAACATGAAAATACAAGTTCATATCTGCCAGCTACAAGATCAATGAGTTCCAGTCTTGTTGACTCCTTGGGGGCTACTACCAGGCTACAGCAAAATAGAACCTCAGATAGTTGCTCACTGAAGCAACAGATAATGCTATTACTGTGGCATTATGCCACCAGGATCTCCTCAGCTAAGAGCATCAAGAAAAGGAGGTAGGTTCATTCACTTCCCAGGATATAGTGGCAAGGATATTGTCTACTTTTTGGACTAGATCCAGACCTTCTAGTCTTGCTTTCATTTGATGTATTTGCTCAAGTTAAATGGAGGATTTGGGTTTATTGTTGGGGTATGGACTACATTACATTCATTTTAGTATCCATTCTGTACTATACAAACCATCAGTAGACACTATAGATTTTTCTCCATGTTTTTGCTTTGTTGTATATTACATAATTTTCCCATTTTTGCATAGCGAAACTTGGAACACAGTAACAACAACCTTAGTCTTCTCCAAATAGACTGAGGTACATTGAATTGTTACTATCACAGCAAGCATAACCAACTTTTGTCACACCCAAAATCAATGAAAAAGTCTGAAAGTAGTTAAAACGTTTAATTGCATTTTGGACCTACAAGACTTTATCAGAATATTTTATTTTTTTGTTAACATATTTCTACATATCCACACAAAAATATAGTATTTATGGGAATATGTCAACAAAAAGACATCATTTTGTAGGTCCAAAATGCAATCAAATATTTCAGCTACTTTCAGACTTTTCTATCAATTATGAGTATGACAAAAGTTGGTTATGCTTGCTGTGTATAGATCATCACAGCACACTCACAGTAGTTCTTAGTCACTCTTTTATTACAAACATTTAATAGTGGATTTTTAAAAATTATTTGTGTTGTCAGCTATAAGACAGCCTGGACAGTCACAGCTACTGCAGCTGTCAATATCTTCAAAAACTTGCAGATAATTTTGGTCTATACTATTAAAACTGCCAACTACTGTACCATTTTGACCATAGGTTCAGTCACAGGTCACAAAGAAAACTGAATCGTATAATTGTTGGTTTCATCACAACTCACAAACCATAATAAACTACTGACAAATCTGTGACACTTTATAATACATTATGTAATTTTTTTTTGTGGTGGACCATCTTGTCACATGCAGGGCTTAAGCGGTTGTGAGAGGCCTTAATCAGTAAACTGAATAAAATTGCATGCATCACACATCACACTCAAGTTTGACCATTAACTTATAGTGTTCACAGCCATCACATATCACACTCTGTGAACCTATGGTTGAAATGGTACAGTAGTAATTCTTTTATCAACAGAGTATAATCACATAGCCGGGCCTACCCCTTGCCATATCACATACACCAAACCCTTAGAAGAAGAAATCAACAAGTGAACTTTACTATTTTTTTGTCTCAGATTACAACCCCAATGCCAACCGATGAGCTCTGCCTTATTTTGTCTGTAAGTGCTGTTGCGCCCCAGTGTGACCAAAAATTGTGGAATCATTCCAAAATGTGTGTTGTCTTTCAGTTTCATTCTGCTGGCTCAATGCTTTAAATCCCTTCTTATTTTTCTACATAAGCAGCTATAAATCTAAAAATAATCTCTACTGGTCAAGTTCTGATACTGTAGCTTCAAGTTTAATAACCAATGAGTTACTGGAAATCTTCCCAGACAAATTGCACCTATTGTCCAACAATAGTACCGCAATTCATAACACATATTATTTTCTCAGATCTCACATGTAATTATGACTGATATATGATTTGATCTATTGATAGCATTGTTCAGAGAATATTCACATAGCTACACTTAGCTACAAACTGTTGACCCATAGGTGCTATATAGGTCATGTCATTGCTACTCCAATATGTGGAAGCAGATATTTGTGAAAAAACTAATATATTGAAGCACTAGTTTATCCCTTCATCAGTGGGGACACCCATTTATCTGATGACTTGCAGCCCTACTTAAAACCTGGAGGCTCTTTATGTCTTCCTGTCATGTTGACAATATCAATAGCAACAACCATCATAGTCAACAGTTTTCTGGTGAAAATAGCAATATTGCTAAGACTCTTACAAGCTGCAAGGCAGGATTAGTGAAGATTCTTACACCCCAGGGCAGTCCCCATCTTGCATTAATTGGACAAATAAACAGAGGTTTGGTGCAGATAAGACTCAAGCAGTATATATTTACATATTCTTCTTAACCAACAATGATATTAATATGCCAAATAATTTTGATGCCTTGGGGAAAAAAAAATAAGGAGCACATGCACTAGACTATCTGTTAAAGAGTTAGCAACCCTATTGGCAAAGTTTAAAGTAGTTAAGGTTTTCAGAATTGAAATTGTATAAATATCTAAATCTAGACAAAGTCTGTGGGGAGCTCAGATAGTGAGATTGTCTATATGCAATCTGGAAGTCATCACAAAAGTAGATGTCAAAACCCAAGTGGTTGCCAAAACCATGAAAGTGGTACTATGACAACGCTATTCAGTCCAAGGACTGACCAGAACACAATAATGATAGAGACCTCATAGAATATGAAAAATAGTAGTTTAGTTGAGGCTTTACAACATAGCATATATTACCCTATTGTTATAATAACACAATTCTCAGCCATATCATTTTCATTCTTCTATTTAAACTTTTATTCTCAATTCAGACACATGTGCCACATGGCACTGTCCTCTTTTATTTGTTCTCAGCTTAAACTTATATTTTTTGTGCTACACAGTATCTGTTGTATTTATAGCTACAACCCTTTTATGTGGTGGAGCTGGTTATAGGCTGCACCCTATGACATCATTGGCCACCACTTTCTATTAACTGTATAGTATACATGTACAAACACACTATAGTAGGTAGTATATATACCCACTAACAAATTGGAGACTTCTCAGGGAGTCCGCCTGTTGCCTACCTATAACACATTTATTCCTACTAAGTGGAGTTTATCAACTCTTACCTTCTACCCTCTTTCCTTGTCTGTATATGTGCCAAAGTATACTAACTTTGGCATTGTTACACCTACCCTTCAATAGCAGCACTATCATTCAAGCGCACCCCAGCTGCAGTATACTAGTGTTAGCACTTAGTCTTTCAGCAAAAACCATGTATATAGGAACCCACCACCCTTTCTCATCTATTCCTCTTTCTCTATTGTATTTTTTGATAGTTTCAATTCCTTGACTCCTTCTGTATACTTAGTTTTTTTGCTTAATCAGCCTCTCACTCTTGCACCAACCCCAACTATAGCCATGCTGGCATTGTCTATTTCTTGAAATAGGGACATCCACTACTTCAATTCCCACATTACTTTCTGCCATATCTCTTCCTGGCACAAGGTCTATTACCTCCCTTTGTTGGCAGAGTCTCCAGGTGAGCACAAATGTAATCTAGGGCTCTCAAAACAGATCCCTAAGTCAATATCTGAGCCAAATATTGGATGTAGCTTGTCTCTCTGCAGTGACTAGTGTCATAAAGGGTTGATTTGGAAGCTTTGGTTCCACAGCTACTTGGGCTACCTTTGTGGTAATTTTTTTTTTGTCCTGTCCTTTTCTGCTAAGCCAACTTAATGGCTTTTTTCTCCCCACAATTTTTCTCTAAATGATCAATTTTGTCACATGGGGTGAAGGTATATTTTATTTTATCTTATTTCAGCTTGGACTAATTTTGCACTTTAGCTGCTAGATATGCTGAGAATGTCCTTCAACTAGAATTTGTACTATCACTAAGTTGCAAGAGAGTTTATCTTCAGTTGATATTAAAATGGTTTCTGGTGTCAAATAATAAAGTGGAAGTAAAATCACTATGGCCACTGCTATGGGGAGTCCTCTAGTAGTTGACCTGTTGGGAACAGATTTGTCATATAGAGTATGGCCCCTATGTTCTGACAGAAACAATATAACAAAGAAAACCAGAAAATTATTTAGATCCTTGAGGAAGCTTTCAAAAGTGCCAGCCAGAATAACAACTATAATTCTCAAGCTACTAGTCAGAAAACTCAAGATAAGTCCAGGGAATAGATGGGTTTACCTGGGCCTTACAATTGGCAGGTAGATGTAGCTAAATTTTCCATCCTTGGACTAGACTGCTCAGTTATAACAAGAATAGGAGCCAGCAAAAGCATGCTTTAAGCTATGCCTCTATTTTTTCAGCCAAAAAAATAAGTTATCATTGTGTTGCTAATGAATGCTCTTGAAGAAGACCAGATACATGCTTATATTTTTATATCTTTACAGGGCTTGCATTAACCTTAAATAAACCTGGGTAAAAACAATTAGATATTCAGGCATTTTGGCTGTGGCTATTAATAGATATGCATACAGTGGTGGCCTGCATAAGTTAGATTTCTATTTGCAAAGACCACATAACAATATTAGCTGAAAGATCTTTCGTTAGCAATTGCTATCTTGATTATATCAAATACTACTTACATTGCCTGAGATGTGCCTATAACATGATAGATTTTGAGTACTACCCAGATTCCCCTGGTTTATAGTCTACTTGGCTGCAATTATTATTGATAAGACCCATTGCATTACTCAATGGGGTGATAAGTTCAGTGAGCAATATGCAAAGTTGGGCATGATTTATGCACCTGTGTTCCTATACTTGTAATATTGGCTACACTACCTCCAAATTCACTCTGGCACTTATACTCAACAATTTATATGCATAATAGCACATACCACGTTAACGTTGGGACCAATTGTCCTAACATTTTCTGGAGAGTTCAGTACATAAATGGTGCCAAGTCAAATCTTGAGTTGCTCTGGTTATTGCTACCTTGTAGCTGTGGTGGAAATATTGAGGGTCAAGGCTTCAAGTAAATACTTGTTTTTGGGGACAATATTAATATTTTGATGAGTACAAGCAAATGGCTAGAAGAAAACTCACTAGAATTATTAAGGGACCAAATAGCTATCTACCACTTTTAGTGCACAACCCTATTGAAGACAATTGTCCTCGGCAAGTTTTTTTAGTATAAAAATACTACTTGTTACAAAAGCAACAGGAATGTTTAGTTTTTATCATAGACTAAAATGAAGTATATCCCAATAGCTGTGTGAGAAGACAATATGAGTCTATAAAGATTATATGCAGGTGTTTGAAACTTATGCTTTTTAACACCAATAGGTGACTACTGTGACAGCTGTAACATGCATAACTATCACCTAAAAAACTAGCAGCAAACAATAATATTGTTTTATTGTTTTGTATTTACAAACTATCCATAATAACACTATTATCTGTATCGATTTCTGAGACTGCTTATTTAAACATTTGGTTTACCTATTATACCTGTTTTTATGTTTCTCTGCTCTGTTCTTCTTGCTTTTGATATTTTGGCTGGCATCATAGACATGGGTTTCTAACTTGACATATTGTTCAGTGAATGTTGTTATGTCAGCTTGAGCATTTGGAGCCCCATAGTGTGCTCCTTATATAACAGTCTTGATTTCTTCTTCTATATGTCATTGTAAAGCAAGTAGTGTAGGAGTTGCAGATGATACTTTGTGGAGATAATACCAGGCACCAAAGAGTTATAAGTGACCTCAATAATATTGGAACATTGCTCACTAACATGTCTGTGCTAGGAATAGTGTAATATACATACCTTATGTCTTTGATATTTCGCTCCTACACTTAATCCAGCGGCAAAAACCCATAGGCTTTATTGAAACATCATGAATAGTATGCTTTTTACAAGTGAAAATTTAACACACTTAAGGCTTTTAGGCCATCCCTGTTGTAGTCCTTGCAGAAGTTCAAATATTTCAATACTATACTCAGAGCTCCCACCACCAACAATATAAAAAAGCAATATGTGTAACATGTCCCTCCATACATCCCACATCACCAATCCTGATAGTATTAACTAGCTCAATGTATGTAAGAGATCAAAAGCACATGGAAGTAACTTACTGTAGTTGTTGCCCTCATAGCTGGCTCCTTCAATATTTGCTGTACTATGTATAAACTGCTCAAATAGTTGACTTTGATTGCATTTGAGTTCTTGCACAGGTGATGGCCAGTTGAAAATAGGGTCTAGATGCAAGTACTGCTCAAGCTGGGGACTTGAAAGAAGCACATAAATTTAATATAATGTATACTTTATTTTTTGAGTCTTGCAAAAGTATCATGGTAATACTGAAAATGAAAATGGAATCTTGCTCTTATCTGCACAGTACTTGAGGAAGTCTCAATTTATGGTAAGGGGGAGTTGAGCATCTTGGGGCCAAATTTGGATGGTGGGGTAACCACTGGTAAAATAACTTTAATTGCTCAGTCGCTGGGAGAATACCCGTGTAGGTATATTAACATTGCTGTGCAATATAATTTAGGGTGATTCTTGCATTTACTGACAAACAGCCTGCATAGCATTGTTGGAGATATCACTATAGGCATTACAAGCCAAGTTAGTATAGGGTATCAAATGCCTATGCAGAAAGACCGCATGCTTTGAGATACAGAGACCACAACTTTGTGACTTTGTTATGATAGTGTACACAGGTATATTGAGCTTGTGAGATAATATGAAAGATGAACTGTAATTGGAGTCATAAAAATCAAGCACATGAAATCCAAATAGTGATACACCATATCAGTAGAACCATTCCGTGTCTTCTGTTTCTTACTGTATGCCATACTGGTAAGTAATCCCAGAGTAGCAGGTAGATTCCTTGACTTGTGTCCTAAAATTCTCAAAGTTGAAAGAGGTGAGATTTTTCTTTGAGAAGTGTCCTGGCTTGGATACAAACAGAGATGCAAGTTTCTGGAGATCCCACTCTATGGCCTCCACCCCAAATTCTTCCAATGTATACCTGCCAACCACTCTCCCTTGTCCTTGTTATGTGGTGACCTATACCATTGGCATAAGATATTTGGGAGTTCTAATAAAACTAAGTGAAACTCAGCCGCTGCCCGAGAGGCTATAGAAACGACTTTATTATTTACCTAAGTGAAACTACAATAGATGTTAGTTTAAGGTGATCTCTAATAAATGTAATGTAACATACCTCAGCCGCTGCCCGAGAGGCTATAGAAACGACTGAGGTATTCCTATACTAAACCCCCTACTACTTATAGTCGGAGGTGCTACTCACTACAGTATAATGACTCCTAGGAGAACAATGGTTACTCCATGGAGTGGTGGCTATGCTCCATGGAGAACAATGGCTGCTTCGGCAGAGACCGGGTTTATTTGGTTTTGTCAAGTTCTTCACTGAGCAAGAGTGAGTTTTGTACATAGTGAATCTGAGAGTTTGACCAGGCTTATCATCCCAGCTAAGAGTGTCAAGGAACAATGGCAAGTTGATGCCTTCTGCTCAGATATCATTGAGCATATTTCAATCTTTTGAAACAATATCCTGGCCTTGAAACTTTGTTTTGTTTCCACCCGCTGACTTGTGTTCTTCAGCATATAAAGAATCTACATAATCAATGCTTAGACAACCTGGACACTGGCACTCAGCCTGATCCTCCATTTCACTACTTTTTTCTTCTAGAGCCTGAATCAAAGCTATAAGATAGCATTGTGCTATATCACAATGGTTCAATCTGATCTACACTCTACTAGATCGACTCGGAAAGGATGGGAAATTCTGCATGAATTTTAAGCTCCGTCCACCTAGCTGGAACCGATTATACCATTACACAGCCATCATTATTCAGTATCTCGAACAAGGAGCGATTTCATCAAGGTTATACCCCATTTGGAAGGGATTTGTCCGGATCTGGAGGTTTTATATGGATAAACAGGGGTCCTACTTTGCTTTGTTAATCGAACAGTGGGATCTATTACTAATCATTCTCTCAACAACCTGCTTCTTCGAATTCTTGCAATGGTCTGGGATCTCCACGCGACAGAACGCATCCTATTCCAAGCAAGGGGTAGGAAAGTTAGAAACTATTCTTTATATCTTGGTGGGAGGAGAATCGCCATGTGCTCACACTAGTTATAACTAGTCTGTGTCTTTTCTTGCGCTCGTATAAAATGGGGACAAAACGCATGAACTTCACGTTTCAGCACAGAACCTACCATGTTCCCCACTGCTTCCCTGCTGTCCACTATCTTCCTTGCTTTGACTGTAGCGGCCAAGCCAGTCGCTGTACCTGACTCGCCCATATCTTTACCCATCGCAAGGAGGCTGAACACATCGGGTGGTGCCATCAACCTTCTTCAACATGATCAGGCTCGTGCTGCAGCTCTCCGCGACCGCGCTGAGGCTATCTCCAGTGGCAAAATGTCCCGCCGTGCTGCTGCTGCCAGCATCCCCGTGATCAACGAGGCAACATCTTACATCGCTCAAGTTGGCGTCGGTAACCCAGCTACCACCTGTAAGCTTTCTGCATATAATAATGAATTCTTGTGCAATTTACAATATCTCCGTTCAGACGATTTGATTGTTGACACTGGAAGCTCTAACACATGGGTCGGTGCCGGAACTGCTTACAAAGAGACCAGTACAAGTGTTGATACCGATGAGCCAGTGGTATGTGAATTAGTCTACTGGGTTCGAAGCCTTACAGAAATCACCCATCATTCAGTCCGTCACCTATGGTTCTGGTTCTTTCTCCGGTAAACAATTTATCCACATGCTCCTCCCACAGACGCTTAAATAGTTTTTTCATAGGCACAGAATATACCGACACTGTCACTCTCGGATCTCTCACAATTACTACGCAATCCATTGGTGTCGCGCAAACTTCAACGGGTTTTTCGGGCGTTGATGGAATTTTGGGGTGCGTGCTACTTCTATATATCTCAAGGGTTTTTGTGCTTAGAATATCTTGATAGTATCGGCCCTCTCGACTTGACGGAAGGTACTCTTACCGATGAGCAAGACGCCACCATTCCCACTGTCACCGACAATCTCTATAGCCAGGGGACCATCCCCGAGGCAGTCGTTGGTGTCTCCTTCGAGCCTACCACTTCTGAGGAAGTTACTAATGGTGAATTAACCTTCGGTGGCACCGACTCAACCAAGTACACCGGTGCCATTACCTACACGTAAGCTCATACTCTGTAGTCTGCCCTGTGCATTTTCTGATCGCTCCTTGATAGCCCGCTCACTACCACATATCCTGCGTCGTACTACTGGGGTATTAACGAGAGCATTACTTACGGTTCGACCACAATCTTATCTGAAACTGCTGGCATCGTTGACACTGGAACCACCCTCATCCTCATTGCCACTAGTCAGTCACTTGTCAAGTTTGCTTTCGAAAATAATCTGATTTTTTCACTTCACTAGACGCATACTCTAAGTACCAATCTGCCACCGGAGCCACTGAAGACAACACCACCGGTCTCCTTCGCATTACCACCAGCCAGTACGATGCCCTTGAGGACTTGAACTTCAATGTGGATGGAGTGAGTTGGCTCATAATTTTCCTCGTTATTTCTTGTGCCTAACCTGTCCTAATTTCTCAGACCACTTATGCTCTTACACCAAACGGTCAAGTTTGGCCTCGCTCCCTCAACACCTACATCGGTGGTACCAGCAACTACGTCTACCTCATTGTGAACAGCATTGGCACACCCAGCGGTGAGGGATTGGACTTCATCAACGGCTACACATTCCTTGAGCGTTTCTACTCCGTATTCGACACCACCAACAGTCGTGTAGGATTCGCCACCACCTCTTACACCGATGCCACCACCAACTAAATAGGAGCTATATGTATGAAATCGAGGCTGATGTTGCTGGTCGCGTTGATGTGGAAATTAATAAACGAAGTATGTTTTATTCCGCACGCATTTGTCCCTCGTACTTGTAGCTGGAGAATGGCACCACCGTGACGATTATATTACCTTAGGGGAGTACTTGAGTGTTTCGACAGTAGGGTCGTACCGGAGGCGACACTTATGAGTGCCAATAGTAATGATTCTAATCCAAGAAACTGGATCTCAAGCAATGTCAGGAACAGAAATGTGGGGTACTGCTTTACAACTTACAACGAGGAGGCATGATATATTCAGCTCGGCAGGGCCATTCAAAATGTTTGAGATAAAAGATCGCAAAGCGTTGACAAAAATTCTATGCTCATCAATAAATTTGGAATTTTTTGCTATTCCCATGTCTGGTGTAGTAAATGCGAAAATAACAATAAATAGTGTAAATATTGCGACATGGTTTACAAGATGTGATCAGGGTTTCTAATGCAAAGGTGTTGTTTCAATGGGTGAAAATAATGGTTGAGTTGCCATACGGGCAGATGAATTTATTAAGAGTGTATGATCATCCTTCAGTCAGTGATATCAATCTCTGCTAATGTTGACATGGAAATTGTAGAGGTATCTTTTATTGGATTTAGCCATGTGACCTCACATAGCCACCTGACCACAGGGAGTGCATAAAAGCAAAGTGGACCAGCCGGGGATTGAACCTTGTACTAATGTCAACTCATGACATGTGTTGTCTAACAAGGTTAACAGGCTTTGACCTTGACTATTCCAACATCTTTTATTTGTATTCTTTATGTCAGCATAATCACAATTCAAGTCAATAATTCTACCTAGTCTGGAGTGACAAAACCGGATAAACCTGGTCTCTGCTAAAGCAGCCATTGTTCTCCATGGAGCATAGCCACCACTCCATGGAGTCACCATTGTTCTCCTAGGAGTCATTATATTAAGAACAAAGCTTGAAGGAAGTGTCTAGCCACTTGCTGAGAGCAATCAGGGACTGGAACTAGAGTCCAATGTGAGTAACTATATTATTAGAGAGTATGACAGGTATACAGTACCTAGAGTCCAATGTGAGTAACTAGAGAATAGGAAGCATTGGACTCTGCAGTACTGTCCGAAGTTTTGTAAACAAAGGTAAACAAAGCAGCCACAAAGGCGAAATAATAGAGAACACAATCATTAGTGAATGATAGAAGAATAGATAGAGAAAGGAATGAAAATATATAGGTAGCACAAAGGTGCAGAATCACCAAAACTAACACATTGTACTGTAGCAAGTAGCACCTCCGACTATAAGTAGTAGGGGGTTTAGTATAGGAATTGTAACAACCAAGAGTTAGTCACTCTGGCGCACACAGGAACACACTATAAAGGTAGTGGAAGATGGGGAGTGGGTACCCCTTGGGCTGCAGTGAGTTAGTTGGTATACAACAGGAGGACTCGCTGAGGAGTCTCCTGGATCTATTGGGGTATATATACTACTACAGGTTTGTTTGTACATGTGTACTATACAGTTGATGAAGGCAGTGGCTGATGATGTCATAGGGTCTAGCCCGTATGGCCAGCTCCACTGCGTGAGAGAGTTAAGTCTAAAAGTAAAAGAAAGGCAACGCGGCGCGAGAAAGGGAAATGCCGCGTGGCACTTAAAGTATAAAGTTAAAGCGGAGAATAAAAAGGAAAGGAGATGTCCGGAAATTGTGTTATCGTAACAGGAATACCTCAGTCGTTTCTATAGCCTCTTAGGCAGTGGCTGAGTTTCACTTAGATTTATTATGGAGCAGGCCCATCTTCCATTCTTGTTAGGCAATGATGACCTTTCTCTGGTACAGTGTTGACCATGAAGGCTGAAATGTGTTTTCCTAAGTGCTTAAAGGATTTTTTACCAGGGCCGCCTTCTTGGGGCCTATCCTGATTCCATTTTGGCCAATGATCATACCTAACAAATCAACCCCCCCCCTAATTTAAAGTTACATTTCTCGGGTTCTATGAATAGGTCCTGGTCCTGTAAGTATCAAAGGACTTCTTGCACAAATTTGTTGTGCTCAGCCTCATTGTTCGACTTTGTAAATATTAGGAGATTATCAATATAAATAACCACACAGTTTTCTATATCAGTAAATATTTCATTCATCATGCTTTGGAATGTCACAGGCAGGTTTGTAAGTCCAAAGAACATGACAAGGGGCTTAAAGGATCCGTGGTGGCATGTAAACACTGCCTTCCAAGTGTCTTCTTGTTTGATGCATACATTATTGTAGCCCCATCTGAGATCCATCCCCGTTAATAGTTTGGCACCAGCCAAATTGTCTACTAGCTGCCCAATAAATGATAGCGGATATGCATTTTTAACTGTGTGCTTATTTATATAATGATAGTCTATTACCATGCACTTTTTACCATCCTTTTTAGGTATAAAAAATACAGGAGCCATCTAGGGACTCTTGAAAGGTTTGATGTACCCTTTCCTGAGTTGCTCATCTATAAAGCTTGAAATCTCTTCTCTTTCCATAACAGAGAGGGGATTCATATGTCTCTTTTTTGGTTTAAAAATATCTTTTAACTCTATAGCATGGTCTCAAGGTTGAGCCTCTGGAAAGCACTTGGATTTATGTTTTGGGAAGACTTTCCAGAAGTCATGGTACTCTGGAGGTACCAGCCTTTTAATCTCCTCCTCAGGTTTCACCTCATCATCATCATTGTCTACCTTTTCCTTTTCTAAAGATCTGAGTTTGGCATAAACATGACCAGTGATTATCTTTTCTTCAGTCTTGGAATGACATACATGACTTGGTTTAAATAAGTTGTTACACTCCTGAGGACAACATGATAATTTCACCACCCCTGATTGTCAGTCTATTTCAGGATTGTGCTTAACTAACCAGGTGCAGCCCAATATCAAATTAATTTTTCCCAGTTGAGTAACTTCTGCTGTAATGTGTTCCCTGTGGTCTTGGTACTCAACCACAAACAACCATTTGTGTGTAATGTATCCACCAGCATTGAGTGTGCCATCAATATTATATATGGGAATTGATACATTTAATTTTTGGAGTGGGAGTCCAGCCTTCTCCGCCCAGACCTAATCTATAAATATTCTGTTAGCGCCTGAATCAAGTAGTCCACTGGTTGGGTGTATAGTTTCTTGAGCAAGGTTTTCAACTGCAGCATATTATTATCAAAAGAAACATGTTTTTGTGTTATGTTCTTTTCTATTTTTTATTTTATATTTTGTTACTGGAATTAAGCACCCCAGTTTTATTATTGCCAGGGCTGTGCTCATTTTGAAATGCCAGTACAGCAATTACATTGGTATCATAACTTATACTATCAAAATTATTGGAGTCATCTGTTATGCAACCCTCAAGGGGTGAGAAGCAATATTAAGAAGAAAATTTGGGAGCCACCTTGTTGTGGTTTACTTCACCATATCAAGGAGCTACAGTATCCAAGTCATCTAAGCTCCAAATTCTGTTCCCTGAGCCTTCATCTCAGCAATCTGCTGATCATAGAAAAACACTGTCCCCCGGTTGACTGTGCCAATATCTATGGGATCTCCGTGCCCTAGCTGCAGCCTGTACGGCCTAAACCCTGTCTGTTTTTGTTGTGTTGTGTTTGGTAACCCAGGGCACCTCTGGGAAAAGTTGTTCTTGTTGGTGGAACTGCCACCAAATTACATTAGGTAGAGCTCTGGGGCCCTACCAATTTCTTGAACCACTTCTGCTGTGGCTATCAGCTACAACTGTTGTTTCCCTTGCAGGTAGAGTTGTTGAGCAATTGTTGGAGCTACATTTTGCTCCAACACCTCTACTGCATGTTTGTTCCCAAGCCCCCTTGGATAGAGAGAGCTAGGAACTGGTTAACAAAGTTGTCTGTCCTCATGGTTCCTTGTCTGAAGAATTAGATCTGCTGGTGTGCCCAGTCTGTTTGGCTTGTGGTTTGAAATATTTGACAACCTATAGCTTGAGATTGTCCCATGTTGGCCAGTTTACTGCTGTTGCGACTTCAAAATCATCTGTGAGTGCATTCCAGTTTGCTTTTATCCAAATTTGCAGTTTAATCCACTATTCTGCAATCTTTGCTGTCTCCATTGAAAGCACCAGGGTCAGTGATGATTTCAACCCTTGTGTTGGATTTCTTTCCAACTTGCTGAGGGGGATTGGCCTACAGCTGGCCAAGTGGTGCCTTCAACTGCACAATTTGTTGCCTCATCCCATGAAGGAGGGCATTGATGTCAATATGTTGTGCTAGTTGCGCTGATATAATGACTTGTTTGCTTTGTGTAACATAAAAGGAAGTAACTGGGCGTCCCTGCTAGCTGTTCTGTAGATCTACCTCTTCCCAGCAGGATATTGGATCTCAATTTCTGACTACCCACACATATGATAGTTGAAAAAGGTAAAAAGTATAGTCTAAAAAAGCCCCTATCTTCCAACTTCCAACTATCCATCCTCCTCCAAACCCACAGACACACATCTCAGGGTTTTACTTAGAAGGATTATTATATATACCATCCCACAAACAACCAGACCACCCACTGTTCTAGGAGGCAAAGCCCATAAATAAGTTCCATGGAATCTGGGAGGATTGTTTTGTTAGTTTGTTTATATATGGTTTTCTAGCAAACAATCTTCACCATCAATATTGGGAAACTCCTGTTAACTCTGAGGTCTGAGTATATGATAATTCCACTTGAGCCTGTGGTCTGGCTCTTGCACAATGTGCAAGGGAGTAATGGTAGAGCAAGTCCCAGTGTGACAATACCCAAAGCTTGTAGACTCTGGTGCACACACAGTAATTCAAAAAGTAGTGATGAATGGAAGATATAGTTGGTAGACTCAGAATAGTAGGGGTATTTATACCTAAATACATGTGGTACTGTAATATAGGGTAAATATTCTATAGTGTTCCATTGTATTCTATATGATATTATTGCTGGGTAAGTAAAGATATGATGTCATATCATGTGACCAGCCACATGATGATAAAATTGGATATTGACCAGACCAGGGATTGAACCTGGAACCTTCTGGATACATGCCAGCTGCTCTATCAATTGAGCTATATGGCCAAGGTTATACAATGTAGGATCTTAAACATGACATGCAACCACGGACATCTTACACAGAATAGCTGCTGCATACTGGGCTGGCTTACAAATCAGAGGTATTGTCCTATGGAGTATTGGTATGTCAGAGTATATTCTAACACATGATAGGTCTGTGTCAGGACCATGACCTTCAGAGTGTGGAGATGAGGTGGGGAGCGGAATGCAGTACAAGGTTGGTAATTGACTTAGCTTGTGTGCTAGGCCCTTCCGCAGACCTTGGTCCCTAACTCGATGGAGTGAACAGGTGAGAGTAGAGGATGAAAGGTGGAGTGGACTAAAGGTCTTTCAGAGAAGAACTGGAAAACTTAGAAAAGACATGAATAAAGGTGGTAGGAACTAGTTGATATTTGAACTGCAGGAATGGAGTACAGGAGCTATGACTTATATACTATTAGAGGGATGGGAGTTTGTAAGAAGTAGCTAGTAATATAGGTACAGAGTTCCATGCGGACAATGATCTAGCCAGGGGAAAATATATGTGAGGGGAGTGTACCATATGGTCTAACTACAGAGTCTGTGAGTAATATGGTACAGGGCTATGCCAAGTGGCAGAGCACGAGGAGCGTGATTCTGAGAGTACTAAAGATTTGGCAGTTTGGACTTGAGGATCTCTGACCTTTTGAAATCATAGCTTGTGGCATGGATATGACAGTCACATGATCAGTCACGTGACTTCCAAAAGTAAAAGCCCGAATAATAACAGAAAAAGACAAGGGAAATAAAAGTGAAAGTAAAAATAGATGCCAAAAATACTGTATATGTGGTAGTATTTCCAGTAAATCATAAAGGCAGCTATCCATTACATAACATTATTGACTGTGTTATTGGAATTATCTTTGAGTCGTTCATTTTATTGCTTATTGTACAAGATAATTCCATGTAATAGTTTGTCAAATTTTCACTAATCATACACTAGAATGGACCAAGGGTGGGACTGTCACTTAGTATTAAGAACAAAGCTTGAAGGAAGTGTCTAGCCACTTGCTGAGAGCAATCAGGGACTGGAACTAGAGTCCAATGTGAGTAACTAGAGAATAGGAAGCATTGGACTCAGCAGTACTGTCCGAAGTTTGGTAAACAAAGGTAAACAAAGCAGCCACAAAGGCGAAATAATAGAGAACACAATCAATAGTGAATAATAGAAGAATAGATAGAGAAAGGAATGAAAATATATAGGTAGCACAAAGGTGCAGAATCACCAAAACTAACACTTAGCTCAGCAATGCTCACATGGTTTCCCATGTGGGATCCCTTTCATGGTCCTCTGACCCTAAAGATGGAGTGGTTGAGACTGTGGGTGCTAACCACCAAAAGAGACGGGGATGCAGGAACCCTAGAGAGTAGTATAGTGATATACAGAGGGGGAAATGCTGAAGATGCCTGATGTGGACTAGGGCAGGCACCCTAGACAGAGAAATACAGTACAGAGAGGGAGGTGCCAAAGGCGCCCTACCAAAGTGGACACAGGTGCTGCAAGCACCCTAGAGATTAGTGCAGAGAGGGGGATGTGCCAAAAATGCCTGACCAAAGTGGACTGGGCATCAGGAAAATGGGGAGAACCTAGTGTTCCCAGGCACATGTGACAGGCAGATACCAATGTGATATGTATTCATAGCTAGTTATCAGGATATATCAATGCATACCAGATCAATGTCGCAATGGTATGCAGGGCTATAGCAAAATAAGGATTGTCAAAAAATGATAAATGGCTGAAAAATAGTACATATTACTCAGACCAATACTACTTAACCAACTAATAACTATCAGCTATGGCCATGGTTTACCAGACTAATGTGAAACTGTCAAAGATTTGTCACGTACATTTCATACCATCTATTGATCTGTCAGAGAAGGTAATGTTATTGGCTTTGCACATGCATTATAAGTTTGTCAGCCAAGTAAAGTTGGCTGACCTGACACAAGACTATCAAATCACCAACTGTAGCAAGAGTCATTGTGTCACAATGTTTATGGTCATAGCTGCCAATATATATATATATATCATTATTCATAGAAGACTTCATATCCATAACTAGGTCCATACATATCATCCAATGCTAGTAGGTCTTCCTCTCTAACCTCACTAGCATCACTGGTTTGTGAGCTATTACTGTCAGAGGAATAGTTGAAGTCTTGGATATGGTTTACTAAGTTTGAATCAGCAATTTCCAGAATGTTGCTACTGTCAGTATGGTCCTGGATATGCGGCTCTGGGTATTGCTCAGAGTCATATATGCCAGCTGTTTTTGGCTGTTTAACATTATATGCTAGATTTTTAGCGGGTATGCAAGTATGTAGCAGCCCCAATATTATACATGTGGCCCACTCCTAGGTTGAGATGGTAATGCATGAGCATGTTGTGATCAACAAAACTACAAATAGTTAGTAGGTTATTAGCAAGTAATAAATAGAATACACCAGTTTACATAGTAGAGGCACCAGTTGTTAGCATCCAAAGTGTAAGGAGAAATACCAATGCTATCTGCGTGAACCTTGCCCTCTGCAAAAGATGGGATAAAATAGCAGCTACGGAGCACATCCTTTGGATCTAGAGAACCAAATGCATCTTTATCTTCATCTGCCATTGGAAGAAAATGCACTTGATCCAAATTATGAGTCTGCTGACCATCCTCCTTCTCTGCCAGCTTGAACTATCTCACCCACGGCACCTTTATTCTCCCAGAATTTTAGTCAAGCAAGTTGGAACCTATATACACAACATTTGCATGGAAGATACTGAGTGACCGTGCATACAGGAAGGGATGCAGTGTGGGAGATCTGTCATCAGCTGCATCTGTGTTGGCAAGAACCATGATATCCTGGTGTGGAGTGTGTGGATTGACTATATCCTGTGCCTGCCGGGCATTTTAAGTTGTATAGTTAAATTGAATGATACTGTGTTGGTAGAGGTGGTTACCTTTGAAAAGTACATGGTCCCACATCGGAGCATCCCCAGTAGTACTCTGTCTATCTGTATTTTTGGGGAAAGCTTGTGGCAGTAAAATATCTTGATTGCTCTTGGCTTCAATCTCTTCTTGAATTTTTTCTCAGATGCAAAGAAGTAAGTATTGTTTCAGTCTTGTTATAAAGTCCTGGGAATGGATGTGAGTTTGAGGATAGTGATATGGATATGTAAGAAATTTTGACCTTAACTGCTGGATCACCACTATATCTATGAAGAATACCAATAGGATCATTTTGAGTTTTGCCAATAGTGTGGTGCATTTCTAGAAAGCAAGCTTTATCCTGAGATTCTGCCTGTTTATTTTGGCCTATCTGTTCACAAATACAACATATTCAGTATTCTCATTATTTGATATGGGCAATTTGCTGGAGGTATTTCTTACAGCTTGTGCGTGCATACCAAGCTTTCAGTGTGCAATGTTCAAGCTGACCCTAGAATAATGTTAGTATTGGGCCACAACACAGTTTTATGTACTTGTAAGAGGTCTTTGGAGTTGTGTACCACCATTTCTCTCATTTCTGAACAATTATTTAGGAAACACCTGATAGTAGAACTACCAAATGTTGGCACTTCTCTGTATCTTGTAAATCATTCAATTTAGTGGAGAACACTAGGGCATTGATACTTAGTGTCAGAACCTTGACCTTTGGAGTAATTGGAGTTTGGAGGACAGAGGTGCATTGGGGAGTGGAACAGAGTATGAGGTTGGGAGTTAGCTTAGCTCGTGTGCTAGGCCCTTCCGTGGACTTTGGTTCCTAACTCAATAGAGGGAATTATCATATCCGTACCGGAGAATAGGACTCCAACATCTCCAAAGGAGATGTATCCTCAAGTCTGAACCTCCCAAATCTTTGGTATTCTCGGGATTATAACCTGCCAGTTGGCATAGCCCTGTGCCCCACCCCCATATGGTACTCTGGACTCCTGTTCCAATACCCCTGCATCAAACTTCTAGTCCATCATATGCTATTCTATGCACATTCTCGTACTCTTCATGGACTTTGTAGTTTAGACCTTATGATACACTTCTTGCACATATGTTTCTCCCTTGCTAGATAATTGTCTGCATGGAACTACGTACCTACATTATGAGTTACTCCTTACAAGCCCCTACTTCTCCTACAGTATATAAGTTGTAGCTCCTGTACTCTGTTCCTGCAGTTCAAATATCAACCACACTCCCTCACCTTTTTCCTTTTTAAGTCTTTCTAATCCTTTTCCAAAGGATCTTTACTCTGCTCCCTTTTCATCCTCTACTCTGCTCTGTCCATTTTTGTCGAGTTAGGGACCAAAGTCCACGGAAGGGCCTAACGCACAAGCTAAGCCAATTCCCCATCTCGTACTCCGTTGCCCCCATACTCCATCTCCGTACTCCATAACTTCAAACACTCTGTAAGGTCATAGTTCTGACAGGAATGGTGAGAGTAGAGGATAAAAGTGGAGTGGAGTAATGGCCCTTTGGAGAAAGACAGGAAAACTTAGAAGAAGACTTGGGTAAAAAAGTGGAGGAATTAGTTGATATTTGAACTGCGGGAACAGAGTACAAAAACTACAGCTTATATATTATTAGAGGTATTGGAGTTTGTAATGAGTAACCTGTAATGTAGGTACAGAGTTCCATGCAGACGACTATCTAGCAAGGAGGAAATTGTATGTGAGGTGAGTATACCATAAGGTCTAAATACAGAGTCCATGAGGAATATAGAACGTGTGGAGGAAATGTATGGCAGACTAGAAATCTGGGGCAGGAGAATCAGAGTGGATATCTGGAGTACCATGTGGAGGTAAGGTGCAGGGCTATGCCAAATGACAGAGCACGAGGAGCATAATTCTGAGAGTGCTGAAGATTTGGGAGTTTGGACTTGGGGGTTTTTGACTGTTTGGAGGTCCGGAAACCACAGCCTGCAGCATGGATATGGCACTTAGCACACCTGTAATCCAACTCATATAGAAGCCTTGTGTTGCAGGTGCCCAGCATTCTGAGGAGGTGGGAACATAGTGTTTTCCAAACACCAAGCTCAATCTTGTGCATAAGGTCTACAGTGAACATGATATACATGTTAACCCTGAGGAATGACAAGTTTCCAGAAAGTGCAATCTGCAGCCCAGATAGAATTATTAGACATGACATGTGAGTGGCTTTTAGAAATAATCAACTTACTGCTGTCGCAACCAGTGACTCTTCCTTAAGAAAATTCTCCACAATGGTGTTATTTATTGCATATTGCTTGTGGTAAATAAGCTCCTGAGCATTGGCAACTTTTTGCTGGTGGCACTCATTGTGTATGCAAGCAAGTAAAGTCTGTTGCATTGAATTGTGTGACATAACAAAGTTGTGTGCACAAGTGACCAAAATCAGGCAGCATGGGAAAGGTCACCCCCCAAGTTTTGAATGCTAGCCAACAAGACCTTAGATGAAGGATGAATTGATAGCAATGTGAGCATTGTAAAATGGACTACTCACTTTTCTGGATAGTCTGCTGAGTAAGTAAAGAAGCAAGGGAAAAACCTACATCTAATCCCACCATATCAGGGTATTATGATACCATGTTTATAAGCTTCTCTGAACTCTTCATCATAGTATTTCCACTGTACCTATGATAGAAGAATTCATGGTGGCAGTGTGTCATGAAAGCTGAAGGAGATGTTTTGTGTCCAGTATAGGATGCACAAAAATCTTGAAAAGGATGTGGGAGCTGTGAATTGTGGCATCAGACCAGATTTGAAGGGCCACAACAACATGCTCTAAGGTTCCTTAGCTGTTCATCTATGAAACTAGAAATCTCATCTCTTTTGGGAGCAGAGAGGTATGTGTCCCTTTCTAGGTTTGAACATGTCTGGGAAGCATTCAGATTTATGTTTTGAAAAGACTTTCCAGAAGTCATGGTACTCTGGAGGTACCAGCCTCTTAATCCCTTCCTCAGGTTTCACTTTGTCATTGTCATTGTCAATTTTATCCAAAGATCTGAGTTTGGCATAAACGTGACCAGTGTTTATCCTTTTGTCAAGCTCAGTTTGACGGACTTGACTCGGCTTACCCAAGTCATCACACTCCTGAGGGCAACATGACAATGTGACAACCCCTGTCTGCCAGTCGATCTCAGGATTGTGTTTAAATAACCAGGTCCAGCCTAAGATTAAATTAATCTTCCCTAGTTGGGTAGCTTTGGCAGTGACTCATTCTCTGTGTCCTTGGTACTCGACAACAAAAGAACATTTGTGCGTAATGCAGCCACCTGCGTTAAGTGTACCGTCAATGTTATAGACGGGAATAGATACATCTAATTTTACAAGGGGGAGTTTAATTTGCTCTGCCCAGACCTGATCTATGAAGATACTGTTAGCCCCTGAATCAAGCAGTGTGCTGGTTGGGTGTACTATGCCCCAGGCAAGGTCTTCCACACCAACATCTGAATAGATGTCTCTTTGGAATAAATATGTGCACATCAACGCACACCTTGGGATTTGGTTGGAAAGTGGCTCCGGAGAAGAAGAAGAAGAGACATCAAAAGAAACATGTTTTTCTACTTTACAATTTTCTATATTTTTATTTTTATTTTTACCAGAATCAAGCACCCTAGTGCTTGTCTCGCTGGGGCCACACTGGTGCCACCAATAGCCTTGACTCCAGGAGGTAGTTCCACTAGTGACCAAGTACCATTGCGCTCATGAGCTTGAAGCTCTTCCATGGCTGCCTCTCTCCATTTATCTGCATCAGGACGCTTCATTGCATCTGCAAATGACCTAGGCTCAGCAGAGTCTCCAAAGTGTGCTACTTCATCATCAACTGCCTCAGAATCACTGTCATCACTCTCAATGGCAGGAGTAGGTTGTCTGTGTTGAAGCCACCGTGGTCTAGGTGGTCTCCTAGCCCTTACAGGGCGTCTCAGTGCAATAGGCAAGTCAGGAGAAGGTGAGCGATGAGGAGGGTGATTTGGAAGCTCAGGAGGTTGATTCACAGGTGGTTTTGCATCAAGGTCCAAATGAGGCCCATTGTCAGGCAATGGTTGAGGCTGCTGAAGCGCAGCTGGTGGGCCCATATCTCCCCCTGGACCTGGTGCAGGGACATCCTCAATCAGGCCCAATGGCATGGATAGCGAAGGTGGAGTGGGAGGTGGAGGCGGGACATCGTCAGAAGACCTCTTTAAGCCAGGGAAGTAGCGCTCATCAAAATCAGCTCTCTCAGAGATAACAGTGTGCTTGGTGGTAGGATTGTAGAATTTCCATCCCTTGTATCCCTCAGGGTAACCAATGAACACACATTTCTCCATATGAGAGCCAAAGACGCCTCTTTTGTCCTTTTGCACATGCACATAGGCAGTGCAGCCCCAAACGCGAAGGTGAGACATGTCAGGCTTGCGTCCATACCACAACTCAAATGGAGTGGCATGGGCCACTGCATCAGTGGGACACCTGTTCCAGACGTGCACCAAAGCGGACAGACATTCACCCCAGAAGCTGTTAGGCAATGCAGACTCTGATAACATGGCAGTGATACGCTCAGTCAGAAGTCTGTTTGCTCGCTCTGCCACACCATTCTGCTGAGGACGGTTCCTGGTGGTATGCTGTCTGACAATCCCATGATCATCTGTGAATTGCTCAAATTCCTTGGACATGTACTCTCCCCCTTTGTCATCGCGCAGAGCCTTGATTTTACGCTCCAATTGAGTCTCAGCATAAGCCTTGAATCTCTTGAAAGCATCAAAGACATCTGACTTGGCCTTGAGAGGCACAACAACACGGAATCGACTGTGATCGTCAATGAAGGTGACCCAGTAGCGATAACCAGAGAATGTGGGGGAAGAGACTTGGTGTACATCAGAATGGATGAGGTCCAAAGGATGAGCAGAGCGAGTATCAGATGAGGGGAATGGATTGGCATGCATCTTGCCAGACAAGCACGGTTCACAGACAGGGTCAGGAGCAGCCTTGGATTCCAGTGTAAGCCCAGTGATCAGATCTCTCTGTATCAGTCTCTTGACATCAGCATGATGGTGGTGAGCCAATCTGCGATGCCAGAGCATCAAATCAAGTGGTATAGTCGCAGTAAAATGTCCCAATTCAACACAAGCAGCAGTAGATCCATCAAGGAATGCTGCATTGTTGTCATTGATAGTTGCAGTGAACAAGAGAGTGTTGTCACGCATAAAGGACATGGAATGAGACGAAATAGTGACATTGAAACCACTTTGACGAGTTAAATACAAGACTGAGAGGAGATTATTTCGAAGATCTGGTACATGGAGCACTCTAGAGAATTCCACAGCCCTAGCCACTTTGCCATTCATCACAGGATTAAACACCACAGTACCAACACCAGCTGAATAGACAACAGTGTGATCAGCCAGCTTGATTGGCACACAATATGGGGTATAGTGGTGCATCCAATGACGATGAGGTGTCATATGAGAAGTGGCACCTGTGTCTGCATTCCAATCAATGTCAGCATCAAGTTGGAGAGGGCAATGAGGATCAGAGGGATGAATGGGATGAAGACTTGCATTCCCAGCTGATTCAGTGACCACAGTAGATGAATTGGCATTGTTGGGCGAAGATTTGGGCTGCTGAGAGGTATTCTGAGAGTTGCTGGAGCCTGCCTGAGCCTTATTGCCACGCTTGTAGCGATTCTTAGCACCCTCCACTGCCTGTTGGCGACTAGCAATGTATCTGTGGCATTTGTCTTGGGTATGACCAAGTAAACCACAGAAATCACACTGAACGCGAGTAGAGGTGGTGGATTGGTTGCAATGATGGCAGTTAGAATGGGTGCAGGTGCTATTGGCAGTGGTAGATGAAGAATGCAAGGCAGAATCGACTTCAGCACGATGACGGCAATTGACCTCTTCAGCAAGGAAAGCATCCCTGAGCTGGGTCTTGTCCAAGGTGCCCAGAAGTAGTAGAGATGAAGTGAAGTGGGCATATTGATCAGGAAGCGCCCTAATCATGGCCATGCATGTCAATTCATCGTCCAATTCAGACAATGAGAAGCCAGTAGGACGAAGATTTTGAATCTGATGCATGCCTTCGTCAATTCTGGTCATGAGAGACTGCAGGGACTCGTCCTCCTTCTTTCTGATAGAGAAGAAGTCGTCATAGGCATTAAATCTCGTCCCAGGCTTCTTAGAGACATGCACAATTGCCAGTTTCTCCCAGATCTTGACAGGATCATCAATGATGCCATCAAAATGGATGCGCTGCTCTTTGGTGACATTGAGGTATAATGCACCAGCAGCCTTTTCAGCTCTCAACTTCCATTTCTCTATTGCTTCAGCGTCAGTCCCAGGACACTTTTCAGCGCCAGAGATGAGCCTCCACAGTCCCTTGGTCATCAACCAAGCTTGCATTTCACCACTCCACTGGGGGTAGTTAGTGCCAGACAAGGGATGGAACTTGGGATCAGAGTCAGACATGATGGGTGTTGTATAAGACAATAGAGCAATGATAAATGATGTAGGAGACGGCTATAGGCGATGGAATAGTGGCAAAGACAATGGGCAACAGTAGGAGGCGAGCAGATAAGATGGTGAGGCGGTAGAGAGAGGATATGGAGAGGGTCAGAAAGCGCAAGGATAGGTCCAAATAGGGTCCAAAAAGCGTCCAAAAGCGATCCAGGAGGGTGCTAAGGCTTCCTAGTGCTGCTACAGGGTTACGCCTGTGTTCCCCTTTCAATTCCACACTGATATTAACAGAGAAATCGCCTCGAGACAGTGTTGGTTAATAGGGCTTGTATATGAGTCAACAAAGTGACTTAAGCTCCCCAAACACCGCAGACTGAGAGAGGCTCTAGGCAACAGCAAACTGAGGCAATGCAGGCGAGCTTCACAGTCTATAGGCTTGTTCTATCTGATAATGGACAGAGTAGAGAAGATTGGAGCTTTATGCACACACCAGATATGCCAAAAAGCAAAAAATAGGGCAAAAAGTCGAAATTGATGCAGAGACAGATAAGATGGATGGATTGCCACCAAATCAGAGGTATATGGAACATTTTTATAGAGTAATAGATGGCCCAAATATCACAAGAAGTGAAGCACAGGATGTGGAGATATGCAATAGGGGTCCAATAGGGGTGAAAGTGCCAAAAATGCGAACTTCACAGAGGATGATGGAGTGGATGGATTGCCCCCAAATTGAGGGTGTAAAGTGCAATAGTATAGGGTAGTAGATGGCTCAAATAGGGCCAAGATCCGAGCACAGGATGTGGAGATATGGAATAGGGGGCCAAAAGGTGGTCAAATGATGATGAAGGCTCACAGAAAGATCCAGCTCAAATCCAACCGCTCTGACAGGTCTCCTAGGTTTATTTAGGCGGTAGAAGACGATGGTAGAAGTTACAGGACGATCAGATAAGGATTGGGCGAGATATGGTGCAGATAAGACCAAAAAAGTGTCTGAAATAGGGGTAACTTGCAACAAGGAGTTGTTGTTGGAGATCAAGATGAGATCAGAGTAATCTGAGGTGATGGATGAGATAATAAGAGTCCCAGAAGACGATGGTTACGATGGATAAGCAGTAGGACACTTGGATGGTGAGATATGAGGTCAGGAAGATGGCTAGAGCACAGGGCTCATAACCTATTAAGAACAAAGCTTGAAGGAAGTGTCTAGCCACTTGCTGAGAGCAATCAGGGACTGGAACTAGAGTCCAATGTGAGTAACTATATTATTAGAGAGTATGACAGGTATACAGTACCTAGAGTCCAATGTGAGTAACTAGAGAATAGGAAGCATTGGACTCTGCAGTACTGTCTGAAGTTTTTTAAGTAAAGGTAAACAAAGCAGCCATAAAGGCGAAATAATAGAGAACACAATCATTAGTGAATGATAGAAGAATAGATAGAGAAAGGAATGAAAATATATAGGTAGCACAAAGGTGCAGAATCACCAAAACTAACAATTAAGAGTGACCATACCTCTTTTATGTCTGTTACTTCCTTGATGTTGATTAGTACATGTCCCCCCAAGTTTTCACTGACTTCATTCCAAGTATCAAGTACACGTTCTTGTTGTAGAGAATTTGCACCCCGGAACTCTTCCAAATGTGTAATGAGTATCTCAATCTGGGCGTCATTAAAAAGTACTTCAGGCATGATTAAATGTGGTACAAGTTACAAAATGAGGTGCATGTTTGAAGGTGAGCGCTATCTTTCTCTTTTCCGTCTGAGTGCAAATTTTCAGTCAATTGAATACCACATTCATCTATTCCAAGCAAACAGTTGGCTCTTCTGTCAGATCTGAGCAATGATATCATTGCCTTAACTCCCTACCGGGTCTTCTGCTAAGGCCCGGAATGTGTCAGGTACCTCCCAGCAAATGTTTTCCCTAATATATTGCTTCTATATAAGGATATTTAATGCCACATTCATCGAGTTTATTAGCCTCGTGAGACCTAGGTATCATAGAAGCTAACATAAACTAGAAGAATGGGCTCCATACCAATTACTGCCTTCTATCATAAATATCTTGTATGAGCATCTTCAAACTGGTGTCTGGTTTAACAACATCATCTCTTCTCTGCAGAATCATTTAGCATGGGCCACAGTTCCTCCCAATTTTTGGCTCCAGTGTCACAACAAGTAGATTGGAAGGAGTTCAAAATAAGCAGAGGTGTGCGGACAAAACAAATATGTATGAAAGACCACATACCCTGATCAACTTTGTCAACACACCGTCAAACTCCTCATAAAGAGTATCTGCATGTCCTCATGCAGAAAGAGGGGTAGTCCCTAGAACAGACTTGCAGCCTTTGTTTAGTGAGAGAAGGAACTTGTTGGTGCACAAAATATTTGGGGAAACCAGAGTATTGCATGTCATGCTGCAGGGATGCTCACCAGAGGTACCATTTCATAGAGTTGAGCAATGGGTGGGCACACATTTTGAGCCTTCTTGGCTTTATAGAGCCAGCTTGGTAATTCATTTGGGCCACACCAGGAAACCATGCCTAAGACTGGCTCCACACGAGCTAAGCCAATTCCCCATCTTGTACTCCGTTACCCCCTACTCCATCTCTGTACTCCGTAAGGTCACGGTTTTAACAGGTCCAGTGGTGTATCCATGTTACAATTGACATACCAGCACCTACTTTATGCTTCACTTTTCTGTACTTTTACTTTTCATTTTCCAAGTCACGTGACTGATCATGTGACCATTTATTTTACTTTACTTTTTGGGCTTTTCATAGTCACATGACCAGCTGGACATTGTATTTTCAACTTCACTTACTAACTGTATAGTACCTCATGTATTCACCTGAAATTCCCACAGTTACAGTTACAGTCTTATTAGAGCACCTAGCAATTAACTGATGCCACTCTAAATAGGTGGTTTTAGCTCTGTCCCCAGCCTCTTTCATTATTTTTCCATTATTTAGGGACTTTGTGATCAACAAAAAAAATGTGCCCCGGGTGGCAGGTGCTCTGCTCACTTTGGCAAACAATAAACTATGCAGTTTATGATTGCCACTGTGTCTTACATAACAGACTCTCCAGTAAGGTTCACAATCAATTCCACGACACTTAGCTAAGCTTATAAACTGCCCAGTTCTACAGCATAATCCATGGCTGGCTCATCAAGAGCTTGCATGCCAAGCAAAACGCTCATGTGATGTGCAACACGTGGCCCACTAATACACTCAGATAAACAATGTCTCCGCTATACGACATAATTGCAAGTGATCTGATAGAATCAGTGCAGTGGTAAGGCCATTTTAGCTTGTCTTCTCATATGTATATGGTATCTAACATAATCAGTGCTTAATGGTAGGCTATGAATTTGCAGGATCAAGGGAGTGGGGAGTGAGGCGGCATAAAGCATACAATATAGGGTCATAAACAGCAGTAAGGGACAAGCCTAGGATGTATAATGGTGAGGTAGCTGTGTTGATAACAGAAAGGAAACTTACACGAAGTATTGCAGACTCTTGACATGTGTCCCTTGGAGTCTTTGCAGTCTGAATCAATGTAGTTGGCGCTGAGTGGAGCTTTACACTTTGCTGTAGTTGTTGTGGTTGAACACCTTCTTGCAGGTAGACCAGTGGGGGCTCGCTCAGATATGCCTGCAGTGCCCAAAACATTTTCCTCGTCTTGATTTGCGGTGTGCTTGTATTTTTGTTTGCATGGAACTTCTGCATCTGATTTCTTCTTCCCTTTCTTGTGATTCAGTGCCCCTATACTTTTCTAACTTAGCCTCATAGTCTTTTAGTTGAGCTACCAGATTTCCATGCATCCTGAAGTTGTCAGATCTCAGCCACTGTCCCAATGGCAGATGGGTTTCCAAATGAAATATTGGCAGGCCAGCCAACAATCTTGACCCCATGCAAGACAATAATGGCCATTTTAATATTCAATTAGTCCATTTTTACTTTTCATCCAACAAGTCAGTCTATAAGTGTAGATAAGTAAGGAACACTAAGCAGGGCAAATGTAAGGTCTTACAAAGGCCACTCCTACAGTATCTTGTGTACTGACAACGGCAGTTTTGCAGGTTGTTGTGCTCTGATATATTTACAAAGTAAAAGTACTAGTCAATATGCTGTTGTAGTAAATTAAATATAACATACTTTGGTTTCTCAAATATCCCCATTGCTCGAACAACTGTGCAATTTCATCAGGCTCCTGACCAATCACATCCTCCCAAAAGTCCAGAAATTATCACTACAAAGTTTGGATACAAGGTGTGTTAGTACTATCACATAAACCTGGAATAATTTGATCAAACTTACTATGCAGACATGACAGCCAAAGAATGACAGGCTTTGGAAGCACTGCACAAACTGCCCAGCACACATGGTTATGACAGTTATGAAAACCAAGTCAACCTCATGGATATAAATGTGATGTCCTTGATGACTTAGAATCACTGAGTATTAGTCACACTGGTGGTGAGTTTGATGTGCTTTCAAAGGAGTTTAGAGGAGATCTATGGAAAGAGTACAGTGTTACTTATACTGATGGGAAATGGGATACAAACATAGAGTCACTAGTCATTATTATTGCAGACTCCCCCAAATTCATTACCGTGATCATTGTGATTGTGTCATGCGGAAAGTCCAGGCATTCAACCAGCAACTAAATTCACTCACCAACTCCTACATGGAGTGGAGCACCAAGCATGCAAAATCAGGTGGGAGAGCTAGATGTTTTGTCAATAAACAGAGAGAACAAGTGTTAAATGATAGGTCTGCTTCCAAGTCGTGCTGAGACTCAAGTATTGTGAAGGTCAGGGTGTTTGAGATATTTGGTAAGCCCTAGGATAGGAATGCTCACGGCCCACTCACCCAACTTGTACACAGATGCTTACACTTACAGTCTCCAAATTCTGCCTGGTGATACCTTTGTCACATCTGCTCTTGTTTGTCAAGGTGTCATCCCATGTTCCCCTATGTTCCCCTCAGTTTGTGTAATGGTCGACACTCTGGAGTTATATTGCACTGCAAAGCTACAAAACCCTTATTTCTCAATACAAGCTTGGGTAAAAACTATCAGTGATCTTTAGAAAGTGAGTTTTAAGCTTTCTTCCTTACTAGGCTACACTAATAGCTCATCAGATCCAGTACAAAAAATAACTTTGCCGTCAATTTTCTATCACCTTTAATTTTTACCTGGAAATCTGAGAATGTGTAAAAGAACTCGTCCAGAGCGCTCTCCAGCAGGACACACCAAAGTGGTATTTGAAGCACACATGTCCGGTGTGTACCTACACTCTCAAGAATGAGCAACCTCTTCTGTTCAAGATGCTGTATACTAGGGATGGAAATGACACCCTGAAGAGGATCATTAGACGCACCCTTTCAGAAGATGAGGGCAACAAATTAGGACCCTCTGCCAAACTTGCGAGTCCACAAAAGATCTACAGGGACCAATATTTGCCAAGAGAGAGCATTGACAAGTGGGTGAATAACATATTGGACAATATGCTGATGGAGGTGCTTAACGGGGTGAGTATGTTCATCTGCAATAGCCTGTATATTTATGAAAATAATTTCAGAGCAAAGCAGAAGAAAATCCTTATGTGGGTAGATGGAAAAATATGAAAGACAACATTACAAAAGAAATGTGGGACATTTTTGATGAGACCGGAATTTTCCTGGCTCTCTGTTGCCATGGCTTCTCCCTCATTGTGGACATGGTACAGAGTGGGGAATTGTGAGTCAATATTTCCTAAAGATATTTGCATACTGATTTTCAGAGCAAAATATCCTCTTGCTGTTGTCAAGAAATTATGGGATGTTTTTGGCAATGGCCTGGCTGGCTGGTTTGATATCAATTGTAAATTCAAAAAGCATGCTTTGGAAGAGTTCCCTTGGTGCACGTGCAAAGGCACTCAACCACACCTGCCTAGTAGGTACTTTCATGGACACACCCACAGACACCTTTGCCAGCTTGATCACCTAGCTACATACACCAAAGGCCTTGGGCTCAAAGACCTTAAAGGATGCAAGCAAGCATTTTCCAAGTCCAACACCCTCACATTGTCTATTTGCTATGCAAGCGTATTCTATTAGAAGCAAGTTATTGTTACGTACTTCGAGCACAATGGCAATTTTGAGGTATATTTCAATAACATTGTACCGCATTGTGATATCTGTGCACCCAGACTCCTTAACAAAACGCTCCCTGGGAAAATGTTAGTAAAGAAGAAGAAATTGTTGGTAAAGAGAGGAATCATGTGTGAAAAGATCACAGATATGCTGTATGAATGGAGAATGGAGGTTCAGCAGTGTGACTTCAGTGGTGGGATGTTTTCAGGGGAGGGGATCTTGAAAAACAAAACCATTGACTTGCTATCTTGGGTGATCAGTGGGTGTGGGCTGCAAAATATGGAGACAAGTTGGCTTAATTACTCACCAAATTGGGCATGCCAGTATTCAAAAATTTGCAGCCCAAAATAAAAGAAATTAAAAGAAAAGCAGGAGGAGTCATCAACATTGGCGGGGAACGAGAGACAAAGGTTAGGGAGGATGTGGGAAACAAAGAAGCTGCAAACATGAGGGCTTGTGGGAAGGGCGCTCGTTCAGGCTGTTCAGGGCCTAGTTCCTCGGATTGTACAGACATTGTGGTATGTATAGACACTCACAATGAGGTTGCCATGGTCTTGCGGTCTATGCAGACCTCGTTATTTACTCCTCTACCCCCTTATACTCCTACCACTGTGCCCCCTGAGGCTTACATGCCCCAGTTTTGGTGGCCTTACACTCCCACTATGAACCCATTCCTTATTATTATCCCTTCATCTCACAAGAACGGCCACTAATAGAATATAATGATATTGCTTTGAGAGCGGGTCCATTGTCAACTACAATGTATACTACTTTTGTTGTGATGATTAGGTTCTGCTTGCTGACTAGCCAACTTCCCAAAAATTCTGCTAAGTCCCAACTCACATGACACTAAGGTCCGTGTGACATTTGTGTGACGCTAACGCCCAAGTTCGAGCTTTTTCAACTATAACTGGTGTAAGTCTAGTCAATTCAAGCTGCCATTCCCTATAGATTACAGTGCGTTTTTATACTTTTATGGTAACGACGGGGATCAGCAAATGAGCAACGCCAACACTATGATAGCAACAAGTCCATGAGGAGCGTCAAAGGAGAGTGTAGGATAAGATACGTGTCCGCATGAATAAGAAGCGTGATCAGGCGCTGAGCACCTGGTGAGTCGGATCAATTTGGACTTCTGCCTTGTTATACCCAGTCAAAAGTGACAAGAGGCTGTGAGTGGCAGGTAGAGGAACCTAGTAGTAAATTTTGCCTTTTTTAGCCACTAATTCACAGCCAAAATCTCGATGAGACTCCATTAGAGAGCTATCAATATACAACCAGATCAAAGGCCTCTAAGAGCCTCTAATTTCACACTTTTGTAAAAAGTTGTCAGTAGAGCTACTTAGAGTCTGCTAGAGACACTTGAAAATGACTGGATTGCTGGTACTAGTAAAAACAAGAGTGTACGTCAAAAAAACTAGTTAGTGACGAGAGCTAAGGCATGCGGAAAGACAGGGAGGAGATAACACGGTGGATTAATGAACTAGTTGATAGGTCTTGCAGGATATTGGTAGTGTAAAGAGGAAAGAGGGAGAGACACAGTATCACACTGTGCGGTGGAAAAAGCCATGTTGCATTTGTACTTGAGTCTTTGCCAGTCTCGCCTTCCGGTGCAGACGAGGGTGGCGACCTGTTTCTTCATCTGTTTCATCATCTTCCTTGTCTATGGTCGTACAATAGTGCTCAGATCCTGTTGTTGCAGATGGCACAGTGCCAGGCGTGGCTGGTTTGGGGGTGGGTGTGGTGCGCTTGTTTGGCTGCTGTGAAGATTAGGGATAGTTAACAAGGTGTATGTATGACTTTACACACCGGAAAGTAGCCAAAATCATCATTGATTTCATCCGGAGCAATCTGGAAGAGACCACTCAAAGCTAGAGAATCCTTTTCTGGTTGAAGCTGCTCATGCTGTTGGCTGTCTGGTGTATCTGGGGAGATAGGGGTGGTCCTTCGGGATGGAGTGCCAGCTGTGCGAACCTTGCGACATTTACAAGGCGGAGCACGAGCTTTCAGTGCAATGCCAGCTTCTTCTCGTGGCTCTCACAGTGAAGGTGGGATGGCAGTTCCCTCGGATTTGCAAAACTTCTTGTGCCAGTGAAAAGTGCCCCAAGAAACCTTTGTGAGAACGCCCTTGCAGTGTCTTTGGCAGTCACAAAGATACTCTTTTGCCATATTGAAGGTAGATGTTGCCTTGATCGATAGAAAAAGCTTGAAGGGAGGGAAGGGTATCACAGGAAGGGATATCACAGAGAGGAAGCAAAGCTAGTAAAGCATGCAGAGCTATGTGCTTTGTATGCTTTGCTAGCTTTGCTGCCAGAATACCAATGGACAAAGCTGGAAAATGAAACGAAACAAGTTGAAAACGGATCAAGCATGTGTTATTATCTTTGGTCACAACCAATTGTATTTGGTAGCGCGTTCATGCACTATCCGCATTTACTTCACACTCACAGCCTCTTGTCACTTTTGACTGGGCGTTACAATCCGCGTGTTACAGCCGGTTCTGACTTTTGTGTCAGAACCGGTTGGTTACGAGCCTACACTGCTAATCTGGTCCAACCTCCCCGAAAGGGTAAACGAGCACAACCTCTCGCAAAGGTCTGCAGAGCTATTTGTAAGACATGATTTGTTGACATATGACCTACAACAGTAAAATAGGTATTAATAATGCATCCCACACAGTAGTACAGAAGGGTTGCATAAGGCCTTTGTGTAGTGATCCAAGTATGTTGACAGGCGTAGTCGGTCCGTTTGTTTTACTGATACGGTATCCACAATGTTATATTAACACCTTGTGAATGTCTCAGTAGTGTCTTGTGGGCCTCTGTAGTAACACGCAAAAAAGCACTTGTATTTGACATGTGGACAGATTTCCTGACAGCTTCATCATAATTGATAATTTGTACTACAGCATGCCACAGTATTATTGTACCATACAACAGAAAATAAATGAATGCATGAACAAATGGATATACCAGGAAAGTAATTCTAGCCCAGTGAGAGCGGTCTCCATCAGACCAGGTGGAATAAGTGCTTTCTTTGGTCGGTGCGGTAAGATCTTGCTGTTTTTGAATACTTGCCCATAGCTAGAACAAAGTACAAAGAGTACAACATGTCATCAGTTGAATTGCGACAGCAAAGACAATCAACCTGCTGATAACTGATATATACTCTGTAAACATAATGTTAAATGCTCAGTCTGTGTGTAAAAGACTGTATTGATATCTACCTGTAAGTAAATGTTGTTGTGACTATAATGAAATAACATACCTCAGTCTGTGTGTAAAAGACCAAGGCTCTAGAATGGAAATCTACGAGTTTTTTGGTGTAATCGTGGGAAAATTATGTATTAGGTAATGCTAGAAAAGCGGACAGGATAGAATGAAGTCTGCAAACATAGGTAGAAAGAAAGATATAAGAAATATGAATGTATAATGCTAACACCTGCCATTGGGAAAGAAAATTGGTGAGGTGCGAGTTCTGGCTGGGAAGCAAAGAAAATAATTTTAAGGCAATTAAACTCAGACTTATTAAGCAAGCTATTTAAGCTCCGTGTCTCCGCAAACACAATAGAGCTGGGCAAAGCTGTGGTCTATCTAGGTCTTCGTCCTTTCGTGTACTTGCCTTGTCCTCATTACAGATAATGTAATATGAATTTTTTGATAAGTTTGTAAATCTATTGGGACATGAGATGTGCTTGAATTGTGAAATGGTTTGATTGCTTTCCAGAATAGAATTACATTGTAGTCATACTCATAGTGAAGCTCTTATGGATGACCATGCATGGTCTGTACAATGATGAAAAAACATCTATAATAAACACTGAAGAGACGCCACTGGCTCAGCCATAAAAAAATCAATTCTATAAATATCTTAGAAACGGCTACTCTATACTTCCGATACCACCCAGATACCTTTGGTAGACCTTGAAATTTTTGCTATCCATAAACGACTTTGACACAACATTGTACTAAGCTAGGCTTGAATTATTTGGTAAACCTTTCACCAAGCGCTAATCGGGCTTATTACTGATATATGACCAACGTTTTTCGTCAAACATGACTGAAGCGTGAGTCAAATTTAGCGTTGCAGTGTAACTAGGAATACGTTGTTTGCAGTTGCTTGCTTCCGCACAGGTGAAACGAATCGCTAAGAAGAACTATCTAGCACGCCCCATCATAGAAGTGCCTTGGTGGGTTGTATAGGTCAGAACTGTCAGAACACCTTAGTTTCTCCTTTTTTATTTGAAACATGGGGATAATACGACCAGCCACTCCTGGTTTTTTGATAACCCTTGCCGCGACCATTCTTCTCGCTGTTGTATCTTTCTGTGTCCCCCTCCTGAGGTCGATATATTTCTTGAAGGCTTCTCTCGTGGTTGAAAAAGTCAATGGATATATAACATTTGGGACGTTGGGCTATTGTTTGAACATATCGGGCACAACAACTTGCTCGAATGCCACTGTTGGTTATGAGCTCAGTATGTATCGTTACGACTTCGCACTTGCGCAGCTCACCTTCCTGTACGTTTACCAGATATTAATCAACTCGTGGGGAACAATCTACCAATTCAAATACCTGATGTCGTTGTCAAATGGCTCACGTATGCCTTGGTACTACACATCGTGGCATTCGCTCTATCCGCTCTATCAGCTCTACTTGGTCTTCTTGCCCACATTCGGGAAATGGCCATGACATGTTTCAGCAGTTGCTTTGCAGGTTTCGCAGCTGCTGTGGCACTCGTCGCTTTCATATTTGATATCGCTTTGTTCTTCATCGCCAAATCCCGCCTGAACAGTGTGTCAGGAGGCTCTGCGCAGATTGGCAACGCTGTATGGATCACGTTGGCTGCTTGGATCCTCCTATTCTTTAGTGGTTGTTTCTATGCCATTGGTCGCTGCTGTGTCAACAGACGTCCGAGAGGTAACAAGTGGGATGGTCGAGATCAAGCTGGAGCAAGCGATACCAATACACATGCAGATCAGATGCGGTTGGGCGCTGTCAAGGCAGAGGCTGATCGAAAAGCAAGGCAGGGTCAGGGAGAGGTTGGACTTCCAGCTTTCCAAGAATACGAGCCCTTGAAGGCCAGCGTTTCGGGTGATGAAGCCTACGCGGACGAAGAAGAGAGGGTTCCCTATCATGACAACCATAATGGCGAGATGCCCGGGTCGTACGGTAGGCAGCCATCTACGACTGGCTATGCCCCTGGTGGTTATGGCCAAGCCCCTGCTGGCTCAAGTGCAATGGATGAGTATAATAACCCTACATATCCTCCCCAACCCCAACATCATGGCAGCTCCCATACTCAGACAACATCTGGATATGCACCGTCTTATTACGCTTATGCTGCTGGAAATACTACAATGGCGGCAGCTGTTGTGGCTGCAGAGCGTCAACAGTACCCAATGCTAAACACTTACCATAACCCGGAACCCTACTCCGCACAAACTTCTCCAACTGGAACTACTATCTGTAAGGACACTCTAAGTCCACCCACCACGGTCTCACAATTTTTATCTTTAGATAATGACCCATTAAGCCAGCAGTACGGAATTGGCCAGGAGTATGACCCTTATAATCACCATCCGCAAACACTCCGCCAGGAACTCTCCTTCAACCCTGATACCTGTAACTCATCTGGGGCAATGTATGGAGCTTCAAACCAATCTTCTCATGCATCATCTTCCAATGCATACGCACCCAGCCCGTCACCTGTCCATCAAGGTCATACTAGCTACACTCTCGGAGGTGGTGGGTACGGTCGCAGCGCAATCCCTGCTATTTCTAGCCCTCCCGAAGCACAGCAGTCGTCATACTTCCCCTGTTCTCATGGACTTTCCCCAATGCTCACGAAATTCGCTTCTGGGGAGCAAAGCACGAGCCCAGTTAAAGGCCCTAGGTCCCCTCATATCGTTATCGGGTCGCCAGTGCACCAACGTTCCGGTGAGAGTCTTCCCGGATATGAAGTTAGCCCTTCACAGCCACCAAAGCAACGGTGATTAAAGAGATTAATCTACTGGGCAAAACATATTTATTGTGCAATATTCTTTTTTATCATTGCACTTTCCTCTTGACTATCTCGTTCACGAATGTGTTTCATACACTTACAATATTGATTTACTCGAATCATAAAATCATCATCTAGGCTCGTCCCCAGCTGTTCCTGGGTAAAGTTTTGTTTAACATAGCCGAAATTGTCTCTTGACAATACCTAGTAACGAATGGGACCACTCGTCGCAATTTTGTGAAGTGGACGAAATCTCCACCAAAGATGACCCCCCCCAGTAAGAAACGACAATATACACCAAATTAAATAGAATCCCGACTCAGAATCAGACCATTTACATTGAATCTAATTTAATCATAAAATTTTCTCACGATTTTGGGGTGCGACTTCGAGTCAACAGAACTTGCAATTGTGTGTGATCTCATGCACTTGTACACAAAACGCAATGCACTGCAGCGTCGCAAGTTCGTGCAGTGCTGCAGTCATGCTTGCATAATTGTGTGCCCATATACACTGCGAGCATTGGCTTATTTAAGCCCACCTTATATCCTGAGTTCTGATTGGCTAGAAAAAGCAAAAATTGAATGTTTTCAGCATATAAGCTGGGCTTAAATAAGCCAAAGCCCACAGTGATATTTGGTCATATTTTGCACATGTTCATTTTCATCCTTTGTCCTGTACCACCATCTCAGCCACAATCTTTACTAACACTTGTATTTCCCACTTGCTATCAGACAGGTCTGCACTCACTTAACAAGGGATTTTGATGAATAGTGTAGAATTGTGGGAGTGGCCCCACTACTTCAGTTAAATATCTTTCAGATATTCTTTTTTCATTATAGCTATCTTATTGTTTGCGCTACTTCAAATGGCCACGGGAAAGTCAAAGAAGACTCAAGACTTCCTTTCAAAAAACAGGTTGTGGCTTCTTTCTAACCAATAAGTTATACAGATGATTACCTGCAAGGCTACAATGTGGGTACACAGTTGTTTCTGAGGCATCTTATCTCATCATCTACCTAGAAACTTACAGCGAAGGCCCTTGAAACGGAATAGCAGTGCCAAAAGGGTTATTTTTAGTGGAATAATGAAGTTGTGTTTTTGGGGAGCCAGACAACTCACCCCCCATCCCATTCTCATTTACTTTTATTTACTCCATATTGCTCATATTTGGTACCATTTGTTTTAATTCAATGTAATTAGTTTAGTTTTAAATTCAATTTGATTTGCTATAACTCAAATATTCTATTTAATAAGCAAAATATAACGGGAACCATCTAACTAAATTGAATGATTTCTGTGCTATCACTGTGGTTGGATACGGGTTTTTTACATTCAAAAATAATCTAGGATTACGGTAGCTTTAAGACATATACCGAATCACATCGAATATCCAACAAATTGTGATGTAATTCAGTATATAGTTTGTCGTTTCTTACTGGGGATGACTTGGGGACTTTGTAGGGCTTAGAAATCATGAAAGATGTGTCCAAAAGTCAGTATATAGAAAATCATTTTTGTAACTAGTCGAACATATCTTGTAAATAAGGTCTGCTCCAATTTAACAGTGGTGTGTGCAGTGCCCCCTTTGGTGCCAATACTAAGAATCATCAGGCTTTATTCAAGCTCAGAGGAAACTCAGACAAAGACAGCCCAACTCAGCCCTCAGTGAATTCCTGCCAAAAATTACTGGGTGAGAAAGTCAATAGCACCTGGTACAATGGGTGATTAAAACTGATGCAATTTGTTGAGAATAACATGCTTAGTTGGTGTTAATCTATGCTAGTGGTGCATCAGGAAAAACCCTTTTGCTATATAGCGCTATATAGCCACCACCTATATATATAAATGCATTCAAAGATGACAAATTATGTCATTTGTTTATAGTATGAGAAAACATACATTGGCCAGGGCTTGAACCTGGGACTCCAGCTTTCATGGTCTGGTGCTTTACCAACTAAGCTACCAAGGCGTACTTGGAAAGCATACTGATTGGTTGCATGCCCAGAAGGTCCAGAATCACTGTACACAGGTGCGGATCCCATTGTGTTATGATAATAGAAACTATAGTACTATCAGTGCAATCATAGCTCTTATAGCTCTTATAGCATAGTAGTAGGCAAAATCTTAACTAAGGGGAGAAGTATCTATAATTCCCTCAAACTCTGGATTAATCTAATAAATTTGTTCAATAATAGAAAGAGGCCAAAAGTGTTTGGAGTCAAGTATATTCTTATAGGCAAGGTACTATAAGTGCTCTTATAGCCTATAGCAGCCTACATAGCTCCTATAGCTGTGAAGTTCATAGTTATAATATAGTTCAAGGTGCTTAAAAGGGCTAATAAATCATACAGTATTAATCAATTATATAGCCTGTATTAGTGAGATAGTAGTTTGTATCTTTGATATTTATAAAATAAGAATAATGATTTATCCAAATATAAGTAGTGGCAATGAGTAAAAAAATAATATAAGTCCATGAAAGGTCAATATATAACACCTGTATGATATATTTTATAAGCTCTCATGGTGTAGTGGATAAATGTGATGTGTGGTAATAGGTTGCTCATCACCTAAAAGCTGACTAGCAGGTTGAGAGTTTAAATCCTGTCTGTGTTAATTTTTTTCTATCAGCCACACGACAATTTCCAACACCTATAAGAGTATTTATAGAGCTATATGAGGCTCTATAGATGGCAGGGGTTCTGTAACGGGTTTGACCACTATAACAGCTTTATGAGTACTTATAGTGCTATATAGCTCTATATAGCTACCCCCATTTTTCCTGATGTTGATCGGATCCAACCGTGCAAACATGCTAGCTCTAGCTCAAGAACTATATCTCTTTGCCATGAAAGCACACAGATCCATATTCCATGTGAAGAGCTGTCTACACCATTCAGTAAGCTACAATACAGCCTATGAGGCTCTTAGGACAATGGCCCATGCCATGCATGGGACGTTGAGGGAAGCAACTTGTTCAGGGTCAGGGTGATTCTTTTCAGTGGTTGGCGATAATGTTCAGGCATACTTGAGGATCTGGGACCCCAGGATAGGGAGAGAAAGCCACATGATTAAAGGATTTGCTGGTACGGCTGTCAAAATGCAAGACTTTGATGATGACTTTGATGATTCAGCACTAGACATTAAAGAGCTCATTAGACGACAAAAGCTGGAAGAGAGAAAGAACTTATCCACAGATGTAATACTTACAGACATTGATTTCCCCCACTTAGAGTAAGCCACAGCTCTTTATCTCCTCAAGGCCTTGATTGATTTCATTCCGGCCTTGGGGATCAACGAAAAAAATATACAGGGACATCAAATCTCACCTACTCAGAAAACAAATGTCATACCTCTGACTACAAACAGCGCAGACAAAATGCATGTTAGTGGCATGGAAGATGCAGTATACAATTTAATCAAAACTCAGCTTATTCTTAATGATACAACGCTAGGAGACCGTTTGGTTATTTTCAGTGGGGATGGTAAAACCTTTGATCAACTGATCCCAACCGGGGCATCACCTTAGCTAACACAATTTTGCTCATACAGAATGGAATGCTGTGGCAGGAAATATGTCAGGCCATATCATCGGGCAATACAGGGAGGCTTTGGGAGGCTTTGAAAGTTTGGATTTTCACATTTGCAGGAGGGAAAAATCCCTATCACTCAAGTTTTTCTGTAATTTTAAATGGGAGTTCTCCCCGGCCTTGGTATTGGCCATCTTCAGCAACTGGTTGGTGAACATGTATGGGTTGCCGGGTCGGTTTATTGAGCTCAACCTGCTACAAGAACATTCAAATTTTTGGCTGGAAGAAATTGTTCAGCATAAAAGAAAGGAGTTTGATGACCCTTACTATTGTTGGGTGATCTCCATGCATGTGCTGTTCTTCCTGCACTTGAAAGAGGAGATGGAGGGCATGGTATTGTTGCAACCTTGGACAAAAAGCCATGGCACCCGGGGGGACAAGAATGAATTGCAAGTAATAATGAAAAAGCTGTGGAAGGAAGAGGTACACAGGCGCAGACCAGGTCAAGATCTAGGATTTTTGGCACAAGATGATTTTGATGTGGGTTTGGACTTGATGCAGAATGGGAAGCTGCAAAACTTGATTACAAGAACAACACAAATACAAGAAAGTAGTACTGTAAGAGTAGGAGATGACAATGAGGACTGGGACTGGCCAGAGCTGATCAAAGAACTCTTGCCATGCCGTGGTGGCCTCGAACCACCAGAGGGATATATATACTAATCAATGTCAAATTAGGAATGCTTTAGGTGCTTGAATCTGTGAGAGTCTTTATAGCTGGCAGTGGAATGGGTGACTGGGAACTTACTAGTAGAATCTGTGAGGCAGTCATTTGAGTCTTTGTAGCTTATGTCATGGATGTTGTTTGTAAATCATTGGATGGCCAGGATTTGATGGCCCTTGTACCAATGGGTGGAGGCAAAATGGGATACATATTTATGTACATGCTAATCATATCCGCCCTTGCCAATATTCCAACTTTGTGCCAGCCTAAGGAAATTGTACCAAAAGACCCAGCTATGGTGGCCATTTTTCCAACCAATGGCCTAGAGGAGGTGGTGGTGAGTGACCAGGTTTAACTTACCTCATATTGCCTATAGGAACTTGAGTTTCAAAAATATGGCCTAAATGCCATAGCCATCAACTCATATACCATATGAGAAGCATGAAAGCAAGGCAAGGACCTGTGGAAGATTGTTAGCAAGCAGGTGTTGCTGATACTAATCTTGCCTAAGCAACTTAGCTCAAAGCCATCTGAGCGCCTACTCTGTCACCCTATGTTCTGGACACAAGTATGTGCACTGTCTATAGACAAAATTCACCTCCTAGACACCTGGGGAAATGAATTTTGTCAGGTCTTTCAACAAATTGGATATGTGACCTCACATTTTCTATCACAGGTTGTTATGATTGACCTGACAGCAACACTGCCCACTGGCCCGCTAATGCAGTGGGTCTGCAATTTTCTAGGGCTCAAAGTAGTCTCATTCCATTTAGTACATAGATCAAATATATATGCCAATTTGTGGACTGTGATTCAAGAACGCACCCAAGGGATAGGGAACCACTCATTCCCAGATCTGATCTGGATCCTTGACAGCTGCCGCAAAACAATAATCTTCTGTGAAACAATTCACATTAGTTTGTGTGTGCACATATACCTGTGGAATAATACATTAATGGCAGCCAATTGTGACCGGAAAATCAGTATCCACATGTATAACTCACTTAACTCACCATTGTCCAATGCTGAGACCTGGTGTCTCTTTTGCGAGGACCCAAGGGCCTAAATCATCACTGCCACTGACTTCATCTGTGCCTGTTTTAATCCCCTTGATGTAACTGATGTTGTGGTCCTGGGAGCGGGAGCTCAGACATCTGCAGTTGTCGTGCAGAAGCAAGGCAGAGCTGGACATCAGAAAAACAGAGTGAAAGACCCGCAAGGTATCTTGTACGTTACCCAGTCAAAAATGGTAGCCGCCAACTTGGCAGACAGTGGAGACAGTGCGGATACCATCAAAAACCAACTCAATGTCCACACAGCCAAGTTCATTGTGGCTCCCTGCAAAGTTATTGAGCAAAACAACCTCTTCAATAATCCATCCTCTAATGTACCTTGTCTCTGTTGTACGTGCAAGAAGACACCACAGATCACCACAACTTCCCAGTGCAACTGCTCAGGTTATTGCCCTGACACACCTCCTCTTCTACCTGCTGTGATCAAGAAACAAACAAAATTTTTCACACCATCAGATCAACTTACCACGGATATGCATCAGCAATACTCTGATTGGCTCATTATAACACACAACAAGATCTGAAAGGCTGCTGATCTCAACACCACCAATATCTCCCACCGGCCTTGTTTCTCCCTGATCAAACCATCAAGGAGGTTCTTAACCACCTCCACAAGCTCCAATTAGCCACTAACCTTCTAGCCTTGATCCACACCAACAAACTCCTTGTACCCCACATCAATCTTCATCTTCTGTGGCAATCTGTTGATGACATTCAGAGACAGATCAGTTAATTGAGCGCTCAAAAATTGAAGCAAAAATGTAATAATAATGACAATAAACTAGCAGGAGAGTCCAATGAGAGCATGGCTGCATGTATGGGTTTCATCAGGGCTGGGTCAGCAAAGAGTTGCAGATGTGTGCATTCAGACCTCCAACCTTACCTGATCAACTATGTAGTAGCACCCTTAGCTACCAACAGGAGAGTCTCATCTGTAGGCCAAAAAGCTCCACAAATATGTAAGTGGTCTTGTCCTGGCCTCCTTGCTCCCACTGAATTACTCACCTGTTAGATCCCTTGAGTGGAAAACACCACTCTTGGCCCCAAACTTCAAGTCAGTACAACTACCTGCTGTGAAACATAAATGTGCTGCCACAGCGTCTGAGAAAACCATGCTGAAGCAGCATGGTGGTAAATGTTTAATTGTACATATATCTGGCCTCGTGGTATGGCTGGTATTAGTGACTATTGAGCTGATGTCTTGATTAGGTTTTGGATGACCATCAGGATGATTGAACCACAGTTGCAAGATATGCACAGGTAAATGTGAGTTGTGGCCCCCTAGAAATTGACTTACTGTGCTAGCATGTTGACAGCTGCAAGAGATTTTAACACCATCATCTTTTTCAGAAGATCTCATACAGTGAAAGTCTAGTGAGCCTATTTATCAATTATATATAAAGTTATTTGTATTTTTTGCTGATGTGTTTAATGCTGGGAACCAGCTTGAGGCGTTGGCATTGATGGTGAAGGTGTGTAGGGCTGAGTAAAAAAAGGGTGGGGAGTTGATTGAAAAAAAGGGGTAATAATTGAGACTTGGAGTGGTTATGAGCTAAGCTGATAGGGGTTGATGGCATCTGAGGAAATGGTGGAATACTGGAAAAATTAGGGACTGAGATTGTAAAACAGAGAAAATGAGCACTGTCCACTGTGTTTCTTCAAGAGAGTAGATTCTCTCAATAGGGGCTTAATCTCTTGACTTTATCGCAGTGCCACATCAAAATTTTTGACATGTGATTGTATTACTAAGGTAAAGTACATCAAAAAACTGTTATCACCAACAGCTCAAGACCAAAGGCCTGAGCAACGGTTGCACCCTTGCCAACTGCGGCAGACCTTGTTTTCCAGAATGTCTCCCTTCTGGATCGATAGTCTGCTTTAGTCTCTCTTGCTGACCTAATTCAATATTAATATTGATGATAATCAATTAATATATTGTAAATAAGGTCTGCTCTAATTTAACAGTGGCATGTGGGAGCCCTCCCTTTGGTGCTATTAAGTCAAATCATGCTTCCATTATTATGCCAATCAGACTCCGCAAACTCACACTTATCACAGTCTCTGCCTCATGTCAAGTCAAAAAAGTGGTTGTTTGGTTTGTAGTAGCTCTAAAACATCAGATAACGGGTATGTATATAGATAAAATATGAGAATACTAATATCTTTCTCGAGCTATTGTGTTATGGCAAGCATTCCAACCCCTCAAAAATCACCCTGTGCATCAGAACAAAAACTTGACAGTATTTTACTTTCTATTCAAGATGCAAAGTGGATACTTGGTTATTTCCTCAGGCAAATAGATTCCTTGAGCATCTATTTTGCCTGAGAGATGATAATGGGAAGATAGTACAAAATTAGCAACACATGTAAGCACTTACCTTCCTCCTCAATGGGACATCTGCTCCAACAATGGGCCACCTTGTGGGACTTGTTTATGGCCAATCCACATAAGTCTCGCATCGCTCCAATGTTAAATTTGCTAATGGGCCTTTGTGGTTCCTGCTATCCAAGTATAGCAGGCAGACTCCTCGCCGGGGTGATGTTGTTAAAGTAGCCAGGACATATCACCCCAATCACCTGGTAAGGAACAGTTGTGCCCAATTAGCCCATCATTGACATGTTAGTTAATAGGGGACCATTGACACTTTGATGGCTCTTGCATTTATCAGGTCTAACCATTCCAACTTGTCAGCCCTCTGTTGTGGCCTATAATTTTCTGCAACCAAAGCACACTACTCCCAATTTTGTGTTGATAGCCGCCTTGACCGATCTATTGTCCAATACTGTCTATGAGGCCCTGAAGTTGATGGCCTATGCTATGCAGGACCAGCTCAAAGAGGCCACACAACCTGGCTTGGGCAGGTATTTGTATTTTTAAGTGGTTGATAACAACAGTCAAGCCTGTTCCAGACAATGAGACTATATAATAGGGCGGGAAAGCCACATGATCAAGGGTTTTGCTGGGATGGCTATTGAAATGCAGGATTTCAATCCTGCCGCTTTTGATATAGACGAGTTAGTGCGGCGTCAAAGGCTATGTGAACAAAAGGACTTACATCCAGATGACATCCTCAATGACATCAAATTCTCTCATATCCAACAAATAACTACACTCCATTTCTTCGAGACTCTGATTCAATTTGTCCCAGTACCATCAATGAATAATAATGATGTTCAGCATATGAAGGAAACTGTTGAGAAGAATCAAGTCACACCTACACATTGTACAAATATTATACCCTTGGCAACCAATGCTGTGGACAAAATGCATATGCAGGGCATGAAGGATGCGGTCTATGACTTCTTGTAAACGCAGATGATCCTGGACAATGAAACATTAGAGAGCAAGCTGTTGTGTTTAGTGGAGATGGCAAAGTATTTGATCAGATTTTACGGCTCAGGAAATACTTATCAATGCATACAGGGGACTTTGAGTCCATGCATTGTATTGTCCTAATGTTGGAGTTATGGCACACAAAATGGACTGATCTCAGCCAAATTATTAGAACCTATTGGGGCAAAGACTTTCCACATGATGCATCAATCTTGAGTTGTTTGGCACACACAGCCCAATGACCTACTCCCAATGTCCTAAAAAAGATTGATTTTTGCCAGGGATCACATCTACTGGAGCTTGCTTTAGATGCACCTCTGTTGAATTGCTGGCAGTGAGTGTTACCTGAACGGTGCTAGCCAAAGTGGTGTATAATGACCACTAAATTTACTAGAAACTATCTTGCATGTGATGACCTTATTTAATATTTTTCTACAGTGCACACAAGGAACAGCCTACCTTCTTTTGCTTTGTTGTTTGATACAGCCAGGATCCTTGTACAACTGTATGCTACAACCAAAACCCACAGTTCTGCTCAAAACCCCACAATGAACACAGATAGGCTGAATGCTGTGCCGCTTGGCTCACCATGGCAGCCTATATCAAGACTGGATGTGGATTTAATGTCAGCAGGGACAGTTGATAGTGGGGAAAATAATGTCTCAGATATAGACATAGATGATGGTCTTGAAGGATTATCAGACTTGTCAGAGAGTTCCCCAAAAGCAGCTCATCCAGAGAGAGACATTACCTTTGCAAATGCTATACTTTTCATATGGAATGGGCTTCTACGGCGTGAAGTTTGTGAGGCAAATACTATAGGTGATACAGGCCGAGTTTGGGAGGTCCTCAAAGTGTGGATATTCACTTTTGTAGGTTCTGGTAATCTGTACTATTCTCAGTACCTGCTCAAACTCTACTGCAATTTTAAGTGGGAGTTCTCACCTGAGCTGAAAGGGGCTATATTCTGTAACTGGCTTGTCAATCTTTGTGGAACTCCAGGATCCTTCATTGAATTTGATCTCCTTCAAGAGCATTTTAACTTCTGGCTGGAAAAAATGGTTTAGCATAAAGAGAAAGAGTTTGACAATACTTACTACTGTTGGGTCATTTTTATGCATGTGAGACAACACCAACAAGATACAATCTTGGGTCCTTCCCCATGTATTGCTTAGGTATATACTGCAATACATGAGGTACTGTACAGTTGTAAATAAAGTTCAAAGTCCAATGTGCAGCATGTGACTGGTCACATGTTGAGTCTAGACACTGGTCAGGTGATGTGTCACATAATCAGTCATGTGGCTATGAAAAGTCCAAAAAGTAAAGTAAAGTAAAGTAAATGGTCACATAATCAGTCATGTGACTTGGAAATGAAAAGTAAAAGTACAGAAAAGTAAAGCATAAGTAGGTGCTGGTATGTCAATTATAATAGTATATCTGTTTCTTTCTTTGGCTGGAAGAGGAAATGAAGGGGACTGTTTTGTTGCAGCCACGCACAACAAGCCATGGAGCTAGAGAAACAAGTAATGAGCTCAATGTAATGATGAAGAAATTACACACACAAAAAATCGACAAGCGCCATCCTGGTCGTAATCCTGGTTTTGTAGCTCAAGGTGATTTTGTTGCAGGCCTTGAAATGCTCAAAAATGGAAAAATCCATAAGTTCATTGCCAGGACTACAGCACATCTAAATCCAACAGAATTGCATTGTATTGTAAGGACTAATAGTGAAAAACAGGGAAGTACGGAAGACACCAATGATGACTGGGATTGGGATGTGATAGATAAGGAATTAGTGCCTCAGTGTAGTGTACTGGAGCCTCCAGGTGAAGCACCTAACTATTTTTAGTACTGTGCAGAGACTGTCAATAAAAATTAGCTTGGTATAAGATGCAAGATAGAGAGAAAACTTACCACTTGGTCACCAGCAACTAAAACTTGTTGAGTGTCCATTGAAGATGAACGACCTTGACTCTAAAATGTACTGTCATTGTCCTGTCCCATTATCAAAGAGAAAATAGCTTACCATTTTTGGCAAGCAGGGCCATTTGAGCTGTGTGTGAGTTGAGGCCTGCTCTATAAGCCTGTGCTGATGTTTGCATGCAAGTGCAAAAGCTGAAGGTGGAGGGACCAGATGGTCCTGTGAAAGTATGATCAACCAAGTATAGATTGGGATGTCACACAGGTGGAAGAGAGCTGATGGAAGTGAATGGATGGACTGGCTTGCAAAGAAGGATGAGATGTGGTTGGGGAGTAGAGGGGACTCAGAACATGGATGAAGGCTATCAAGTTTTGACTAAGTGGCTGGTGGCGGAAGATTCTCCTTATTGGCCCTATTCACCAGAAAACATAGCACATAAACTGATAGGTAAACAGTAAGCAATTGAGAGAACTCACCTATTGTTATACTCTTTTCAGCTCTTGTTGCAGCCACTTTTTTAGTACAGTTAGCCTTGGAGTTATTGCCCACACATCATAGTAACTATTCAGAGCCTCAATCAGTGAAAATAAAGCTGCACCGTTATCTGCAAGAAACTTCCAGTTGGGGATCAGGTCATTTAGGTAGATCTGAGAATGTATGAGGCAAAAACTGTTAACAAGGCAGATGAGGACACTATCAGTCCAAAAAGTGATGTGAGGGATCCAATTGTAGTGAGGTTCAGCTTTGAGGGCCCATTTTTGAGTTCCAAACTCCTTGAGAGATTTTTTTGCATGCTTTTTGGTTTTTTATGGGAGTGGAGGTGGTAGCAATGGTCCCACTTTGACTTTGACAGGTTTTTGAGGGCTGCTGGGAGGCAAACATTGAGGCAGTGGGGGTTTTGACATGGCTTGAGGTGGTGGGAGTGGCTCGCATGAACTACACGGAAATGAACACCTTGCGATGAGGCAATCAGTAAATGTGTGTTCACTTGGGTTCTGATAGACCAAGTTAATGGCTACCTGCAGGCAAGTATTGTTGGCATGAGCAGTGAGAAGCCGGGCCAAGCCTGATTCTATTCCCAAGGCTTTGGCTTCAGGTTCCACAATTGTTGTTACAATACACAATTTTTGGACCTTTAATATTTATTCTCCTCTTCAACTTTTTTTTGTAGTTTTCACACGCTGTGCCATGCGGCACTTTCCCTTTTTGTTCAAACTCCATCTCTCACGCAGTGGAGCTGGTCACACAGGCTGTGCCCTCTGACATCATCAGCCACTGCTTTCATCAACTGTACAGTACATAAGTACAATACCCTGTAGTAGTATAAATACCCAATAGATCCAGAAGACTCCTTAGTGAGTCCTCCTATTGTATACCCACAACTAACTCGGTCCTACCTAAGGGGTAACCACTCCCTCATCATTACTCTTTGCTTGTCTGAGTTGTGCACCAGAGTAAACAACTCTTGGTTGTTACAATTGTCATCTCTTTTTGTTTTGACAACTTGCAGTGTGTGCTGTTTTTGCCTTTCAGCCTGGAGGTGAGCTTGCTGATAAATAGATGCCTCAATATATGTATAGCACTGCACTACATTGTCTGTATTTCAGCCAGTACAACCTGTCTGTCGGACCCAGTTGCTAAGCCATAATTAACAACCTTGAGAATATTGGGGCGGTGTATTCCCGTCCCAAATGCAATAGTAACAATTACAACTTGTGTAGATGGGTTGTTGGCAAGAATATCAAGTGTTTTGTCATTGTATGAGGTGGAGGTGATTGAATACCAAAATTGGATGGCTTGACTTTGTTTAGAACCCTCAGGTAAGAAGCTGGAAAATTATTGAGCTATTCAATATGTTAACTCTCTGGTATTGCAGTAGATGACTACTTTTTTGCCCCAATTTAGAACCCATAGGATATCTGGAAATACATAGCTGCTGATATTATGGGTGAGTCTTTGGATGATAATCCAGATGTTTTGATGTTCACATAAATGACGCTCAAAGTAGAACTAGAGCTCCTATAAACTGCCATTGTTTCTGCCCCTGGGACAAGAGTAGCAGTGACCACTATAAGAGGTATGTTCTTGGGTAGCCTTTTGTGAAGCTGCCCCATCTGATCATACACTTTCCAGAAATTGGCTCCCTATGAAGATACAATGTATGCATCATCTATGTCCAGCATGATAAGGTTTTTGCAGTACACCTTGTCTCGGTCTATGAGGTCTGCTTTGGGTGTAGTAAGCTTCTCAGGACTCCAAAGCAATATTAACCACTTGCATCGATGTACTTCATCCACAAGGTCGGTCCCAGCCCATTGCTCGCGCTTTTAAGACAGTATCATTGTTGACAGATATGGCCTTGGTGTCTAGTGCACACATTTTGGCAGCCTGTAAATAAGTAAGCAATATTACTGTTGTAATTTGGTTGCTGTGATGCCTTACTTGTGTATCCCCTAGAGCAATGAGGGGAGTTATGAGCAGGAGGACTGGGTTTTTAGGTATGGGTCCAACTCCTGGTACCTGTTGATGAACCTGCCAGTGAGTGTACCCAACTATTAAATTAAAACTGACGAGCACCAACTGACCAGTGCTGTAGTTTGGGGTGGCATTCTATAATCCCTCACACCAGAGTCCTTTGTTTGAGCAACAGCCAACTTGGAGTTGATAGAAGCATGGTTTAGAACAGTATTAATATTGGTATTAGCATATATGCTACACTATGCAGTAGACTTTGTAGTATTCTAGTTTTTTTGGCATCCATTTGATGGCCTATACATTCTTCTCTCTTATGCCAATGAATGCCAAACTTGGACTTCACTGTTTGCTCACTTAAAGGGACCAAAGGGAGGGCTCCTGCAGCACCACTGTTAAATCGGACCAGACTAGGTCTGCTTATGGGAGACTAGGCTTGTAACCAACCAGTCCTAACACAAAAATCAGAAACAGCTGGTACACACGGACCTCATTTTGGCAGTATGCCGGACATCCCACCAAATGTGAGTCGGGACTTAGCAGAATTTTGGTGAAGCTGGTTAGTCAGCAAGCAGAACCTAATAATCACAACAAAAGTAGTATATGTTACAGTTGTAGTTTGCAATGGACTACATAGTGATAATGGGTCTCAAATAGGTGACAGATAGGAATATCACAAAATATTTATTAAGTATCAGCTACAACAATGATAATGACCTGTGGCCCCCTTTTGTACAAAATTTACACTATCTGCTGCACCAGTGGCTCTGTGTCCACCCGTTTTTGCATCTTGTAAACACAGGCAGAGCAGAGGGGAAGAATTACATCTATGTTGTAGGACATGTTGATAGTGAGGGAATATGGAGGTTGCAATCAGATAAATTCTGATGGTTTTCTCAGTTATGACAGTGTGGAGGGCTTAAAATAATGTAACCAGATGCATTTTACTACTCCAATCTAGTTCTACTGAGTAACCACAACCTACAAGCTAGCAACATTGAAATCTGGCTAAGTCCCATATCACAAATGTGTGACCTGCTATGCTATGGTCCACAATTACCAGTCTGTTTGCAAGCTCACAATTTTTCTAATTTATTGATTATTGAGTCCAAGTTTGGTTCTGGTCACACTCAGTAAAAAAAGTAGTCAAGTCAAGTCCTATATAGTCAGGCAATAGTCCGCTCTGCAAGAAATGTGTAATTGGTGGACTGAAACACCCAGGGATAGTCCAATTAAGTCACATTTCAGCAATCAGTCTCCCCATATTTTAGTTAAATTGTAGTCCATCCCAGTCCAACTATAGTCCGGGTTAGTCCATGTAGTCTTTGACTTAGTCCAGTGATGCGTCAAGGAATAGTGCTCTGTAGTCAATTTTCTAGTCACTCACAGTTATCTGTAGTCAAATCCTTGGTCACTTGTAGTCAATTTTCTAGTTGCCCTTAGTCCAATGGTAGTCTGAGATAGTCACAATCAAAAAAATTAATTTACAAATAACACAAAAATTATTACAAGTCTAAAACATGATGGAAAAACGGCAAAGACAAACAATCAAAATGCAACTGCAGCAAAAAATACAAAAGTTGAATCAATAAAGAAAAAAAAAATCATTTTACCCAAGAACGCTGAGATCTCAGCCTTAGAGGGCTACTTTTCAGGGGCCAGTGCAAGGATTGCAGTCACAAGATCTACAAATATATGTAACTATATAGCAAATGAATAAAAAATAGACTTACCTTTTTTTTCCCACTGTTTCAAGTTGGGAAGGTGTACACTGTGGCTTTTAATCCCATTCAATAAGCTTATACTTCATAAAACCCTGTAAAGAAAATCTGATGTGAGTAATTGAACTGAAGAAATTGATTACAAGCTTACCTGAAATTCTGCTCACTGTTCCTCTTCACTTGGCGAGTTAGATTCACCACTAACGGGCTGACTCTGGCTTGTAGATAGAATCTTGGCAGCCACAGAGGTGAGGATGCTCATGCTGAATAAGTCTGACATGGATGAAGGTTGGGGTGCCTGCAACAAGACAATAGATGAAGAGGGTGACGTAGGCTGGGGAATTGGCTGTGTACTGGCTGCAAAAAATGCTCATGTTGTGTTTGATACAATAATTTTTTCCCTTTGCTGTTTGCTGTAGGTAGAGCAATACCAGTAGAGTATGAAAAAGAAAGAAAAGAATATACCCCTCCAGCGTCCTAGAAACAAATGTGCCTTGCTACAGTGTATGTCTTGATTGCAGTGGCAATCAGATATCTGGCAGTTTCATGACTTCCTATCAACTTCCAAGATGTGAGTACAGTTGAAACCCTCATCCAGCTGGACTTGAATGTTGATGTCTCCAGGACAGGCCATGATTATCTTCATTAAATTCCGGTGAGTTCAGGTCCGCTTGTTTTATTTGCTCAACAAAACAAAGTGTCTCTGGCGATGGAGAACCAGACAAAAGTTGGGGTTCAAACCCATTGCATCAAGTAAATTGATGCCAGCTGTAGAGAATGGGAAATAATCTTGAGACAAAATAGCTAATAAGATGAATGAGTTTGAAAGAAAAAAGAAGAAGAAGAAAACACCTCTCAGATTATCTAAGGCCTTCCCCACCTTAATAAAATCAATATTGTACTTCTTTGACCCAGCAGGTAAGGCAGCAGCAAGGAATGATGGAGGTGCAATTAATTTTCATACAGGTACTGCAAAATAGGATTAACATTGAAATAATGGAAGAATAAAAGCACTTACTTAAAGTAGGCGGAGGCATTTGCAGAATTGTCTCCTGGAAAGTCAATAGCCATGTCAGAATCTGTTGTTTCCACAACATTACCCTCTGGCCATTGCTTTTTTGCCTTCTGATCAAGGCTTGAACGTGCTTGGCGTTGTTTTTGCATTTCAGTTCCTATACCTGATGAGACAGCACCAGTAAGAGTTCCATCTTTATTATCACCCTCTTCATTCTGTTTTCTAGACCTCAACATTTGTCATAATGTAAACTCTGCCTTCCAGTGATTCAAACAAAGTGCGAGCAACGGCTGCAGCACTTCTATTTTCTGCAGGCTGTTTTCACACTGGATTGGATGGACTTACCTATAATTGGTTCTAGAGCATTTTTGTGAGCCACATTTGGGGTCAGGAAGCTGTTCAAGTTTGTGGTGAATGATACAAGTGGAGGCCTTGATGGCTGCCCACTCTTGTGCAGTGATCATAGTACTGTCTCTATGACAGATAGCACACTCCATTGCAGGCCATGAGGGGTTTAGCACCATAAGTCCCACATCTTTGTTGTGTGTACAGTTCTCAAAGTCCTATAGGCTATGTAAGAGGCTGAGTTACTAGGATAGATTGTCAAGACTCCTCCACCATAATAACAAGTAAATAATTAGTAAATAGGTAGCATTGAATAGGAAAGACTTACACTGAGTACCCCCGCTTGTTAAGGACTGTTTGAAGTCTTGATTTCTTTGCTATTTAATTGCCAGACATCATCCTCAAGTTATTGTAGCTTTTTTTTTGTTGGCTTTTTGCTATTCAATATGACCTTCTTCTTCGGCCAACAGCCCCTTTATTTGACCTAGAAGTTTGTTCTAATAGGCCTGGGTCTCAAGGAATTGTTTGGCTGCATTTTGGTATTTTTGGATAGTTTCGCCAAAATGGCGGTTCCTGAGAAGGTCCTCAAAAGTTAGGGATTCAACAGAGAGCGGATCCAGCAATATTGAGGATGTGGATGGGAAGAAAAGACTGGAATTGCCGGATGATAATGTATCTGTTTGTTGAAGAAAATTAGACTCTATTTAAACATAGTCAACTGATTGAATGAAAGATAATAAAAAGATTATACCATAATAAATGCTCCCTGGGTAGTTAAATGAGTCAATTGAGAACAACAGGCAAAATTATGTTGTTAATGTGGAAAACAATGAGGGAGGCCTTGTTGTAATGTATTTGTCAGAAATTGTGATCAGAAAATGATTCTATCAGTTGCCAATCAATGTAATCAGATCAGTTTGATTATACTGCCTCAAGGCCTAAAGCTTCAAGTTTTGTCTCTTCCCTCAATGTCTTGTTTTTTGTGCCAAGTGCTTTCCTTCAAAGGAAAGAAGTACTAGAACCATTGAAAGTCATCTTCAGAGTGATATAGCCTTGATTGATACTCCAAATTTACAGCTTTCATCAGTATTCAGAGCTTATTTAGAGCTATGCATCAGACTCAATAATGATTTTCTGTCGAGTTTTTCATCAAATAATGCACATCACACTGAAGATAGTATGTTGATATTATTTTAATGATATATATAAGTGATGCTGACATAGTTTTCTAGATGATACTGTTGATAATGAGATGCAAGTTCACTTTTCTCATACACAGAACAACAAAAGTGTTGATACTGAGCAGTGTATGTATTTTATTGTTTTTATGTATCATATCATAATTATTTTTGTGTCAAATCTGTAGCTCATTTCTCTGACAATCAGAGCAGCAACTCAAAATATGTTGATGCTGATATTCAAGGTACTTTTTTTCTTTTCTTTTGTCTTGCATATTAAACACTCTACATTAAATTTGCAGCTATATCTCTGGATATTGAGATTGATGATCCTGATAGTGATCATGAGAGTAGTGAAGAGGCTAAAAACCAGGATATTTTGACATTCTCTGATCCTGATAGTGGTGGTTTGGATGATGATGCTATTGCCACCAATGATAATGGTGAGGATGATGATGAGATTATTGGCAATGCTGGTGACCTTCAAGGTGGAGGAGTTAACTATAGTGTTAATAACTCAATACAAAATTATAATACTATTGGAAATAGTCCCACTATTCAAACAGACCTGCAGGCAAAACTATTGGGTGAATACAAGTGACCGATTGTTCCACTATCCTCTGTTTCTGAGCCAAATGGCTTGACAGAATCAGAGATCCACAGCCTCTGACACTATATTGCATAGAAAAAGCCAAATGGCACTGTCAAGACATATGAGCTGCATGCCCAAGTATCGCAACAAGCTACTCAACTGGAAATATTATCATTGTATGCTGTCCACAAGCTGCATCAGGAAAAAGCCTTTTACTATATAGCAGAGGGGTTTATACATATGTGTAAATAAAGACTATTATAGCACCTATAGCACTTATAGCACTATATGAGCAATAAGAGCAAGGGAGCAACAAAAGCAATAATAGTATTATAGACACATAATTTAAAATGCTATACATCAGGAAAAACACTTTGGCTATATAGCAGAGGCAATACTATTTATGCTAAGTTTGAGCACAATGTTGTATGGCTAGCAAGGCATTATAATAGTTCTTATAACTCTAATAGCCTATATAGCTGTTAAGACCATAGTACATATTTATAACAATGCTTTATCCAAGTATAAGTTGTGAAAATGTGTAAAACAAATGACAAGTCCATGGAAGGTCAATATATTATACATGTATAGTATATTTTGTAAGTCTTTATGGTGTAGTGGATAAATGTGTGGTATGTGGCTGTAGATTGATTGGTCCACAAAAAAGTGGACCAACAGGTTGAGAGTTCAAACCTTGTGTGTGAATTTTTCTTTTTAAAATCAGCCACAAACTCTCTCATAGCTCATATAGTCAGCCATATGCTATAAATGCTATAAGAGGCTATAGCCAACTATAAAAGTACTATAAGAGCACATTGTTCCTGAATAGATGTTGGGTTTCTATTGCAGCTATGATCACTATGGCAGCTATATTTGCAACTATAGTACTATTAGAGTCTATATAGCCAAAGTATTTTTCCTGATGTACTGGATACAGTTGCATATGAGGCCGCACCTGGGGATTAGCCCAGTCCTGGATATTAAAATGTCAATAGCATGTGGAATCATGTAATGAGCAAATACATACTAGTGCCAGTAATTCGGCAACTCCATTTTGATAAAAGACATTGCCTTGTGGGGATGTCTTCATACCTATCGGAATGCCAATAGATTTGGTGAGGTGATCTTGTGTATGACGCAGCCACTGGAGTGAGGGAACATCATATACTCCCAGTTGTTTGAGCATCCAGATTATGAAATTTAGATGGTCAGTCAACAAACACAGTCTGGGGAGATTATCCAACATGTCTAATGTGAACATCTAATAACATGGTGGTTTGGAGAAGACATGAAAGAAATGGCAGAAGTTGGGTAACCACTGTTGAGCACCTGCTGACAGCACCATAACAATGCTTGCCAATAGGTGCTTGCCAGCAGTTTATGTGGTGTTACATACCACTTTTGAACCATATGGACACCATACCTCTTCTGCTTTACAATTGGCACTGGTGCCACTCTCATCATTGTTACCATTGTCTGATACATTGTCGGAAGAGTCAATTGCTATGATATAGCAGCAAAAATGTCAGTGATCAAGATGATGTGCAATCACAATTGATGGCTAACTCAATTCATCAATCAAAGCCTGCACATTAGTGAGACTTGCATCATTTTCTTGAAAACATGATTATATCACCTTCCATGTCATATAATAAGCCTTCTTGATAGCTAACATTAACAGATGGATCTTCTGCATTTCCCTGAGGAGGGGATTCTTGATCCTTGGTTGGTGGTGATATGTGCACTTGTGCAATTTCTGCCACATTATGTTGCGACTGGGGGTGACATCTTGCTGGCGCTGATGTTGCCAGATGTTTGTAGTAGTAAGTACAGCTTTCTGATATTTAGGCAGCTCAAGATGTTTCTTGAGGGCATTTTGTGAGAACCTGCAAGGGCCTGTAGAATTGACAAACATGCAGAAGTAGCACTTAATCTGGCTGCCTTTTTTTCCTCCCAAGCCTGTAAGTTGTTGAGGTTATTTTATGGTGTGTGATATAGGGTATAAGATTGTTGCAAACAAACTTGCCTTCAGGTAGAATTTTACACTTTGGAGCCATATAATCAAGATAAAGGCTCAGGGACTTGTACAGATGTGGCCTTCAAAAAATATCCTGTGCCAAATGATGGCCGATTTTTATATCTCATATTACTTCATCTTTTGTGAAATCTCTCCCACACTTCAACTCATAATGGTTAGATTTGAGGAGAGACTCACAGCTTACAATATTTCAAGTCCTCCAATATCACCAGGTGGTGATGCTGATAAACAATGCACACCATCTGTGCATCAAGAGCTGGAGCCCCCAATCTCAGGGTGCAGCTTTGGCATCAGCACAGGAGACTCTGAAGAAATAATGGCATCAAGAACACCCACTCAGGATAAAACTCACTCCTTGATAAGTATACTATCAACAACTCACCTCCTGAAATAACCTCTAGCGGCTACACAATTTGTAGATATTCATGCGTGCCAGAAAAAATTAAAGCCAGAAAGCAAACAGGAACTACTACAATTTGTCAAAGTATGTCACATTTTATGATTGTGTTACTAGCAATTATCTGACTTTGACTCTATATACATACAAGGCTTCAGCAGCTGAGCGTGAAATCATGCAGTATGCACTGCTGCTGAAGGTGGCCGAAGATCCCAAAAGAGGGGGACATGGGAGTGCTGAAGCTTGGGAAGCTCTGTTGCATGTCTGAGTGAGTGAGTTTCTTCCTCTGTGATGGCTGCATGAAACTTATCCTTAGCAGAAACAAATTGACAAATTTGCCATGCATATTTTATTATTGGCAAACACAGCCAGCTATATTGGGGCTTGGCCTGTCAAAGTGCTTATGGTGAGTGGCATTTGGTCTGATTCAAAGACCACGGTTATATTGTATCCCAGGGTTTTGTAACAAGTCATTTGTGGGGTTATCCTGGACTGTATGAAGATGTCGAGAAATGGGAAATGGTAGTGAAATATTGTTGTGACTGTCTTACTCAGCACTGCTCAGACATCAAAGAAATGGTAAATTAATACTTGATTGTGATATATTATGTACGCAATTAACACATACACACAGATTTTGCAAGCAGTAGACAAAAACAAGGATGTCATAGCATGCTGCCAAAAACTCCCAACTTATGGCCAGTTTAAAGCAAATGTGAATATTACTGTTCAGATGTGTGCCCAAGTAGCATTTATAGTAAGTGTACATCTTGCATTATTTGATAAATCTGACCTGTCAGTTCAGCGGATGATTTTAGAATTACTGACAAATGAAGAAAGCTTTTGGTTGCAAGTAGACCAGAACCTTCAAAAGGTTTGTGGTGAGCATAATTTTCCGGTGAAGGTAACCAAGTGAGCATTATTCTTTATTTACATTGATATCCCTTCTGATATTTTTTGAGATGGTTTGCGGGGGTACTTGAGGATGACAGAATGAAATGTGGGATTGGAAATGCAGAAAGAATCATTCAAGCATCCAAAGACCAAACCAACATTGACACTGCTATCAGTGCTGGGTCATTTAACAATATAAACCTTGGGGTGGATATCAACAAAAGGGAATGCCATTGAAATATATGTAACTAGAATATGTAGTACATTAAGTTGTAGCCTTCTCCTACCACAGTTCTACATTTTCAATACATATAGCAACAGCTCTAGTGCCAGCTCTAGCAAATGTTCTGATATGAGCCCAGAGCCAGCTAGAACAGATATGTACAGTATAATATACATCAGATTCAGATCTGATGGCCCAGGCTGTTCTCAGGTCCAAAGCACCTGGTACCATCTGAGATCCGCATGTGGGGGCAGGTGACAGGGCCAGATGGATGGGATCTGAGCCACAATTGGCAGTATAGTTGGGCAAGGTCAACCCAGCCACAGTCAGCCATAGTCAACATGTAGTCTAGTACAGTCAATACATAGTTTGATACAGTCACATATAATCAACCTGTAGTCACTGAACTGACAGCAGTTGAAATAAAGCCCAAGAACCTTGAATTTTTAGTCCTAATATAGTTATACATAGTCTAGAAAAGTCATACTATAGAAGGAACCAACTCCTTGCCAAAATTCACTATCATATTGTTATATTATGGTATTACACAGTGATTGATTCGAGCTTGCATCATTAAATGAACTTATCCTTGTAGATGATCAACCTCAATTTCAAGCAGCTATAATATCATCAAATCATATTGAGGAAACATTGTAACATAAACTTGATATAGACTGGTTATGCAGCCTTAGGGATCAAGCAAAAAAGTAGGTCCTTGGTTGAGTGGGGTGAAAAATAAGTCTGAAATAAATAAAGTAAACTAACTATGGTATAGACCAGCTGTGTGTGTAGAAATTATATTATGTAAGCAAACTTTGGGTCTTTGCCCAAAGATTTATTCTGTGATTATAACCGTTTTTTTGTGGCTATTAATTTTCACATGGTATTTACATCTGTTTGTTATATAAGAAGCTTTGTACCTAAGTTATTACAGCATTTGTTTGCCCAAGAATTCTTCTCCTGCGCTTGTTTCCGCGCCCTGAGGGTTTAAATATCCAACAGTGTGGTCTTAGAAGATAAAACATAAAAGTAAATCCTTAGTTAAGCAAGGTGGTGTTACGATAACACAATTTTTGGACCTTCCCTTTACTTTTATTCTCCGCCTTAACCTTATACTTTAACCTTCACACATGATGCTACGCGGCATTTCCCTTTCTCGCGCTGCGTTGCCTTTTTTCTTATTTTAGACGCAACTCTCTCACACAGTGGAGCTGGCCATGCGAGCTAGGCCCCATGACATCATCAGCCACTGTCTCTATCAAACTGTATAGTACACATGTACAAACAAACCTGTAGTAGTATATATACCCTAATAGATCCAGGAGACTCCTCAGCGAGTCCTCCTGTTGTATACCAACTAACTCTCTGCGTCCTAAGGGGTAACCACTCCCTCATCATCTTCCTTATAGTGTTTTCTGTGTGCGCCAGAGTAACTAACTCTTGGTTGTTACAGGTGGAACATGTGGTAGAAAAATAAGTCTGAAGTGAAACTAGCATGGAATATACTTTATACTTATCATCATCTTGTGTACTTGCATTTTGTACTTCAAGTTCCTCCTCACTCAACAACTCAAGCCCGGTCTCTCTTCTTAACTGGAAATTTTGCAAACAGTAGCTTTATTTGCTTTGGTTGTGACAATGTAGGGTAGTAGAAGAGAAGGGCTTTCAAAATTTCTCTCTCATATATAATCTTAGCCAAGTTGGAGAAGGGTGCTTTTTTAGACTGAATTTGGTGACCATTTCTCCAATAGTCTTTTCCACAGTAGCTTGTGATCCAAGGCGGGGTGATCCATACCACTCAATATGAACAGGAGCATGAATTAACTGAGAGACACATAATCTAAACCTCAAAATTCTCTCAGGGTCTATTCCAATATAGATTCTTTCAAAATCTGTCAGGAATAATTTCATAAGTTGATGAAATTTAGTTAAATCATCAGTGCTCCTTGCTTTAATGGTTATACAAAATTCAATTCTTGCCACCAAATGAGAGAAGTTCTGATTCACTGAGTTTATCCCTAGCTCAATGCTAATTGGTATCATGTACCAATAAAGTAGTGCCATCCATTCATAAATCTTGTATTGACTTTGTCTTGTCGGATGAGGATCTCTGACAGGGCCATAAAATGATGGTGGTAAGGTTGACATCTCTAAAGTAACCAGTTTACCAAACCTCTCTGCCTTTTGCTTGTTGAGATGGATAGGCTCAGATGGTGAGCTATGGACTGTCCATAAATCCCATATAAATGCAACAATATTTTTAAAAACAGATGGAAAGGATCCATTGGAAAAAATGAAGGGTGAACAAATGCAGGGCTTGCTGCTGCTAAAGGCATCGGGGAGATACCTATCCCCTTTGTAATCATAGCACAGAGACTCTTAGCTGTTGTAGTATTGAGTTTGTTGATTGTAGCCCAGTAATGTTTTTCTGTGTGCATTAGTAATTTATTCAAGTTATATACAGGACAATCAGGATTATACTTTTGATTTTCAGGTGGTGACAAAGGGTAGTATTGAGCTTTCGCACCCTTTTCAAGGTTGGACCTTGCACTTTTGACTAAAAAAAACCTATCATCAGGTTTTGAGGTATGCCCTGCTATTCCATTCAACTTTGCTGAGCCCAGCATGTCTCCAAGTATCATAAAAATATACATTTGATTTATGAAGTAGGAGAAATCTATAGCATCCCACATCCATATGCTTTCACTGCACTTTGTTGCATCTTGGAAAAGTGGATATACAAATGAAATGACTCAATATTTCCTGGGCTACAGGGACCTGGAATAGCCATAGTTATGATAATGTTGTTGGATTGATACCTCACTTCTGGAGGTAAATTGAGCAATATAAAAATCAATATCTAAGTATCACACTATTTCTTCATTGTAAGCTGGGCACCATCAGTAGATAAAGCAAATGCAATATTATTTTTGTCCTGGAATTATCCCATGTTCTTGTAATAATACTCATGAACACTCCCAGTAGGAAAATCAGAATATCTTGGCTGATTATTGGAACACTAAGAGCCCAGTGCAAGTCACTTCAATGTTTCTTATAAGCATTTGTCCCTCTATCTCAGGAGTTTTGATGACTCTTTGTTTGCAAACATTGCTTGGATAATGGGGATAAAAGAAACATATAATATTTATACTTTAGACTTTGATTTAGATCCAGATAAGTAGTATATGCAATACAGCTCCTTGGACACATATCAACATTTATTGGCTCAACATTAGCCCAAGAAGCAGCCACTGTAGTATAGCATGTTAAATTTTGCGTCTATAATACTATTATTGCTTTTGTTGCTCCCATTGCTCTTATTGCTCATGTAACATTCTAATCACTATGATCATACTATAGTTACTCTTATAATGCTATAAGTGCTATAGGTGCTATAATAGTCTTTATTTGCACATATGTATAAACCCCTCTGCTATATAGCAAAAGGCTTTTTCCTGATGTATTAACCAAGAAGACCAGTGAAGTATGGCATGCAGACAAAGTAGCCAATGATATCAAGCCTGAGTTTCAAGCTCCAATGTGGGCTGATGGGCATACACATTATTACTTGGGGGAGTTATGCCAGCTGATGGCCAACTTATTTGTGTGATGATTCAGACTAACAGATAATGGCCCAGTATATGGGGATGGTGTTCCTGTGACACATGACACAGCTGTACATCTTTTGTCTTACTAACTATGCATCTCATTCTTAATTGGTACGGCCTTTATAATCTGGGATTTATTGCTCCCTTGCACAATGTGGATGGTTTGTACTTTTATTACAGTATTGGCCACTTTTTCACTTTCCTGACTCACTCTATTATGTAGAATCACTGTCCAACCGGCACAATAAGTATAATGGACTCAGTCCCTTACGGGATATTGCACAAGACAGGCGGATGTACACATGTTATATCAAAGAATGGGGGGATGATGTTTCAGGAAACCATAGCAAGCAGTATAATGAAAACCGTAACATTTATTTTGCTCATGCAAATTTTCCCAACTCTCCCAGGAATGCTTTGTCCACTTTTACTCAACATCACCTCATGCGAGTGTATGTGAGCAGTTTGATACTCTCATATCAGACAAAAATATGTATGTATATGTATTTTTTGTTCTCCATTACTCACTCTCTAACAAATCTGTGGAACAAAGGGACAAAGTGGCACACCGGCTTTAATTGTATGGTCTCTGAGGAGATAATTTTCCGTATTATCCCTATCTCCTTGGCTGCAGACAATACACAACAATCAGAGCTATGTTCTCATATTGGCCTTAAAGGAAATTTCTGGTGCCGTGTTTGTTATCTGGGTGGTACAGAACAGCAGTTAGAAACTGATGAAGCATATCAACAACATTTTACGGTGAGGTGGAGACTTATTTGTTATATTTGAACAATTAATAAGGCAACTTCAGCCTGGCCAACCACGTACACCTGGTGAAACCAGAAGAGCTATCTTTCAACAGATTCAAACAGCAGCACTTGGTGTGCAAAAACAAGTCACTATAATACAACAACAAACAGGAGTAAAGGACAAGTTGGCCAAATACTGGATTCAAATCCTTATTACAAAGGCACCAATTTGCAGCAGGCCTGGATTCACAATAAAGACACTCAAGATGTTTGTCTCCGGGTCCCTCAAAACAAAGAGTGTAGTGCAATTGTTAAGGAACTTGAAGGCATAATTCAGCAAAACTTGCTAGACTAGCTATATCAGCAACCAGCTGACTGCTACAATTTCATCCCAGAAGATTCACCTCTGAGACATGAAATTTGACCGGGGCATCACTATAGTTCCCTCCTTGATGTTGAATGTGATTGTCTACAACACTTAAACTCTGAATACTCTACTCATTGATGCATACAGCACTTGATGTACACCAGAACATGCCTGTGGAAATCCTTCATACCTACTTGCTTGGAATAGATAAGTATGTCTGGCACCTCACAAACACAGCATGGACACCGGCCCAGTGCCAGCTTTTTTCCACTTGCCTTCAATCCTCCTCAATAGATGGCTTATCTATCCCTCCTATCTGTGCTTCTTATATAATCCAGTACTGCAATAGCCTTATTGGTAAACATTATAAAGCTCTTCAACAACTTGCTACTTTTCATCTCGACAAAACCTTGGTAACACCACTACAGCTAGACTTGTGGAAGGCAACTGACAAACTTGGAGCACTGGCTTGGACCCAAAAAAGTCTGATAATTAAGGGGCAAAGAAATACACAAAGGCTATTTACACTCTCACTCACAACTTTTCACCTGAAGAACTTAAAGCTGGGACAAGGCTACACATTGAGCAACCTCAGCATCACACTTGGCTTGAATAAGATCAAATAAAATTTTTTGAGGGACTTGAACATGAGGTACTTCCTGTGTGGCTTCAACCAGTGTGCGGTCACCATCAAGTTGAGCAGCTGAAAATGGACCATAGGCAGAAGGGCTGAATTGTATGGCCAATATTAGTGACTTGTCTGGCTCCATCAGGTCAACATAAGGAAGGTTATCAAAAACTGAGGGTTGGTCACTGTTCTTGGGGCATACACGGCAAACAAGCTTTTGACTACAATAAGATGATTAGCTAATATATACAGAATGCAGATGAACACCAATATATACTCACTGCTTGATTTAAGGTTCAGTGAGTGCAGGTGCTTCATTTTCTTCATTTGATTTCATCTGTTCTTGAATTGACCTGTGAACATGATTAGTGCTTGATGGGATTATTGGTAAGTAAAATAGATGTACTGCTTTTTTGAGAAAATAGGGTCAGTGCCTATAGATGGGACATTGAGGCTCTCAGCACAAAGTGTTGGTAAGTTTTCTGGGGAGGCAGTCATAGCAAGCTATCTCAAAATCAGCGAAGTATCAAAATGTGGGCAGTGAGGTGCTTACCATTACAGAGTGTTCAAAAGTTGCTATATACAAGATGGTCAATATGGTCAGTATGTACACAAAGTTACAGTTCAGAGCTTCAGGTTGAGAAAGCAGAACCACTGTGGATTGTGGATGTGAGCAGAGCATGGGAACAAGCTGAAAAATCCACTCAGTATTTGCCACTGTCTCTCAGACCCCTCACCAATGTGTATATCCCACTCTGAGCTGTTTTGCTCCACGTGCTGAGCGTGTCATTATTTGAGAGTTGCGGTACTGTGCTAGTAATGTGGTTTTTGGGTCTCTGTCTCCATTGGACTCTAAGCTGTTGTGCTCCGCGTCATGTGCACATTGTTGTTGCAAGAGTTTCTGTGCCATGTTGTCTTGCCCACTTTTTTAGGCTTCAATTTATCTGCAAGGTCAGACTTGAATTCATTTACTTCATTCAAAAAACTGACATGGATATTTTCAGACCTCGAAATATTGTCTATAATTGGTCAGAGGTTTATGCAGATTTGAGATGTGCCGAGGACTGTCACCATCTGTGAAGCCTGATGTATGATACAGCTCACCATATAAATATATACTTTATCATCTTGTTATTCTAGTCTCGTTGTTCTGAATGATAAAATGAGGAGAGAATTGCATTATAATAATAAAGATATAAGAGTGGGATTTGGCATGGTAGGGACATGTAGATAGCCTGGACTGGGTCTGATTTAACATGGGTGTAGGCCCCAGATGATACCAATTTTCATATAGACCTCAGCTACATCAGAAAATAGGGGAGACGCTGGCATAACCAGGCAGGGTTGATATGTGGGCATCAACGTGGCTGCAGTTTAGCACGACTTAACAAGGTTGACCATTGCAAGTCAGAAAGACGTCTCATTTGTAGCAGAATGCAACCTTGATGCAACCATATTACCAGGCTGTCAATGTCTGTCCAGTTAGCAGCATAAGGATTACAATAAAATAGCTAGTCGTAGTGGTTGATATACAAGTTTTCCAGACAGATAAATTCTTGCATTACAAAACATGTTGATGTGTGCTTGATCTAGTTGTGTCATTCAGAAACGGTATAGCAAGGGATGGTAATTGATAAGGAAGTCTTCAACATCTGTTTGCAGGGTTGACAATAACATTCCATTCTGGTGACAGGGTGTAGTGTATGACATCCAAAACAAATGATCACATAACCAACAAAGTTAATTCATAGCATCATTAGCTCAATGAATGTCATTTATGGAGAGAACAATGATGGTGGATAGTAGACATATATATACATAAAATCAAGGCACAGAGTCCGAGTCAGGCTCCCTCTGAAGAAGGGCTAACAATTTGGTAGCAATGGGAGATCCGGGCAATATGTCAAGGTTTTCGTTGTACATGTTAATTTTGCTGTCGGAGAGAATTCAATCAAGACAGTTTTGAATATGTCCGCTAAAACTCCTGCAACACTGGGATCCTCTATCTACAAGGAGATTGACAAACGATGGTGTCCGAGAACCGTATTTGGATTCCTCAATATAAATGCATACCTGACTCAAACACTTGTCAGTTGAATAATAGTGAGAGTGTAGGAAGAGGTACCATTGCACCCAGGTCAGATATGGTTTGCTTTGTGACTTGTTTCAACGGCAACCAATCTTGAGCTTCTTTGTTCCAACTCAGGACACCCATGAACTGAGTTGAATCCTGATAAAAGACAATTTTGTCCAGAAGGTTGCAAAATGCGCAACTCTTGAAGTAGCGTATACCAGTGGCCGGCGCCTAGCATTGGTCGTAAAGCAACTTGAAGGCAAGAGAGTGGTGTGAACTGGACTTACCAAAAAGGCAACATCATTTACCTCTCCAGTGGGAATTTCATGGAAGAAACCATATGCGGTCTTGGGATCCCATCAAAGAAGCAAGGCAATGGAGCTTTTGACGGCTAGTGTCCACTGATTGGGCCAGATGAACGCTACATCAAAATCAATGTAGGATATTCTGTACACAAGAAATTGGACCCTCAACATGAGTTTGACACAGTAGAGGCAATATGCCTCATAGCCTGGTTTGCGTACTGACACTGAGTCAAGGACAAAACCTGTAAAATAGTTAGTGTAGATTTGTTGAATGACGTGACACAGAAATAAACTCACAATTGACTTCTAGAGACAACACTTGTTCCTGCTGGTATGCAAGGCGATACTGCCGTTGATGGATGATGTAATGATTTTATGGAGAGCTTGCTTTTTGGGAAACATCAAAATGAGTGTGAGTTTGACATCCACAAAACAAACCGCTGTAACTTGCACCAAGTACCACCCAGGGGTGACATTTCTGAACGTTAACAGGGATTGTATGGTATCTGTATATAGTGAACAAGAGTGTGCCCTTGCGCGAGTGAAAGATAAGGGACGTACCATGGGAGTTGACTAAGATGCCTTCAAACCAGTGTCCCCCAACCCCATCCAAGTCTGTTGTCGGACCGGTATGAATCATCAGAGCACAAAATGAACTCACAAAAATAGGATCACACACCATATGATCCGTCTACCTGCTGATCATCATCGGGAAGTTGACCTGGCTGATTATTAGGGCTTTCATGTGAATGTGCAGGTGTAGTGACAGGTGTAAGTGCAGGAGTTCTGGGCAACAGTGTAAATTTTGATGACAATGTGAAAGGGGCCCAGTACCTCCACGTATAATCCTTATGGGAGTGGCGTGTGCTAGAGTGTACAGGACCAGATGCAGGTTCTTGGGGTTCGTCAGCAGATGCCGGCTCTTAAAGTGCAAGTGGTGGGTCAGACAATCAAAACTCTACAAATTAGGCCAATGTCAATATGGTAAGGATGAAAAGGATACGGACAACTGATGTGTAAGACTACTAAACCCCCCGACCAATTTCAGATTGCCACCTCCGTTGAATAAACACTCTGCCACCAAAAGTAGATCTAAGTTGGGAGCGACATTGGCTCCAGCACCTTGAGTTTCCACGTCTTCAGCTGCAAAAGGTGCCCCCAGATCTGTGATTGCAGATGCTGAAGTCAAGAGAGAGTGATCTAGCGTGGTGATGAGCAAGAGTTTTAACACCCAAGTGTGATGACATATAGCTCACCATGAGCGGGAATATGGTCCAGGCCAAATACATTAGCAGCTATGACGTGAACGAGTTCCTCATCATAACGGCTGTGAAGTCTTCTAATAACTTCATCAAAATAACCATCGTAGAAACAGGAGCTGGGTATGATGCCAGCATCGCTAAGATCTTGTAGAGAGCCAGGGACTTGAAATGATACATTGTCAGTCTCGTCAATGTTGCCTGTGGATGTTGATGATGATGGATTGGACATGGTGGTGAGTCGAGCACCAATTGAGGCTAAGCAAGTTGATACAAATATGTCTCCTTTGCACTGACCTATCATATCAGCCTACGCATTGGTACAGATTGGATTCTAAAGGGACAGTGCACCCCAAAAGATGCCAGTGCTAAGAAAAGAACAGAGTAAAAAGAAACAACTCACAGACTTGGTCCTGAAGCCCTCAACCTCAGGTTGAGGTAACACTGCTCCAACCTGAAAATTAGCTGTTATGTCTTGATAACATCGAAGGGTCAGAGTCCGGCCCAGATGATTGCAAGATTATTGGAAGTTGGGAAGTTGTGCCAGTGAATAAGGCACTAGGTTAACAATGGATCCGGATGTCCTGACCATGCATACAAGACCCTTGGTAGAAGTAGCATATAAATATACAACAGCAACCATGACTTTTTAATAGCCCCAGTTTGCAAGCGTCAAATGGCCATGAGGATTAATAGCTGTTACGAGAATGGGTCTTGCATACCCAATGAACTTGAAGAGGGAAACTATTATGCAGCAGGTGATTTTTCATGTACCCTTGACAGCATTCACCACATCAGAGAATCAGATATAAACCTGAATTTGGAAGTAGCGTGAGTGACAAAGCACGTACTTGGAACAGGGAACAGCCCTTATCAGAAGACCCGAGCTGAAAACAGGATCATGATAGTTTTTTCCAGGAAGCCTTGGAAGCCGCATGTGTTACACACCAGTGCCAAAACCTTTGGCAGCTGGCCTTCAGTTTCTGCTTTAAAAGTTGATTCTTCCTCTTTGAACATATTGGACCTGTGTAGATAGAACTGAATTAGAATTAATGGCAACTCAAACTGCCTCAGTGTGCTGCCAGTGGACTCGGATGGGTTAAACAATTATGACTTGGAGTAGTAATATGAGTACATTTACATACCTCTCATTTTGGGGTCCTGTGAGTTTCTCACATAGTTCTTACATATTTAAAGTTTGAGAATAGGTTAAGGTTGTTTCAACCCCAAGGCCTCTACGTCTGGGTGGGTGGACCTAAAACGCCAGTACAAATAACCCACCCAAATTTCCAAGATTACTAGCTCACTACACTACATTTGCACTTCAAACTCCATCCTCCTACAATGCCAAAGACCAGCAGTTCAAAGTCCACGCAAGAATTCTACTAGTACTCGGTCCAGCCTGACTCCTGTGTCCAGTCCTCATGGCACGTTGAGGGGTAAAAGTATAATTGCACCCCTGGTGAGTTATCTTTGAATGTTTTTTGAGAGTATACTTACTTTTTGGTAGGCCATTCCGCTTCAGGTGGGAGCAGACGGCGCTTCTGTAGAAGACCTAATGGACTTTGCTGAGGCCGTAGAGAATGAATGTATTGCCAAGCAGTTGTTTATTGAAAGGAGAGCAAGGCGGAGTCACTTGGAGGCTAAGTTGTTTTCCACCCAGCTTCCAGGTGCCTCTCAACAGTTGGAACAAGCTCGTGTTGGGCATAGCAAGGTGACAACGCTCGTTCAAGAACTCAGGATGGAGATAAGCATACCTCGCAGTAACTATCACTGTTCCCTTCCATACCAGGTCTTAAAATCGTGGGCCCTGCGAATGTCGTGTAGTGGACTTGTATCACCGCTCTCTTGTGTCCTTGATCCGTGAAAAGCTTGCGAACCCACAGGATGATCATCATTTTCACTACAAGCCGTACCAACTATTGTGGTGTCCACCTCATCAGTCTGGCAAAAGCCGTGTATATGGTGAGCTATACACCTTGGATGCGTTTTTAGAGGCCCATAAAGATCTGCAAAATTCACCTCCAGAGCCTGGCTGCAGCTTGCCACGTGTTGTCGCAGCACTTATGCTATGGTTGGATGCTACACATTTAACCTCCTTTGGCAACTCAAAGCTATGGCCTCTCTACGTGTACTTTGGTAATGAATCAAAGTATCGGCACTCCAAGCCTTCATGTAATCTCTGCAATCATGCAGCCTACTTTGAGGGGGTTTGTTTGTTCTATGCAGTCTTCTGTGACATGGTTACTGATACCCGCCATCTGTCCTTAGCTGCCTGATGAATTCAAAGATTTTGCCACCAAACATGTGGGCGACAAGCTGAGCGACACCTTTTTTACACATTGTCACCGCGAGTTATTTCATGCTCAATGGAATGTTCTTCTTGATGAAGAATTTCTTAAAGCATACAAACATGGTATTGTCATCATGTGTCATAATGAGGTCTTGCGATGTTTCTATCCACGCATCTTCACATACTCTGCAGACTATCCAGAGAAGTACAGTTTTACACCTTCTTCCTTAACAGATAACTAATTGTTTATTGGGCTACAGGATTCTGATCGCAAGCATAAGGAATCTTGGCAGTTGTCCATGCCCCCGTTGTTTGATCTCCATGGTTGATGTTCCCAATGTTGGGTCAGAAGAAAACATGCAACGGCAAACACTGTTAGCACGCATGGACAACAGTGAACGATGTTCTAAAGTCATCACAACTCAAAAAATGATCTATGGACAAAACTATGCAGTTACTAGCGTCAGAGTCAATGATATCCTGAAGCCCGAGTCCATGGTACCTACTCTAGTAAGTTTACCAGTTCCTTGAACATGTGCATTTACTGATTGCGGTATGCCATATTCAGAATGCATTCTCGAACAAGCTTGGTCCATTTGGGTTCAATGTGTATTCTATTCTTGTTGTTGACCTCATGCACGAGTTCGAACTTGGGGTATGGAAATCCATTTTCATACAGCTAAGGATCCTTGAATGTGTGAATACTTGCCTTGTCAACACATTGGATATGTGGTATGTGTTGTGCAGCTTTTCTATATTGTGACTATTGGTCGCAAAACGTTGGATTGTATCCCTTCCGAAAGTAGGGACTTGACAATAACTAGAAAGTATTTAGAACTCTGAGATGAAAAAGATGGCGGCTCACAATTTTGAGGATCTTTTGCAGGTATGCATACTTGTATTTGACTTACAAATGCAATCTAATAATATGTGGTGCGCAATCCCTGTGTTTGAAGGCCTACTTCCAGAGCCACATAACACAGTAATCCTTCATTTGCTGTTTTGTCTTGTTCACTGGCATTTTCTCGCCAAATTACGAATGCATACTGACTACACAATCACCATTCTAGAAAAAGCAACCAAAGTCCTTGGGGAGGGACTACACAAGTTTGCCAGTGAAACATGCCCTGCATTCCGCACTCGAGAACTTCAGCAAGAAGCTAACGCTCAACAGCGCCGCCAGATCCAGGAAGCATCAAATAACCAATCTTCCAATGCCGCAACCGCCAGCAATGCTGTCCCAGATACTAGACATCGGCCCAAAACTTTCAACCTACAAACTTACAAACTTCATGCCCTTGGAGATTACCCTGCTCAAATCCGGCGTTTTGGCACTACAGGTTTGTACTCTACAAAGCCAGTAAGTACATACCCTACTACTTTCTTATGCTTCTTACAATATCCTATCAAATCAGGGTGAATTAGAACATTGCACGGGGAAGTCTTGATATACCAGGACTAGTTGCAAGCAGTATACCAAACAACTCACAAGTATGGAATGACGGCAAGCCCGCCTATGCCTACTATATATATAAAAATATTGTGCGACCGCAACTGAGAACCTTCAGGAAGCAAACAATGTTAAACCAAGCGATCACCATTTTATCGGAAAGTCTCAGAATACTCCAGAGCACGTAGGCAAGTTGGTAAATAAATATGCAGAAAATCCTGCTGACAAGGTGATGGCATTTTGTGAAGCCCTTGATACACTGAAAATAATGTTATCCATTGAGCAGGATTTCATCTTGAAGTTAAAGGCACATCTCTTTCAATGCACTCACATCCCAGCAGTATCAACAGCAAACCTTCAGTCTGGTATGGTGGACACCTCTATATCGGCCAATCTGCTCTGATATAGTGCCAGCACAATGCTGGGGCAAATTGTCTTCAAGAATAACTGTATATACAACCATAAGATCTTCCGCATCAACTACACGACCTACAACATTCAGCGAGCCCAAGACGTAATCAATCCTCAAACAAACCATTGCAATATTATGTTGCTAGCTCACCCCGACTCTAGCTCATCATCAGCACACCCCTTCTTGCATGCTCAAGTCATAGGGATCTACCATGTAAATGTAATTTCCATTGATTCTACCAACATTGACTATCGACCCAGACAGATGGGATTTTTATGGGTGAGGTGGTATGAGCTTCAAGCTTGTGAGCCCCATCAGCTTGCTACACTACACTTTGTTCCTATGGCCGACAATGATGTGTTTGGCTTTGTTGATCCTGCCGATGTGCTTCGCACTTGTCATCTTATCCCTGCCTTTGCCAGGGGCAAATCACGCCCGGATGGTGTTGGTTTGTCAAGATGCGTGCAAGATGGTCAAGACTCAAAACTATATTATATCAACAGGTATGTCTGTAACTACTTTTATTTGATCAGTCAATTGAGTAATGGTTAGGTTTGTTGATCGCGGCATGGCAATGCGATATCAATGGGGTCTTGCCGTCAGACACATTTACACTCAGGGTATTTTTATCCGGTCATCACAGGCTACTAACATGCCGGGCACAGAATGTCATCCACATACTCAGAGCACCTCCACGTATCATTCACTGGATTGTGTCAGTGATGAGTGATGTTGGGACAAATTTACATTCACCTCACTCCAATCAAACACACAGCCCTCCTAAAACCCGTTTCAATGATTCTGGCATGGCTGACAAAAATATTGATGATGAGGATCCAGGACTGAGCTTAGCAAATTGTGAAAGGGAAGGTTGGGACTTGGACAACTTGAACGATATAGCAACAGGGGAGGATGCTGAAGACAATACACTGGCACATGATTTGGAGATGTTTGAGATGTATGGAATGGAGGAATCACCGGAGTTTGACGCGGACTAATAGGTAAGCCAGGGTGGACAGCTGCACACTTAAAATCCTTTTCTCCTGTAGTTCGAGTATGACCGCTCAAGTTGTTATGCAACACCTACAAGTTGGCCGACGATACACCTACAAGTTGGCGGACGATACACCTTACAAATACAATTAACAGGTGCCCTACTCAATGTAATCTCCCACTGCGTGCTATACCAGACTTGTCCTATCACAGTTATCCCATTTTTCTTATCACATACCAGTTTTATCCATGATATTTTTTACAGCACAACAAAACTCAGGTGGCACAAAGAAATGTCATAAGTTTAAATATGCTAATCATCCCCTCTTTGCTCTGGTTTAGGTGTCCCAAACCCCTCTGCAAGCGCTAGCTGGTAAGATAGATTAATGGGGGTAGCTATATAGAGCTCTATAGCACTATAAGTACTCATAAAGCTATTATAGTGGTCAAATCTGTTATAGAACCTCTGCAATCTATAGAGCCTTATATAGCTCTATAAATGCTCTTATAGATGTTGGAAATTGTTGTGTGGCTAATTGAAAAAAATTAACTCAAACAGGATTTGAACTCTTAACCTGCTAGTCAGCTCTTGGGTGACTAAGCAACCTATAGCCACACATCACATTTATCCACTACACCATGAGAGCTTATAAAATATATTATACAGGTGTTATATATTGACCTTTTATGGACTTAGATTATTTCTTTACTCCATCCTTTTTAGGAATGTAACCCTTCCTAAGCTGTTCATACCTCATCTCTTTCTGGAGCAGAGAGTGGTATCATGTGTCATTTTCTCGGTTTGAAGGTTTTGTAATGACCAAGAGTTTCTTACTCTGGCGCACAACATGGACAAGCAAAGAGAAGAGAGAAAAGGAGGGATCACAGTGTTCATTAGCTAGTCTATATATAAAGTTCACAAAGGCAACATACCTTTGGTCAATATCATCTAGTATTTTGTTTGCACAAGCTGAGCTATAATTTTGTGTGATATATTCTTCGACCCAGGTGACTAGATGATCCTTGAAGGTACCCTTGATAAGCTGATGAAGTAAGTTGGGAGCCAAGAGCTCATGAATATCAGCATGTGGAAAGTCATTGGTAAAAGGCTTAGAGGAACCGGACAAATTATATTAAAGATCAGATAATACATTGAAAACACAAGAGAGGACTTACTACCAGGTCCCCTACAATGCCATACTCATCCCATAATACACCTAAATCCAAACAATTGACAAGCACTTCTGTATGCTCTTCTGAACGTCTTTTGCTTTCTCCATCAAGGTTGGTTGGTAGCACTGTACAGCTGATTGAAAAATATTTGAGCATGAATTACTATATAAGGATTAAACTGGACTTACCGTAGACACCATCCCTGGACAATACAAGCCAGCAATGCTTGTTCTGGGTAATCAGCTATATATGGTCCAAAAATGACTTGTCGGAGATGTTGATCAGGGTATTGTGCTACCTCGGGACTGGTCATTCCTGGCCAAATATCCTGAAGCATAAAAGCTAATGATGTATGGAAAGGTTGGCGGCGGAACTTGCGGAACTTATCATTATTGCTGTATTTCTTGTCAGCTAATAGGTTTTTGTGTACGCACAATAATAAAACATAGTAAAGGACTTACTTTTTCGGATGGCCAAAAATCCTACTAATACAACACCATTTTTGTGGGCACAACGAACATTGTTGTGAATGTTTCCAATTGAAAGATAGAGTGGATACTATTTGTTCTGTCCAGTTGCAACTAAGACAGTGGTCTTGTCACTCCCGAGAATTACAGGGACGAACATGGAACCGTGAGTTTGTGGATCCTCTGCTTGTAATGACCAAGAGTTTCTTACTCTGGTGCACAACTTAGACAAGCAAAGGAGAAGAGAGAAAGGAGGGATCACCCCTCAGGTTTCAACAAGTTTGTTGTGCTAGACAACAGGAGGACTCGCTGAGTCCTTCCCTATGTATTGCTCCTGTATATATACTAAAATACATGAGGTACTGTACAGTTGTAACTAAAGTTTAAAGTCCGATGTTTAGCATGTGACCAGTCACATGGTGAGCCTAGACACCGGTCAGGTGATGTGTCACATGACTGGTCATGTGACTATGAAAAGTCAAAAATGTAAAGTAAAGTAAATGGTCACATAACTGGTCATGTGACTTGGGAAAAGTAAAAGTAAAAGTACAAAAAGTGAAGCGTAAGTAGGTGCTAGTATGTCAATTGTAACACCTGTTCACACCAAGAGTCCTTATGTGCTTCCATTCCATCTTGCCAGAGTAATCAAAGCAGAGCATTAGAAAGCGGGTTTTGAGGACACTGTAACCATGGGCAAGGTTTCCTTGAGTCAGACTGAGGCTGCAATAAAAGGTCCATGGATTTGAATAGGGCGGTATCACAAATGGTGCACTTGGCACTGGCGGAAGAGTCTGAAGGGTACACTCTGTCCAATTGAGAACTTCTGCGAAGTGTCTAGCCACTTGCCGAGAGCTAACAGGGACAGAACTAGAGTACAGTATGAGTAACTTTATTATCAGAGAGTACAGAATGTGTACAGTACCTACAGTCCAGTATGAGTAACTAAAGAATAGGAATACTGGACTCTGCAATACTAGTCCGAAGTTTTGTAAACAAAGGTAAACAAAGTCAAAACGCAGTGATTTTTCCCTTCAACACCTCATTAACATCTGATCCACATGTGACAAAAATGTCTAGACTTTTGCCACATGTTAATCATGGAAAATCCGACTTTTTCTGCGGTGTAGTGTCAACAGGATCACAATGATAAACTATATGTACTACATGTTTGTGCTCTGGATTGTTCTTGAGCCATAGTTTTCTCTCCTTCCATGTAGCATGTTCAGAAACATTGTTGACCACCTTGTGAAGTCCTTGTATATTATGATAAGACAAGCCTAACTTCTTTACAACCTACAATGACATAGTTTGAGTCTCTGTTGCTCACTCCAGGTATAGTCATTAGTTTATCAAATGCTTTATGCCCAATTCCATCCTGTACGGCCCAGAAAGCAATCCTCCAATGCACCTCAGATGTAAAAGGCGCAAACTTATTGACCTCACTAGCTTTCATCTCAACATCACCATCTAAAATACTCTCTTCCACTTCACATATACAGTCAATCCATCCTGATAATATTACCTGCAGTGTGATCTTCATCCTCAACCCTTTCCTCCGCATCTTCATCATGTTGCCAGTCATGTCTAGAAGGACCAGCTACATTATCTTCATCTTCCACAGGAACATGCCGAATTGGTGCAAACGGCAATATCCCACGCTTGACCGCCCCACATTTTCTCACGGCTAGAAAAAGTTCGAGGCATAATGCCAGCATTTTCCATGGGAGGCCGCAAGTATCCCAATTATACGACGCACTCTCTGGCTTAACCTTACATTCATCGACCCAGGCAAGCCTTTCTTTTCATTCCGATTGTTTTATTAGCTATACATCTGCGTAGACGATTCCATATGGTTGGTCATAAGCGCGGCTTGGACGATAAATCTTCGTTCCAGAAATCTAAGAAGAAGAAATTTTCAGAAGGCGCTCTCCAAGGAAAGCAGGCAACCCAGAGTGATGTTGAGCATGTTGCAAAATTTACCGAAGAAGCAGTTGAATTTCCTCGTGGTGGTGGTACAAGTTTCACTCCTCTCGAGGTGAAAGCTATACGAGCTGAAGGAGTTGATGAAGCTAATGTCAAGCTCATTTCGGTCAATTTTCTTATTCGTGACTCTTGCTTCTCGGCTGAATATCATTGCAGCAAGGGCACATACTGAAGAATAATGTCGATTCGATCAAGAATCCAACGCTAAAAGAATGTCTAAACTACAAAGTATCATTTCCCTCTTCAATTTTTAGAAAAATCTTCCTTAAGTACATCTCTTATAGCGAATCGTCCCTGGCATGAAAATTTTTGGTCAGATTATGTTCATACATCCTTTGGCCCTGATCGTATCTTTACCGAATCGGATTGTGGCACACGTTCCTGTAACGCAAGTCACCTCACAGCTCACAGAGCGATTAGAATCTACTCCTGCGAACACAGTTCAGCCGGGCGAGTACTCTCACATTGAAAATGGCTGGAATTCCAGTTTTCATATTCCTGAACTGGCCCACCTTTTCTACCCGGGGCAATACGTCAGGGCTATTGTCATTGCTACTCACGCGGCGGGGTCCGCTGATGTATGCGGATTAGGGAAAGTCAGAAACGACGCCATCAGAGCCAGCCGACGAATTGAGCTCAGTCTCATCCCCGAAAGAGTCAATGCTGGGGTTCAGAAGTCTGACCTTACCACAGGATTTGTATGTGATCCTATTTTGATCTTATGCGGTTGGGCACTTCCAACTGACTGTCCAATTTTTGGTAGACTATGTCCGCAGCGCTCAGAAGTGTTGAGGATCATGGGTATATCTTTGACTTAGGCATATCTGATACTTCTGGTTTTCTATCATTTAAAGACTACCGTAAAGCCCATGTTAACACGAATCATTTCGTAGTTGGCTCCTTGGTAGAGGTTTGTGTCACTGAGATGTCCACTGATGGCCGGAATTGCACACTATCGGTCGACCCAGAATTATTGGCGTCTGCTTCGGTCAGTATCGCAGTAGTCAATGTGTAATGTGATCTAATATATTCTTTAGCTTTCAGAAGTAACTCATGTTTCGTCAATCCTTCCGGGATCAATGGTGCAATCGCTCATCATATCTGCAAAGCCCGCTGGTTTAAACCTCAAGCTACTTCACTTTTTTAATGGAGTAGTCAACGAGTTCCACTTACCTGCGGGTGAAATGGAAGAATATAAAGTTGGAAGGAAAGTGAAAGCTAGAGTGCTTTATAGCGTCCACTCGAGCCCTTATCCGACATTTGCCGTGAGCCTTGCGGACCACATAATAGGATTGAAAAAGAAAGAGGAGGTCGAAAGTTATCCGATAGGCACGGTATTAGAAGCAGTCAGAGTGAATAAGCTGGAAGGGGAACAAGGACTCATAGTAGAAGTGCAGCCGGGAGTAGAGGGATTCGTGCATGTCAGTATTTTTCCCTTTCCTATGAGCTGTTCTCTTATTGAGATATATTTTTCAGATCTCTCAAATATCTGATGATCACGTCCTATCGCTTTCAGCTACTGGACCCTGGAAATTAAATACTATCCACAGAGGTCGCGTAACAGGTCTTCACCCCTTGGACGGTATACTGCAGCTTTCATTGCGCCGATCGGTCCTGGAGCAGAAGTTCTTGGAAGCTGGTGAAATCCTTGTCGGCGAAGTTCTTAGAGGAACGATAAAGCAAATGACCAAGTCCGCGTTATTCATATCTATATCGGCTAACGTCGACGGGGTAGTCTGGCCTAACCATTACGCAGATATAGCGATTAAGCATCCGACACTGAGATTCAAACTAGGAGTCAGTATCAAATGCCGTGTGAGCAAATGATATTCTTGTGGATCATAATATTTTACTCATATGGAACGTAGGTACTCACTATTGACTCTGAACAGCGGCGTATAGTGCTTACTGCGAAAAAGACCCTCGTTGAATCTACGCTGCCTATTCTATCTTCTTATGATGACGACAATATTGGTTTGGTGACGGACGCTGCTGTGTCCAAAATCTTAGATAAGGCCATACAAGTCGAATTTTATAACAACGTGAAGGCCATAATACCTCTTCAGGAGGTTGGGTATGTTTTCGTCTTTTTGATCTGACGATCATTTCTCAACACATTTTAGTCAAGTTACAGGAAAACTGGCCGATGAATTTTCGGTAGGTAAGGTTGTTAAAGTCCGCATCATTTCGATCGACGCAAAGAATCAACGTATGGTGGCCAGTATACGCCAAGTAACATTGAATGTTCAGTCTGTGGCAGCGACAATCACTGGAGTTGAAATTGGCAGTACTGTTGAAGGCATCGTTACTGAAATACATACAAGGAACATAGCCCTCTCACTGCAGCCCACTCAGGCGCCAGCTCTCATCTCCTTGAGAAATTTGGCAAATCATTATGGCACAACATCGGCTAAGCTCGAGATGTCCTTGAAAGTTGGTGATCGGGTTGATCGGCTGGTTGTTGTTTCGCGGAATTTGGAAAAGGATTTTGTTCTTGTAGTTGGTAATTTGAGGGGGAGGGCGGTGATCAAGAAGGGCGCAGTATCAATGGACACGATTGAGATAGGACAGGTTGTTGGGGGAAGAGTGACTCGCCATTGTCACAGTGGTGCGCACGTCAAAATTTCGACACGGATTAGTGGCTCTCTGCATCCCACGGATGTTTCTGACAATTACGACGCTGGCATCTCTTTTCTTCCGGTTGACTCTATCTTGAAGGCGGTGGTCATCGGCATTGATAAGTCCAATAACCATGCTACGCTATCTACTCGCCCATCGAGATTTTTACCAGTGAAGACCGGACTTGTGACTGACCGGGAAATCAAGGCATTCGCAGAACTTAAAACCGGAGATACAGTGAGGGGTTTCGTCAAGAGTGTTTCAGAGCATGGTTTGTTTGTGATGCTCGGACGTGGGATTGACGCACGCGTGCAGATCAAGGAACTTTTCAATACGGTCAGCCTCACATTAACTTAGTTTTAAATCGTTAACTTAAGAGGTCTTATGTTCAAAGTTTGTCAAAGATTGGAAAAGCCGGTTTACGGCGAATCAAGTAGTTAAAGGCAGCATTCTGAGGTACGTATTTCGATTTTAGTATGACATTAATGTTCACCACTTCGCAGCGTGGATGTTCTGACCAAAAAAGTAGAGATGACATTTCGGTCAAGGGATTTGACGAGAGATGGAACGGACTCGTTCACTTTTGCTGATCTACATCAAGGGCAGAAGGTCACGGGCCGTGTCAAGCGAATCGAATTGTATGGTCTTTTCATTGAGATTGATGGATCAACGCTCAGTGGACTATGCCACAAGTCTGAGGTATAAGTTCATTTACGAGATGTTTGCCGTGTTGTAATGACTGTCTTTCATAGTTATCAGATAACAAAGATGCTGATGTTACAGTATCTCTTGGTAATTTCCGAGAAGGGGATCCAGTAAAGGCCCTTATTCTATCAATCGACCAAGAAAATCGACGAATATCATTCGGCTTGAAGCCTTCTTATTTTGTTGGTGACGACCATGAAGCTGACATGGATATAGTTCTTCAAGATCGTGGGGAAGGCACTATGAGCGTCGTATGTGATAACGGGGAGTTGTTGGCCATTCGCGAAGTTGTCGATAGTGATCACAGTTCTCGGAAAGACGTCAGCAGCGGAGAGCAACAAAATGATGGCGAAGACATGCTTGCTGATATCGCTACTCCCTTGACCCAGCTTTATACAGCTTCGCTACTCCAAAATTCTGCACACCTGTTGAATCTGGAAGCATTCCAATGGTTTGACCTTGGAACGTTGTCAGAATCTTCCTCTAAAAGTAGCGAAGACGGTGATCTTGGGCAGAACAAGAAGACATTTCGCAAGGGAGTAAAAGACGGCGACTTGACAGCAGACATACACTTCCAACCCCCCGAGGCCATCGCAGATTTCGAGAAGCTGTTATTGGGTTCGCCGAATTCGTCATTTCTATGGATACGTTATATTTCCTTTCAATTACAATTATCAGAATTGGACAGAGCGCGGGAACTGGGGCGACGGGCTATCCAAACAATCAATTTCCGTGAAGAACAGGAGAAGTTAAACGTGTGGATTGCAATGTTGAACTTGGAAAACACATATGGCACAAACGATACGCTGGAAACCACTTTTAAAGATGCCTTGCGCTACAATGATGCCAAAACTCTTCATCTCCGCCTGGCAGCCATTTTTGAACAAAGCGAGAAACATGAGGTTTGTGGAATCATTTTCGAGACTACTTACATGTTAACTAAAATACTGTATAGAAAGCTGAAGAGCAGTACATACGAGCCTGCAGGAAATTTAGTCACAGTTCCAAAGTATGGACCCTTTTTGCCGAGTACTATCTACGTTGCGGCAAGTTAGAACAGGCTCGCAGATTACTTTCTGCAAGTTTACATAGTTTGGAGATAAATAAACGTAAGTTCCAGCCCAGTTATACGTATTAAAGCTCATAATGTTTCATACTAGACTTGAAAACAATATCCAGATTTGCTCAGATGGAATATAAGCTCGGAGATCCTGAACGGGGGAAAACAATCTTTGAAGGCGCGGTTGACTCGCATCCAAAGCGATGGGATTTATGGTCAGTATATATTGACATGGAAGCAGGTCAGTGTGCTATGCAAAATTTGCGGTAAGCAACAGTTTTTATCCTGGTTACCACTCTCTGACAAGGGTCCAGTGACATTTTCAACCGAGTTTTTGCAATCAATATGACGGGTCACAATGCAAAGTATGTGTAACATCATAAAGTAAATCCGAATTTTCGTTGACCTGTCCCAGGTACTTTTTCAAGAAGTGGCTAGATCTTGAGCAAAAGTTCGGTCATGGGGAAGGTGCTATAGCCGTCAAGGTAAAGGCTATGGAATGGGTTCAAAAAGTTACAAACATCAACTCATAGTAAATTAACAAATGTAGTATTACAGTTATTTACCGACACTTGAACCACCAAGTTTTTGATTGCTTCTGTATTCACAACAACAACATTTTATTAAGATCAGCTGGTAGGATGACTTCAGTATATACTCGAGCATATAGTATAAAGGAAATAAAATAAAACTTGAATGCTGTATTTTTGCGATTTGCTTGCACAAGGATTGACTGCTTATCATGGATGCTCCATCACTTGAACCATCACCAAAACGGGTAAGTCAGTGACCAAGCGACAGCAAACAGCATTATCTTAGCGATATTGTCACGGTAGCACTGGTTACTCCTCTGCGCTCTCACCATCACTCTCCATGCCATCAATGTTCTCATCACTTTGCTCATCCTCACTGCCAGCTTTCCTAGCTTTGGCTTTGCCCCACCCCACCCGCCTTCGCTCCTGTTTTGCAAGATTACTTTCCTCCTTCCACAAGTGCATGGCCTCATGGTAAGCTTCTCTGCATGCCGTATTCCAGGTTTTCCGCAATTTTTCTAACTTCTTCCACTCTGTCAACACCCCAGATTGTTCCTCCTTTTGTTTACAACAATCTTCTTGTGCCGCTTTTGCTGCATCCAAAGCGGTTTGATGCTCAACCACACGGTTATAAAATTCATCACCTGTGAGTAATCTCGGCAGTCCATCACTGTTCAGTTGACCCTTCTTTCTTCTCTTCTGTTTTTCCTCCTGTGCTGCCAGCTGACCTAACAGACAATCACAAAACATCAACTGCAAAACAACAGTTGACTACATTCCAATGAGTGCATTTTTTGATGCAAGCTCTCGCTTATAGGATTCATGTAATGCCATTTGGTAAGCTTTCTCTTTTTTGTTTGCTGGTTCTTCATCTAGCAGAGGGTGTTTGTGTTTGCGCCGTGTTGGGGAGATTTGGGATGGTGTGAATGGTGGGAGGTGATGAGATGAGGTGAGTGGGGTATCAGCAACAAGAAACAAAGCTGATGTAGATGCAAGTGATTTGACAGTGTCTTTTGCCACTTAATAAAACTAAGTGAAACTCAGCCGCTGCCCGAGAGGCTATAGAAACGACTGAGGTATTCCTATACTAAACCCCCTACTACTTATAGTTGGAGGTGCTACTCGCTACAGTATAATGACTCCTAGGAGAACAATGGTTACTCCATGGAGTGGTGGCTATGCTCCATGGAGAACAATGGCTGCTTTGGCAGAGACCGGGTTTATCCGGTTTTGTCACCACTGTGTGCCAAAGTGGTCGATGCCGCTGTATTGAGGTGTTGCCGCAACCCGAGTTGATGAATGGATTGTTGTTGCTGTCCTGGCTGGAGGGTTGACTCATATGGGGAGTTTGTGACAGTCCTGGCATGGGAGTTGATGGAAATGGGGTGCATTGAATATCTTCGGTATTGTTTCGATACTGACACATAAGAGATGTGATGACATGAACAGGGCTCGGCTGTGGAAGTGGCAGCTGACCTTGAGATGATGTCTCCAAGCTTGGGGCCATCATCTCTTCGGTAATGATGTTCCGGTCAGCCAGTTGCCCTGAATGCAGAACAAATGATTTCAGGGGTGAGTGCTTTGAGATGAGCTGTTTTATAGATCATAATGAAGTTGTTTTTAGTTATTTTTTGACATGTAGAACTCTCAAAGCTGTCACGTGCCTCCGTCCAATAATTCTTCAATGGACTGAAGACAACAACGTTAAGGCCTTGATAGATGTGAGTGGCATGTGCGGGATAGCACAAAACATGAAGAATATGTTCCCTGGCATAATCTAGGAACTCCTTTGTGTAATGGGAGTTATGGCCATTAACAAGGAGAAGATGAGCTCGTCCGTGCACTTTCTGGTGGGTTTTGTTGTCAAAGTCTTCAATCCAAAGTTGTCCAATTGCACCATCAGTCTACCCTTTGGGCGAATGAGCAACTCTATAATTATGTGAGTCCTTAGTATTCTAGTCAGAGGCCCAGCAAAGCAAACACATGAGGCTTTCAGAGTATTGTCTTGATGCCAATTTGTCAAAAATGACTTCCCCTTGTAGATAATAGTTGGCGCAATTGATCCACCATCAGCGCAGATAGTCACCATCATAGTGATATTCTTGCGGTTTCCATCCCGCTGCTGATGTTGCATTTTCATTTGTGCAGGACCAATGACACGCTGTTTGCGTCCATTCCCAGGCTGGAAGCCAGTTTTGTCTGCTGCCCAGATGCAGTCCTCGACAATATTATTATCCTTGATGGTGCTCTCAAGTAAGTTGCACTATGCTTTGTATGTGTGCTTGTTGACTGCCCGCCCACAAGCAGAATCAAGTGGAGAACTCTAATATGTGCCCAAGCACTTTGAGTGTCGATTAAGAAAATGCCCAGTCCAATTCATTCCGACCCCTGTCTCTGGGAAAGAATTGCCAAGTCATGCTTGTAGGAGGGTGTCAACATGAAACTTGAGCCTTTTATAATTGAGTGGGAAGCCTCTTGCTGCAAGGTCAAGGCAATAATTGATGATGCTCTCCTCCTCTTCAGATGTAAGCCAGGAATGATTTTCTTCATTTGCTTGTTGACAGCTTCTCCCACCTCCAAGTCGTCTCGTAAGAGTAACCCTGTCAATGGTAATATGCTTCTTCTTCCTCTTGTTCATCTCTTCTTCTGCCTCACAACAAATTGCTTGCAGACTCCTCTGATCTTCCTCTGGCTTCTTTTTGTCATTATTCCACACTTTTATTGCATATGCAAGACCTTTTTCTTTATCAACAATTGCAGTATGTTGCTTCTTGCACTTGGATTTTGCACGGCCAGCCATAACCTGAGTGCGTTGTAGACATAGTGAGCATTTTTATTTGCCGTAATATTCAAGTCCCTAATAATGACTATTCCATAATAGGTATATCTTGTTTACTGATAAACAACTTAACACCCTTATTGACTTTCTTCATTGGCATTGTAGTGGCAAGATGAGGAGTCACTGATCTTCCAATCAGGTGTTGGGACCATGAAGCCAAGAAGCAAATGTAAATATTCCATTGGTTAGAATGGCTACAGTGTTTGTATTTCCTGTAGTAGCTATGGAATTTTGTGATTTCAAGGGTAAAATACTAATCATTAGTTTAATGGTGGCCTCAAGTGAGGCCTATCTTATGGCCAAGCATAGCAAAGTATTGTATTTTATTGCCTCAACCATTGTTTTACTTGTTGTGACTGGAATTCATGTGTAATTTGTGTTTGGTCCAAGTGTTGGTGGTGGTTCAAGTGCCGGTAAATAACTGTATGTCTGAACAGCTGCACAGCATTGAAAAGCACTTCTACAGCTTACATAATTCTTTGACTATCTGTTTTATTAGTTTTCAGGAATGAATTGTCAGGAGTACAGTCATAGTTTGTACAGCTAAATTCATATTGATAGACCAATATTTTGAAAAATTACACGCATAGGAGTTTGACTGACTTTCCACTGAGTTGAATTGAGTTGGAATATTAGACTAAATTTTAACAAAAAGGCTAAACTGATGTGGTTAGACTCTGACAGAGCCACATGCAGGTGGCCAGCACTTGAAACTATTTGCATTCTGTTTTGTCTTCCTGTACGTGTGCTCTCATGTGGTGGTTTATCAATATGAATTTAGCTGTAATATCTGCAAAATGACTTGACAGCGGCTAAGTCGGCGCTTCTGAAATTCTGGTGCCAACTCATGCAATTGGTGCAAAGTTGTGTCGGTCTCCTTATTAGGATGAGGGAGGTTCTGCTGCGAGATCTCTGTAATTGTGCTCTGATAATTTTTATCTCACAACAATAACCAATATCTCAGTGATTAGATAGCATCATGCTGTAACATATTCATAATTAATAACAAAAAGTAACAAAATATGATAGCATCATGCAACAAGATTTACAAAAGGACTAGTACAGCAGCAGCATTGGGAGTTAGTCATCCCACATCAGTCATCCACCAACATTGAACAATACACTGTTTTGTCCGAATAACAGTTCAAAAAAAAACAAGTCGGCACTCCAGTGAATTACTTGCATCAATGGCGGAATCTTTCATGTGCATATAATGGGATGAGCTCCACAGCTTGAGAAACAGCAGTCAGAGGCACAATGTGTTACAAACTGTGACTCATACGAACTTTATTTCTTCTTTGAGTAGCTACCTACCACTACTCGTTACTATTTCCCACACTCAATACTCGTTATAGTTTTTCACCCATTGTCGTTTGTTCAACGCAAACACCTACCCTAAAGTAGGACAGTATATATAGCCACTTGTATTGTAGTTAACATCTCCAATATGATTGTACACTTCAACAGTGCAACTTGGTATTCATATTGAAACCCTTCAGCTACTTCAGAATACGTCTCAAACCCGTTGTCCACGGGCTTATCAGAAATCATTTCCATATCCAGAAACCCTTTTCTTACCAAGCTTGTACATCTCAAACGTAACAAAACAATTGTATTCTACACCGTCATTCCCATGCTTTCTAGCAAAGGGACAAAAAAGTTGACAAAACGTCACAAGGAAGAAGACCCACTACCAGGGCACAGACCAGAGCAGAACCTACTCAGACGGCCACACCCCCAGTATTGTCAAGACAAGAAAGAACAGCAGCACCACCCCCTTTTCCCCAACCCGATGTCACCAGACTTCATACCAGAGAACAAGCAAACACATTCATTGAAGCTAGAACACGTTGGTTACAGTATTACGCGAGAAGTCACCCACAGCTAATACCCAGAACCCAACACGATCCCCCGGTCGCGGAAGAAGACATCTACAACGGACAAGACTTTGAAGAATTTGCTGCAGAAGGCCAACCAGTGCCACATCCCACACCTCAGATACTTCCCCCTGCACCCAACCCATCTCCCATTCCACCAACTAGCACCATGTCCAACGCCACAGCACCCAAGCCCACCAAGTTTGGACAAATAGACGATTTCAATGGAATGCCCGACCGAGCCAATGGCTGGATGTTGTCAGCCAAAGCATACTTTGACGTAAACGACTCCATTTACGACTCCGACAAAAAGAAGGTCTTCGAAGCCCTCTCCCACATGAAGGAGGGAGCCGCCCTAGCATGGAAAGAGACCAAACTGATGGAATACACCAGATCGGGCAAATACCCGAAATGGGCAGACTTCAAAACTGACTTTAACGGAACATTCATTACAGCGGATGTAAAGGGAGCGGCCATTGCGGCCCTTATGACAATGAAAATGGAAACAGGAGAAACGGCAGTAAAATTTAACTCCCGTTTTATGGTAGAAGCGGGAAAAAGCAGCTTGAACGACGAAGGACTAATCATGGTATACAAAAGCTCCATACATCCGTATCTCCTTTGAAACGTGCTCAATTCTGCCACCCAACCAAAGAACATTGCAGGATGGATGAGCACCGTCGCTGGCCTTGATGCCAACTGGACAAATTCAAACAGCATCAGCAAAGGGAAATGGGGAAAGAAAGGAGAAAAGAAGAGAGAAGAAAAAGGAGGAAGAAGCCAATCATTCTCGGCAAAACATTTAACCAAAGATGAAGAAGACTCGCTCAAAAGAGAAGGGCAATGCTTTATATGCAAAGAACAAGGACACATCTCGCGGTTTTGCCCGGATAAAAGAAAAGGAAAACAGCCGGAACGAAAAATTTGTACAGCCGAAATCACAGGAAAAGAAGACACAGAGACCGTGGTAGAAGATGGAAAAGGAATTTCCCACATCCTCAAAATGTGGAGAGAACTTGGAGAAGCCGATCGCGCCTCTGCCATTGACAAATTAGAAAAAGAGGGTTTTTGAAAGGACAACCCACCCCAATGTTGGTACCGTCCCAAATAGCCGTTGTAACCATAGCTACAATTAATTTGAACTCCCTACAAATTGACACCACATTACGACAAAAAACCATTGGAAACCAAAGCGCTCATTGACTCGGGAGCAACCGATGACTTTATGGACGCAAAGTTTGCCATCAAACATTGCCTACCCCTTAACAAATTAGAAGTACCCATCACATGCAAAAATGTAGATAGAACCGTCAGCAACGGAGGCAAAATCACCCATTACACGTATCAGTGGGTAGAAGCAGGAGGAAGGAACACTATGTGCAAATTCCTTATCACCGCCTTAGGAGGAGAAGATATTCTCCTTGAATACCCATGGCTTCACAAGGTAAACCCCACTATAGACTGGACATCCAAAAGTGTAGACACCCAATACGCCATTTGCACAATCTGACATCACTCCAACCAATCCATGATTCACACCACCACAACAGATCAGCCAGAACTATCGATCAATTATGTACACGAAACACGGATCTTTGCGAAAACTAACACCGCAATGGAATTAGCTATCCAGCACAATGTTGGGAAACGGATAACGAAACTACCCAAAACCTACAAAGAATTTGCAATGGTCTTCGACAAGAAGGCCTCAGAGAGATTACCCAAAAGAAGGATCTACGATCACGCCATAAACCTAAAACCAGAATTTAAACCAAAAGATTGTAAAATCTACCCTTTATCACCCAAGGAAAACACGGCACTCGAAGAATTCCTTGACAATAACCTTCGAAAAGGATACATCCGACCAAGTAAATCCCCAATGGCTTCCCCTTTCTTTTACATAGACAAAAAGGACGGTTCTCTACGACCATGCCAGGACTATCAACAACTAAATGAATAAACCATCCGAGATCCTTATCCACTACCCATGATCCCCGACCTGATAGACAAACTCCATGGAACATCGCATTTCACAAAATTGGATCTACGATGGGGATATAACAATGTCCGGATAAAAGAAGGAGACGAATGGAAGGCGGCATTTAAAACTAGAAAAGGACTCTTCGAACCCACGGTAATGTTCTTCGGCATGTGCAACTCCCCTGCCACCTTCCAACGCATGATGAACGACCTCTTCGCGGACATGATAGACGAAGGGTGGCTTATCATATATATGGACAATATGCTCATATTCAGCAAGGAGCCTGAAGAACACATTCTACGGACGAAAAGAGTGTTACAACGCCTACAGGAAAACGACTTATATTTAACACTACAAAAATGCACCTTTGATGTAGCCGAAATATAATATCTCGGCATGATTGTTCGCCACAACCAGGTACAAATGGATCCAGTAAAACTAGCCAGAATCCAAAATTGGCCTACCCCAACTAACACACACGAAGTACGGAAGTTCCTCGGATTTGGCAACTTCTACCAAAAATTCATTGGCCACTACTCGGAACTTGCAAAACCGCTCAATGCCCTACTCGAAAAAGGAAAAATTTGGAGCTGGACAATGGCCGAAGAAAATGCATTTGCGCTGCTGAAACACCGCTTTAGCAAATCACTGGTGATGCAGATACCCGATCCTAACAAACCATCACAAATTGCGGCGGACACGTCCAAACATGCAACCGGAGCGGTGTTAAACCAACCAGATGACAACGGAGTATGGCATCCATGTGCCTTCTTCTCCAAAACACTATCCCCAGCGGAAAAGAACTACCAGATATACGACAAGGAACTACTGGCCGTCATCAGAGCATTGGAAGAATGGAAACACTATATCCAAGGCAGCACACACACAATAGAGATATTGACGGATCACAAAAATCTCACATACTGGCAAGAAGCCAGAAAATTGACACCACGACAAAGACGCTGGCAACTTCTCCTCCCACAGTACAACTATACTCTGAAACACGTACCAGGGACACAAATGACAATTCCAGACAATCTATCCAGGAGACCGGACCTATACATGGAAGATGACAAACAAGACATGCCACTGCTCCCAAAAACTGTCTTTGCCACTGTAGCGACTACAGACCCATTTCTCACACGCATAAAGGACAGTTTACACGATGGAACCAAATTGCCAATACACTCAGACCCCACAGATTGGACCATCAAAAACGATGACGTCTATTACAAAGGTCGCCAGTACATTCCCACAGGAATAGAAAGAAAAGCATGCATTCAACAACAACATGATACACTCACAGCCAGACATCCTGGACAACTGAAAACAACCCAATTAGTAACACAATATTACTATTGGCCAGGTATGACGCAAATGATCAAAGAATATGTTGCAGGGTGAGCCACATGCCAACAGAGTAAGGTGATTACAAACCCAATCAAAGTACCCATTCAACCGATTATAGGCCCCAAAATAACTGAACCATTCAAAAACCTGTCCGTCGACTTCATCACAGATCTTCCAGAAAGCAACGGATATGACAGTCTCATGGTCGTGGTGGACCACGGCCTTACAAAGGGGGTAATACTATCACCATGCAGGAAAACTATTGACGCATTAGGAACGGCTAAATTATTTCACCAACACGTGTTTAGAAGATTCGGATTACATGATAAACTCATATCCGATAGAGGACCACAATTCACATCAGAAGTAACCAAGGAACTAGCCAGATTACTCAAAACCGGAATTAATCTATCAACGGCATATCACCCTCAATCTGATGGAGAAACCGAAAGGGTAAACCAAGAGATAGAAACGTACTTGCGGATCTTCTGCAATAATTTACCACACTCTTGGACGGAATATCTCACAACAGCCAAATTCTGCCACAACCACAGACCCCACTCTGCACGGAACAAATCCCCATTCTATCTAATAATGGGATACCACCCCAGAGATCTCCCCTCGACACCAATAACGACCAACATACCAGCTGTAAGCAAAAGACTATCTAGCCTGCTAGAAGCAAGGACCATAGCCTTACAAGCACACGAACTAGCAAGGGCACACATGCAAAAATACTCGCAGCATCTGTTACCTACATTCACAACTGGACAAAAGGTTTGGCTAGAAGCAACAAACCTAAAGAAGAAAGGAACACCCTACCGAAAGTTCAATTGGAAACGAGAAGGCCCCTTTGTCATCCTTAAAAAAGTATCGCCGGTTAACTACCGACTAAAACTTCCAGACGCATGGAAAATCCATCCTGTATTCCACGCAACCCTTCTAACCCCGTACAAACAAACCAAAGTCCACGGAGAAAATTACATAAGACCACCAGTGGAGATAATCAACAATCAAGAGGAACACGAAGTAGAAGCCATTTTACGGCACAAAAAGAACAGGAAAGGATATCTATATTTAATCAAATGGAAGGACTACTTGTCGGCCAAAAATTCCTGGGAAGAAGAAGCAAACCTACAGAATGCCTCCAAGACCTTGACGGAGTATAAAAAGAGGCACAAATTGTAAAAGCATCCCTAACAACGAACTCCCTCCTACACTTCTACATCCTTACCCAAGACAAGATGTCTCAAACCACCCCTGTTGACCAACAACCCCCTCAGTTTCCTCCTTATCTCACCGAACCACCAGTAGTCACCGAAGCCCAATGGACACACCGACTAGCCCTTACTTGCGAACAGACCAACATTGTAGATGCCACCGAACAGATGTCAGATAGGCGCGCATACTTTTATCTATTCCATCAGTCTAACATCAATTGCCCTTACGCTACCTATCCTCTGGACATGTTCCATCGCTGGCAACAATCATTCCTAATTGCCGATGAACTACACGCAGTCACTGTCTCACTGGCTTCGTTAGTAGACGAGCTTACACGGGACAACAATTCCGCATTGAGTATTGGAGCGACTTTGCTCATGGAACACTTGCAGATAGAATCCCTGGAACAACGCTTGAGGAAGAACTGCGAGAATGGAGAGAAAGAAGCGGTCAAGGCTTTCCTACAATTAGGGGGCCAGAAGGTGTGTGAAGACGTGAGGAACCTTCTTGCCCAACGAGGATACCTCACCTCCCCTCCCCCAGATTTGTTATCCCTACCAGGTCTCACGGGACACACATTTCCAGGATGTCACCCCCCTCACTCTCCACCACCGCCTCCACCAGCATCTCGCCCATCATCACCAGATCTTGTTCTACCCGTGCCCGCTCCATTATCCCCAATACATTCCTCTACAACCGACTCAATAGCCCCCGTTCCCAACATAGTTGACGCATTGCAGGACACATTGATTCCTACGCGACCAACGACACCCCTTCCCCAACTTCCCCAACCGCATTGCCCCCGCCGCCTACACCAACAGCGCCCCAAGCCGGTACTCCTTATCCCTTCGGGCTGCACTCCCCAAGTACCGCACACAGGCCAGGGGAAGACCCTGATATCAACCAGCGACAAATCTCCGGATGGAAGGTTGTTGAGGAGCAATGAAGGGGACACTTTATCCACCGGGAGTAAAGGCAAAAAGCCCTCGCCCATATCAGACTATTCCAATTCCACTCACTCACAATCCTCTTTGGAACGAAGACACCGCCCTCGTGTTTGACATTGTTATGCATGTCAAGGATATGGCCATTGCGCCATCTATTGTCGTTACCATACTTGCTCTACGTGCAGGTTAGATGCCCCAGGGCACCGAGCTAATGAATGTAACCGACAACGCAACTACCCCTTTGCCCCGGATAGTTGGGGATTGGACAACATACATAACGACCTGGACAACGACGCACGGTACAACATAGATGGAGAATTAGGAGACTTCGGAGCAGTCTGAACATAAAACGGGGGTAATGTTACGAACTGTGACTCATACGAACTTTATTTCTTCTTTGAGTAGCTACCTACCACTACTTGTTACTATTTCCCACACTCATTACTCGTTATAGTTTTTCACCCGTTGTCGTTTGTTCAATACAAACACCTACCCTAAAGTAGGACAGTATATATAGCCACTTGTATTGTAGTTAACATCTCCAATACAATTGTATGCTTCAACAGTGCAACTTGGTATTCATATTGAAACCCTTCAGCTACTTCAGAATATGTCTCAAACCCGTTGTCCACGGGCTTATCAGAAACCACTTCCATATCCAGAAACCCTTTTGTTATCAAGCTTGTACATCACAAGCGTAACACAATGGTGCATTCACGATGGATCTACATGGAACATTTGTTTGACAACAAACATATCAATTACAGGGTGGTTGGTAGGACTGGTTAATGACTTGGAAATATTGGACGTAGATTAGAGGCTCCAGGAGAGGTGGTGCTAAGGACTGATCAGGTAGGGGGATTGGTAGTAAAATAGCACAAACCTAGACTACACTAGGATCTGACAGAAAAAGGTGAGCTAAGGAATAACAATCAGGAAGTCACAAATATTACCTTTGCCGGACCCACCCAATACCACAGTGTCACAGTTTCCCCAAGGAAACTCTGTGCTTGGAGAATATGCCTGCACAAGCTGACTTGGCATGATTATGTTCTTGTCAAACACCGTACCTGGTTGAACTCCAAACTTTGACCAGACCCGGAACAAGCTGAACCCCAGTATCCCCATGAACCATGGACAAACAATACTTGGAAAGACTCGCTGCAAAATCATTCAGTCCATACAGAGTGTCAGCTTTGTTGAGTGTGATCTTCTTTTTTTGAGGCACAACTGTGAGATGGAAAGCTGTTAATGTATTGTTGGTAATGATACCCTTGATGAAGTGATTGCAGACTGGACGAGGACCGCAGATGCGAGGTTCCTCAGGCAAGAGAGATGAAATCCAAGCAAATTGAGGGTCTGTATCAACAACTTCGTGTTCAGCAAGCAAAACAGCGCATTTGTAGTCCAATGCAGCAATTGCCTTGTTAATGAAACTCTTTCTGCTGGACCATAACAATGTATATAAGTCAAACATTCTCCGCTTCTCAGTGTGATCTAAGATGGCAACCACCTGTATAATGAAGTCTCTCCTGTGGTTTGTGTGTTGGAATGTATGTTTACAGTTGGTGACTAGCAGACTTTCGATCACTTCTCCTGTATACTGAGGGATGCTGCCATTGTTCTCAATTGAGCACGCAAAATTTTGCATTAGCTCAAGTTTTGGAATACAAAAGTTATCAATAGTTCCCTTCTTACCCCTCCTATCTCCGGCTTCTAAAATTGCCTCTTTATACTAGTGAAGATCTTGCAACAAACAGACCATTTGCCTGATTGTACTGGGAGTTTGGACGGGATGTTGTGCGGAGTAGATGAAGTTGATCATGCATCAGATAGCATGGAAAAAGGTGAGGGGGGCAGCACCAATAATTGTTGGCACAATGGTATGCTGGATATTGGGATGTTTGTGTCTGGTCATCTGCTTCACATGCATAATGCCCTTGTCAATATGGTGAAAACCCACTCATTTGTGATGGCTCTTATAACGCATGTTCAGTTCCTGGTGCCCAACAACTTTTTTACACCACAGAAGAACGTGGTCAAAAAAGAACTTGTGGCAGGTGTGCAGCAGTTCCGGCGTTAGAAACACAGATAGATCAGCAAGGTGCCAATTCCTCCAAAATGGCTGATTTAGGCCATTAATACCAACTTCTTTTGACGCTATCTGAAACTTGTTTAGATTCCATGGATCAATCTTCTGCAAAATCTTCAAAATCTGTTCCAATGTGTGTTTTGCTGTACGGGGAAGGTGGGGATTTGGATCACCAAAATGTGATAGCGTAACAAGAGACACTGGGGATGAGTTTTTTGCCACGCACACAATAACCTGCACCCCAGGAAGGTTGGCTTGGTATGCAATGAGGGGCGTAAATACATAACAGATATCACCATAAGGATCAGGAATGAAAGTGCCAACTTTGGCTGCAATCTTCAAGTTAACGGTTACCCTTTCCATACACTTGTGCCAAACATGGGCCTGGAGGATGCCTTGATAGTCTGAATGAGCCTTGAACTTTTGTGTCAGAATGAAAGCAATGCAGCTCCAAGCATGCATTGTCACTTTCAATTGTCAAAAATGTAGGATGCATTTCTAGATTGCCAGTTCCTCTGGTGACTGCGGTTTTATTTGACCCAAGGGTGATAGGAACAATAGTTGCACCAATAGGTAGCTCATCCTGCTGAGACAGATCATTAGCTTAAAACTTTGCTATAACCTGTAGAATCACCTGGATTTGAAATGCCTCTTGACCTGTGAAAAATTTACTATACTGTCTCTTATCAGAAACCCACTTCAGTCACCCCCAAAACATAAGCATTTAGCTTCAACTATCTGTGTAAATGTATAAAGCTAAGAGCTTGTTTTTCCTGGTATCATCCCAAGTGCTCCAGCAAGGATGGGATCATCCCAGAAGCGGAATAATACCACCCTTCTGGGATTTTCCCATGGTATCAGACCATGTACCATAGTGGGATTATCCCTTAGATGGGATAATCCCAATAACCTGTCACATGTCACATGGTATCAGGGGGATTGGTGCTAATACTAACATGTGAGAATGCTGGGCCAACTAGTGAAGATATTTCCAGTCTTTTCCACCTGAATAATGGTACTTTAGCCCAATATAATCAAGACTATTTTGAAATATATGAGTTACAAGTTTCTCATTGTAGCTTACTGCAAATTTGGGGAGAAGCATTCCCTTTTTTTAAAATGTGGAACATTATCAATTTCTAGATATAATCAATTGCAGGAACCATACACTAGAAAGATGCTGTTGTCCTTGCTGATAGATGTGATATGTGAGTTCTGCTTTTTTGCAAGGTTTATTATACCCTTAACTGAAGTAAAAACTAGGAAACACAACACAAATGCTGTGACAACAAAGTAATCTGCAGAAGGACATCGAATATTAGATTTACACTAGATCTGGCATATTCTGTGAGGAAAATCCTGACCTTGTAGAAAGTAAAACATAGTAAAAAGAAACATAAAGTCATGTTCTTGCAAAAACATGAATTTACCACTTTTGTGGCACTACCAAGGTATTTGATACCTTATATTGTACATTCTCTGAGAGTGGTTCCTGGGGGCTGCTGGCTGAAGGTCTATGGGGAGAGGGGGATGCTTGCTATGTACAGTATAATACACAAGATCTCCATTTTGATACTCCTACACTAGATGACTTGAGTGTGAGGATTAATTAGGCACTGCTTAGGTATTTAATACCTTGAGTTGTGCCATTTCTGGGAGCTACCAGCTGAAGGTCTAAGGGGTGACTGGTGCCTATATGCTGACTGTGTATAGTACAGTATCTAAGTCCACAAAGAATCTGAGTGCTGTAAAGGTATTCTTTTTTTAGATTCTTGAGAAATTGAAATGAATCCGGAAAATATTTTTTCATGCCAAGTAAGGTTTCTGCCAACATTCTCTGTCTCTCATATGATAGTGATGCTGTCTCACACCACTCTTTTTGGATTATCATTTTTATGGCAATATGTAGAACTCAGGTAATTTCCTTCAAAACTGATTCTGACCATTGACATTGCCCAACTTTTGATTTTTTTTACTGAGGATCATCCCACACTGATCTGGACAAATCCCTGAAATAGGGTGTGATCATCCCAGTTAAATCTGTACATGTCCCCACGTAACATGGGGTTACCCACTTCTCACATGGACAAATACCAGAAGGGGGTGGGATGATCCCAGCTCAATGTGGACAAATACCACAAGAGGATGGGATAATCCCAAGCCAATCTGGGATGATCCCAAACCAATCTGGGAAAATCCCAGTTAAGCATGGACAAATACCAAATGAGATAGGATGATCCCAAACCAATATGGGAAAATCCCAGCAAGAGATGGGATGATCCCAGTTAAGCATGGACAAATACCAAAAGAGGATGGGATGATCCCAATTGAATCTGGGAAAATCCCAGCAAGAGATGGGATGATCCCAGTTGAACATGGACAAATACCAAAATAGGATGGGATGATCCCAATTGAATCTGGGAAAATCCCAGCAAGAGATGGGATGATACCAGTTTAACATGGACAAATACCAAAATAGGATGGGATGATCCCAATTGAATCTGGGAAAATCCCAGCTTAACATGGACAAATACCAAAGAGGATGGGATGATCCCAATCCACTCTGGGAAAATCCCAGCCAGAGATGGGATGATCCCAGCTCAACATGGACAAATACCAAAAGAGGACGGGATGATCCCAAACCAATCTGGGAAAATCCCACCAAAGGATGGGATGATCCCAGTTAAGCATGGACAAATACTAAATAAGATGGGATGATCCCAGCTCAACATGGACTAATACCAAAAGAGGATGGGATGATCCCAAACCAATCTGGGAAAATCCCAACAAGAGATAGGATGATCCCAGTTAAAACATGGACAAATACCAAATGAGATGGGACAATCCCAGCTCAACATGGACAGATACCAAAAGAGGATGGGATGATCCCAAACCAATCTGGGAAAATCCCAACAAGAGATAGGATGATCCCAGTTAAACATGGACAAATACCAAATGAGATGGGACAATCCCAGCTCAACATGGACAGATACCAAAAGAGGATGGGATGATCCCAATCTACTCTGGGAAAATCCCAGCCAGAGATGGGATGATCCCAGCTCAACATGGACAAATACCAAAAGAGGATGGGATGATCCCAAATCAATCTGGGAAAATCTCAGTTCAACATGGACAAATACCAAGGGGGGATAGGGTCATCTCAAACCAATCTGGGAAAATCCCAGCAAAAAAGGGGATGATCCCAGTTAAATGTGGACAAATACCAAATGGGATGGGATCATCACAATTTGATATGGACCAATGCCTGAAGGGTAAAGCATCATCCCAAACCAGCCAAGGAAAGTCTTGGAAAGAGATGGGATCATTCCAGTTCAATCTGATCTAGAAAAATCTCCAAATTACATAGGATCATCTCACTACATCACAGACAAATCCAAGCAGGGGACAAGATCACCCTGAGTCAGAATAGGACAGGGAGATCCCACAACAGGAACAGAATTATCGAATAGCATGCTTAGGCTGCTGGTGACTCAGCATGACAGGGGAAAATACTCCTGAAATGCACTAAGGTTATTCTGTAACATATAATCATAGGTAAGTTCCCAGCAGCTTAAAATATTATTGTCCTTTTCCAGCAGTTTCCATTTTTTACATGTTGCAGTATTTTGTTTGTAAACCAACTATTATGTTATGGTAGGACCTGGATGAACCTAAGGTTGAACTGGGACAGTGATTCAGAGTAGCCCTCACGTAGGTTCATCCCAAGTCACATGAAATTGCATAAGCATGCAGAGCACACCTTTCAGCCATTTTTGTTTTCACAAAAATTTATAATCAATTGTATGCGTGGGGACATATAGTGGATAAAATGGGTGTTGGCTTGTGGATGCTGGGCTGCCACAAAGAGCCAGCAATTTGTCTCATGCAAGACATGTTCTGCCTTTGACAATGATGCAGCAGAGGGAAGGATAATGAATATATAGTACTTACTCGGACTGGTATCTTTGTGCATTTTTCAGTTCAGGCACTTGGATAAAGCTGCACAATTCAAAAAAATATCATATCTTTTGGATCAGCACATTAAATGGATTTGTGACATATCTTTGCCTGGTTGCAAGAGTGTTACATTATTTAAAGTTGGATGAGCCTGAATGAGAGGTATTGTAATCCTGCAGATGTATATGCTTGGTATTGTCAAACATCTTGTATTCCTTTGACTATAAGCCATTTTAAGTAACATTGATAGAAATCCAGGGTAGATAAATCTACTTTGTGATATGCAGTAAATTATATGATAAGTAGGAATGACAAAGTTATATAGTCAGTTAAGGAAAAGAGATATGGTTGAATTATCTCCTAATCAACTGAATTAAATCAGGTTAATTTGTAAATGGTTATATGTCACAATTAGTTACACTAACCTTTGGTCAAAGTCTCCTCCATCAATCTATAGTATATGATATTACACTAGAAGCTGGACAAATTAAAGTTCAATTGAGAGTAAACACCATTTGAAATTTGTATATATGTTATAAATGATGAAAGCAGGTAGTATTGTATTCTGCTTCATGGCTATTAGTACTATTGATAATGTATTGATGTTGGCTACATTTATGCAGGAACTATTTTTGCAGTAAAGCCCCCCTGACACCATGTGACATGTGGCAAATGTCTGGGATTATCCCATCTAATGGGATTATCCCACCATAACAAATGGTCTGATACCATGGGAAAATCCCAGAAGGGTGGTATTATCCCACTTCTGGGATGATCCCATCCTTGCTGGAGCACTTGGGATGATACCAGGAAAAACAAGCTCTTAGCTTTATACATTTACACAGATAGTTGAAGCTAAATGCTTATGTTTTGGGGGTGACTGAAGTGCAGAAACCACCACTTTCTTTGGGTAAAACATCATATGCTGTCCAAAAACCGGGTTAGCAAATGTGTGCTGTGCAACCTCCAGCGCATCCCGATATATTAGATATATTAGTTGAATTGGATTTGAATGGTAGCCTTCGAGTTCTATTTTGTCTACTTTCCACTGAGGATCATTAGGTAGCCATTTCATCCAATCCATAAGCTGATTTTTATTCTTGCAGGACAGTATTTCTTGTGTTATGAGCTTGGTATACAATCATTTAAGCTGACTCAATGCCATCACACTTCCCAAGGATCACTTACCCACTCCAGGTTCATGAAATGGTCAATCTGCGCCTATGTCAAGCACTCACAGAGAAAGTTAACCAGTTCCCAGTCTGCACGATCTTGAAAGCAATAATAAATGTTATGAAGGTGTCTGTAACCAAATTGGTCAGAATCCATTTCTTCCATTATATTTTTTCCTCTGCCAAAATTGTACCCAGATGAGGGATGGTAGCAAAATTGTGTACGTGATAAGTCATCATTATCTTCCTCCTCGGCATCAACAGCTGATGGAGAAGGGTTGGGGGGACGAGCTGTAGGACATCCTATGGAAGCCCAGCAACTAGTTTGGTCATTCAGATGCTGCACAATTGCTGCAGAGTCGTTGTAGCCCCTATTACAATTGGGACATTGCAGTTGAGCTGGCATGTTGGACTAATCAGCACCTGTAGAATCAATATCAGGAGGTGAAAAAATGCAGAAACAATAAGAAATGCGCTGAAGTTCTTCAAAACTTGATAAGAAACAATAAGAAATACACCCAAGTTCTTCAAGCTCCGAAATCCACCTTGGATTCCAATATACCTCCCCCCACCAGCTTGTCACCTTCTGAGCAAGGTTACCGCAATATCCAGTTATGCAACTCTACTCATTGTTTAAATCTCAAGAAGAAGAGTCATGCTAGGCTTGAGCATGAGATTGCAATGCAGAGACTGGAGTGCTGCTTGTACCCATTACCGCCCCCTTGTGCAATGCAGCAGGTATGTTAGAAAATGCCATTGGCTGTGCAAATATGTGATGATTTATTTGCAGGCTGCAAGGTTCCTTAGACGAGGTCTTGAAACCTTGTCTGATGGCGCGATCAAAAAGGCCACTTCATTGAAGTATGCTAGCCATGAAAGGATATATCACAACATTCTAGCTACGGCCTGGAAAATTGAGGAGAAAGAAAGAGCAATTAGCTTTCTGAATCAAGCTCAGAGTGACTACAAGCAGTCGCTATCTATTGCTGATACCGACTTGGAAGAGTTGAAGGATCACCTACACATGCATGGGCTGGACGCCGCAGAGAAAGATGATATTGACCCAACCAATGAAGAATCAGATGGCAATGATTCTTCATCTGAACCACAGGCAAGCTCTCCTGGTAGTCTTTGATGGACTCCTTCCCTTGCACCGTTTTTTTCATTGTGGAAATATTTTTTATTTATCTACTATCAATGTATGAGACAATGATCAAGTATATGTACAAGTATACAATGAACACCAGACACTGAGCTCGAGTAAGAACTGAAAACCTCAGTGAGAACCCAAAGAGGGCAATATTTCCATGTTAATGATAATCTCTGATCTAATATCTACACTAATCCTGGTATCTACGCCATCTGCCATGTATGTATTAATATGAGTGTGCAAAACAGGGCAAAAACATGGATGTGTAAACCTTGGACCATTAGAAAAGAGCCTCAAGGCAGGGCTGTGATTTGGAGAGGGCTTCGAGGATTTAATTCTAAGACTTGAGGGTAAGGCTTTTTAGAAATGGGCCTTGAGGCAAACTGTCTCTGTCTCCACCATTATCATTGACCCCAGTGTCAGTATAGTCCTCCAAGGCCAAACAAGGGGTCGGGTTTAAATCCCTTGGGTCAGCGGATGGAATTGGTAGATAGGGGAATCAGAAAAGGTGGGAATATTGTATCTGGACCAACTTTATCATAGTTAGTCACACCAAGGAGGAAAATGCGGAGAGAGTGACTCATTAGGAAAAAACCATTTTGTTATATAGCCAGACATGTTTCTATGGCTTCTATGACAGGTATAGCATCACTAAAATAGTAAAAAATATTCTATAATGGATATCATAACTGCTATAGTAGCTGTAGCAGCAATAGCAGCTATAATGGCTTGTTTTTATCTATGAAAACTTTATTTTGATTGTGGTGAAAATACCATTATTACTCACCAAATGGTTTGGCATATATATTAGCCTGCTTACTTATGTAATAAAAGTCTATCACATATGTCCCAAATATTATCTGTATCTTTCAACAACCAGGTATTGCTATGATAGATGCTATAAGTGTTATGGGAGCTATAGAAGGTATAATAACTTGTTATTTTCTATGAGACATTTCTCTGGTGCTAATGAGAATGCTTTTATTATTCAAACAATGGTTTGGTATGCATGTAAATTAGCCTAATGGTTTTTCTAAAACTCTATCACAAATATCCAAAATATTCAATTGTACATATACTAGAGAACACTATTGACATTGCAATCAAAGTTGAAGCTTTAAAGTGTTTTGCTTGACACACAAGGACATATTTAAGCAGTGTTTGAATATGTGGCACCAAAGCAAATTTTCCAGCAGTTGACTTTGAACACTATAATTGAGTGTGTGAAATTGGAAAGTAACACTGTCCATTTTCAAACACTTTTTAGGATTAGATTAGATTTGAGTACCATATTTCTTTCAGAGTCAGCTATTGATACATATGTGGCACTAGTATGATGTTACATATCACATCACAATAGACATTATTGTGATTCAAAGTCTTGCACATCCCTCTATCCTTTCAAGTTGTAACAAAATTGAGTTAATAGCACACTTATTAAGTATGCTGTTAGCTCTAGGTATGTTTTTGTTTTCAATAAATATCTTATAAGGTACTGAGATTAGCTTTGCTCTATTCACCGTGGCCACTGGCACCAGTGCCATATTGATACCCGACATATCCCACCACTACACCATCAGATGGTAGTAGTAGCATACATTATTGCATTAATTATTACTAAGATATGTTACAACTACTTCAAAGTTTGCTTGGCCACCTTATCTTTTTCGGAACAGGTGTGAATAGGTTAACAAGCCAAATATTCATCCATTTACTATATCTATTACCTATATTTATAATCAGTTACCAAGTGTTTGCACTATACATCCAGGCTTGACAAACTACAAAGAAAACTTATCAAATCATTCATGAAATTCTGTGAGTATTGTTAAAGTGTATTTATACAATAATATTAAATGTTGTCCACAGTGAACAGTATGAGTATCTCAAGACCAAACAGGAAACTGAGAGGATTTTCTAGTTTGTGAGGGTTCACTTCATTACAGTAGTTTACTCTATGCATGTCATACAACAGTATTAGAAATAAATCTTGACAGTTTGCTATATGTAGTCTCTGGCTATATTCAAAGTGAATTTAGTATGATTGATCTGAAACAAGAGTCCAGAATTATGACATCTCTTATACTCTATGAAAGCAGCCATAGTAGAAGTGAACTGTGTATATCACAAAAGTGCTACTATAGCAGGTGTAACAAATAGCTTAAAATAGTGCTGCTATATAGAGCTATATAATAGCGACTTGTCTAGGTGTACTATAGCTACTATTTACCCAGAGCATTATAGCGGCTATGATAGCCAGAAAAGGCAACCAGGTTTCTCCTGATGGACGCTAAAACTGTGTCAAACTAAGATACACAAGTACAAAAATAGCCATACCAAACATGCAAACCTGGCACTACAGGCATTGGCTTATTTAAGCCCAGCTTATATCCTGAAAATATGGGAGTTCTGGGTTCTGATTGGCTAGAAAAAGCTAAAATTGAATGATTTCAGGATATAAACTGGGGCTTAAATAAGCCAATGCCCACAGTGTGGTCCAATGAGATGAGTTGACCTCTATTCTATGGTGTGTCAGTGATTTAACAACCTTGATAATAGAAGTATGGCCAGTAATGGACCTAGTTAACTACAAGTCGGTTTAGTGGGCGGAAATAAAATACAACTTATTTCTGATTTAAACGTCCTGCAGATAGTAGATAGTAACTTGGTCACAAGCTTTTCTAGATGATCTCATAGCTCAGAGTCCTGAAAAAACACTTTTGAGATTTTCAAAGCTTGCAATGGTCTTGCAAGAGAATACAGATGACTAATATCACAATAAGTGCATAAGAGAGAAGCATAACTGTACCAGAAATTGATCTTGTGTCTCAGACACATATTATAACAACCAAAGTTTGTATACTCTGGTGCACAGTGAAGACAAGCAAAGAAGGGTGAGTGAAGAAGAGGATAATCTCCCTTGGGGTAGGACCAAATTTGTTAAGGGTAAATAACAGGAGGACTTGCTGAGGGGTCTTCTTGATTTATTGGGGTTTATATAGTAATACAGAGTGTTTGTACATATGTACTATACAGTTGCCAAGGGTGGTGGCTGATAATATTATAGGGTGCAGCCCTTATAATCAGCTCCACCACATGAAAGAGTTGTATCTAAAAATAATAGAAAGTAGTGCAGTGTAAGAAAGTAAAGATATAAGTGGAGTTTGAAAATCAAAGGGAAGGACCGCATGGCACAAGTGTTCAAAAATGACAATGAAAGTTTAAAGCAGAGAAAGAAAATTGTAAGTCCAAAAATTATGTATTGTAACACTACCCCTTTTCTAAGGCTCGACTTCCAGGCTTGACCAAGTACCGGAGGTAGTAGTTGAATTTTTGGGCATTGGTTGAAAAAGAGAATCAAAAAGATTCGAATCCATGCTTCTAAGCCTCCTAGGAGCCGAAGGGATTCTTAGAATAAAATTTGTGAACAGCATTGTGGAAATTGTTCAGATAGGCTTCTGGTTCCCACATTCTGTCCTTATCTCCATAGCCCTCCAGAGGACCAGGAACTCTATTTTTCCACACTTCAAGTGTGCACCCACCACCTGACCACTTGTTCAACTTTGAATTTCTCTTCACCCTCCTGGGTAACTACAACCAGTCCAAGCATTGTGACTTCAAAATTGTCTTCAAAGGTGTTCCAATTTGCCTTTATCTATATCTATCTGGAGTTTTACCACCATTCAGCAATTCTAGCCCTGTCTCCTTCAAAAAAAACCAGGGTTAGCAATGATTTTTACTCATTTGTTAAATTTTCACTCAACTGCTTTAAGGGGGTTAGCCTGAAGCCCTTTGAGTAAAACCATTAACTGTCCAATTTGCTGCCTTATACAGTGAAGGAGAGCACATCAGGAAAAACCATAATGCTATTCATATAAAAGGTAGGTTACTATATGGGCTAATGGGCTATAATAGCTTCACTTTGCCTCTACAGGTTGGTGAAAACCTACAGTAATAGTAGTATGACTATATGAGCTATAAGAGTTGATTTTGAGTTATAACAGCTGTAAGTCAGTAATACAATAGATCTATAAGGGCTATAATAGCTATCTTGGGTTTTCCTAATGTAGCAGTGGGGTCTGTGGTTTCTTGTGCCAACATAGCAACTTGTTCAGTTTATAAGGTAAAAAGAAGTAACTGGGGGTCCCTGCTTGCTATTCTGGGGATTTACCACTTCCCAGCTGGATGATGGATCTCAATCTCCAACTACCCACAAGTATTGTAGTAAAATCTGTATATAAGAACTATAGTAGCAAAACCCTAATCCAAACAGTTGTTAGGGGGTGGTCCACTTGTTAAGCTGTCAACCCTTTTCCAGACTGGAGGAGGCAAGTGCCTGGCCTAGTCAGAGTAAAGAAAAGGAGAATATTTTATCTACAATGTGTAAACACTAGTGGTTCCACACTGACCAATGCTGCTAGCTATACTCCTTAACACTAGGGTCTGTGTGAACTGGTTCAATTTTCTAGTTCCCTTGAGTAGGAGCTCACCTGACTCTGCAGGAGCACTTTAAGTCATGACCATCTGGCACTAAGCCCAACAACTGGTGTATGGACAATAATCTTTTTAAAACATCCTTTAATACTGATATCTGCGTGGATAATAATTCCACTTAAAGCCTGTGGTCTGGCTTTGCACAGTGTGCAGGAGAGTAATGAGAGTAAGTTTTTAGTGTGACAATACCCCAAAGTTTGTATGCTCTGGTGCACACACAAAAAACTCAATGAAGATGTGATGAGGAATAAGGGAGTTGGTAGACTTAAGTGTTAGGAACAAGTTAGTTGATGGTATTCAACAGGAGGACTTGCTGAGAATTCTCCAATCTATTTTAGGTTATATATATTGTTACAAGTAGGTATTGCATAGATAAAATCAATATTTGTAATATTCCATTGTATTCTATATGATATCATATCATGTGACCAGTTATGTGACTTCACAATGTGTTTAGCTTATGTAATATCATAAGACTTTTCAAGGCCCAAGATTATGGTGAAAGAAAATAAGTCCATTAACAGATGGGTACAACATATTATACTTGACTATTCTTATATTTAATACTATTAACTAGCTCAACAGCTGTCACCTCATTTTCTCACAAACCCATGTGTGAGCCTTCATCTCCTGTATTAATATTTAATCCAAATTTGTTTATGGTTAAAATGCAGACTTTTCTAATAAATGTCAAAGCGGCAGGTCACAAGAAGATGGTGAAATGCTTGTGCTAGTGAAAAAGAGGAGAAGAAATTAAATAACATATTAGTGTCCCCCAGCTTTGATATTATACTGACACCTGCTGTCAACCATACTGATGTTTTAAAAATATTCCAAGTTCACAATAAGTTTATCTGACATCAAATCTGCCCTTCCAAAATTGACAGCATATTTTTTTCTTCTCATCTATGCACACCAGTGCAACTTGATGGTCCTGTCAACACATGTACTCCCAGGACAAAGCATGTGTACATGCTCAAGGTGCAGCAAAAGCACCTTGAAATACAAATTTTAAAGGACAGAAATGACTCAACACGGTTTGCTTCAAGATCAGACAGAATCAATCAAGAATGTCAATTACAGGACAAGAAAAATCACTTACTACATGAATGTAGGTACATGAAACTGTGATATTGAATTGCCTATTGAAATGTGCAAACCAGCCACTGTGTTCATAATTATTTTAGGGCAGAATATGTCTGCTATGCTATCAAGTGTTTTATGTTACAAATCATGCAAAATTGTGATTTATGATTTGAAACTTGAAAATCACTTCCTCAAAGTATATACACACCATTTTGTCCTTCCGTAGCATCACCATAGCCAGTCTCAAACCTATGGTTTCTGCAAAAAGAACTAATTAGCAACACAAAGCTACAGAATAGTGATTATCCAAAACCTCAGTAAGTCTTCAAATTCTCTTTTTGTAAAGCCTATTGTACTATGCTGATTGGAGTTTTACTATTCATTAGATTTTACAAGGTGCAACAAAAGAAAAATCACCTTCATTTTCCTATGTAGGAGACTCCAAGGACTGAGGTTTCACTGCAAAGGTTTACAGCCTGTGACAGACGTACATTGCTCCAAAAACTGTGCAAAGCACATTATTTCATCTCACTGGAAGGCTGGTGCATGCTCACTAGACTATAGAAAGGAAGCAGAGAAAATCCCTACTTCAACTTTGCCACCAGCATCAGCATCAAACCTGCCATACTTAAGTTAAGACTTTGATTGCAATAGCAGCACCCTCCCGAGGGTCCAATAAAAGCTACTGATATCTCCACATTATATTGTGTGGTCATTGAATGGTGGATAAACTGGGGGCCTGAAGGGTTGTGGGGTAGGTGGTTCAATAAAGAGCCGGGGAGGGCCGGTGAAAGAGGGCTGTTGTGTGGTTAACATGTTTTTTGAAAGATGGGAGAACCATGCATAGAAGGGGATGCTGAAGGACTTAAAGGATACATTACTTGCTTGTCCATGTAAGGGGACACACAATGACCCATATACTTTGGTGTTAACAATCATGGCTGAAATCAGATTGTTTTGAAGTAAAACTTGATGTGAGCCTGTGCATTAAGGGGAAAAGGCTATATAGGATTTATAGTACTATAATTGCATATATAGCTGTTATATCCACCATAGTTGTCAGAGAAACCTCAACATCTATTAAAGCATAATAGTATTATATAGTCCACTATAGTCCAAATAGGCTTGTATAGTAGCATTGTGATTTATAAAAACATCTGTAGTAAGCTGAAAGGATATAGCTAAGTTATTTGTACACTGTAGCAAAGATGTTATTTTATATGCTTGAAAATTGGTAACTTTGTCACTTAGTCACAGGCCTTTATGAAGTGAACATCTGCAAAATGCAAAAATTAGCTTAGGGCTAACCACATCTCAAAATCCAACATTTCTGGCATCTATAACTCTCATTGGTGGAGAAAGTTGGGACTACCATGTATATCCAGGTGTCTGGAATTGGGTGATGAGATTATGTTTCTTTTTGATATGATAACAACAACATTACAATCAGTACAATAAGAGACAGTAGTGTAGATTATATTTGACAGTATCTACTTGTGTCCATTACTACCAAAGCCACTCAATTGTCAGCTATCTACATCTGAGAATCAATCCAACTTGGTCATGAATGGACTTCATTTAAATAGTATATGTTACCCATATAAAGTCTTTCCTCTCCAACTGATGTGCTGCAAAACAGGTGTTTGATGAGATTGACATCTTCTTCTGCTATGATATTCCCATTATGGTCTCTCTGTTTTCTTGAAAACCAGAAATTTCAAATGCACTTGAACTACTTGACTAGCTAGAAATTGAGACAGTGCCAATGTTAGCTGCCTTCAAATAGTGGGGCTGATGTGCTTATCTGCAAAAATGTGTGTGTTGGCGTTACTTAACACCACAGTATTGCAATGTCTGAGCGGCATATGCAGTAAGGGTAAACAAGCTTGTTACAATACACAATTTTTGGACCTTTAATTTTCATTCTCCTCTTTAACTTTATACTGTAGTTTTCACACCCTGTGCCATGCGGCACTTTCCTTTTTGTTCAAACTCCTCTTTCTCGCGCTGCACTGCCTTTCTTCTTATTTTTAGCTACAAGTATCTCACGCAGTGGAGCTGGTCACACAGGCTGTGCCCATAACATCATCAGCCACTGCCTTCATCAACTGTATAGTACATATGTACAAACAAACCTGTAGTAGTATATATACTCCTCAGCAAGTCCTCCTGTTGTATCCTCACAACTAACTTGTTGAAGCCTAAAGGGTAACCACTCCCTCATCATCATCTCTATAGCTTGTCTGAGTTGTGGGCCAGAGTAACAAACTCTTGGTTGTTACATTAGGACTCACTCTTTCTACTCTCTCGTACATTGTGCAAACCCCAACCCCAGGGTTAAGGGGATAATATTATTGTTTGGGAATATCCCGCATAGCAGATAGGTGCGCTCCTAGTGACGGCCTTGTAGTGCTTTGGGAGAAGAGACAATAATTTTGATACATGGCCCCCAGTGTTAAGGGGAGTACTTGGCTCAGCAGTTGGTGTGGAACCACTGTTGATCAGAATTTATATACAAATCTTTCTCTTTCTCTTTCCTCTGGCCAGGCCGGGCACTTGCCTCCGCCAGTCTGGAGAAGGGTTGACAGCTTAACAAGCAGACCACCCCCTGACAACCATTCGGACCAGGGTTTATTATGTTTACCTTTTATATACATTTTCAAATACTATAGTGTGGGTAGTCGGAGATTGAGATCCGATACTCAGCTGGGAAGAGGTAGATCAAAAGATAGCAAGCAGGGACCCCCAGTTATCTTTTTTACATTACCAAAGAGAACAAGTCAACATGTCATCGCAAACTCCTGATGTCAATGCTCTGTTGCACAACATGTGTGCACAGATCTTGGCGTTAACTACGCAACTCGCCGAGCTCCAAGCAAACCCCCCTGCAGCAACCCCCTCGGTCGAGAAAAAGTTCAATAAGAAAGTTGAAGTCGTCGCTGATCCTGGCGCCTTTGAAGGAGACAGAGCAAGATTCGCCAAATGGTGGATCAAGCTCCAGATTTGGATCAAGGCAAACTGGGAAGCGTTTGCCGATGATTTTGAGGTAGCAACGGCAGTGCTATCTCGACTAAAAGGGCCTGTGGCATGTTGATACGCCCAAGTTAGAATGCAGGAGTGCTACACCGCGGGAGTGTGGCCTGTCTGGGAAGATCTCAAAGTCGAGATTGAAAAATATTTTAAACTGCAAGCTGAGCGTGACTGAGCTCGCCAAATAATCTGTTCCTTCAAACAGGGAAACATGAGGACAGATGACTACATTACCCGGTTCCTGGCCCTCTCCATCCAAGGAGGGCTTGGAAATGAACATGCAGTAGGACTGCTGGAACGCAATGTGAACCCTCACATTGCAGAACAGATCTATCTGCAGGATACCAGAAACGGGAACTTGGCCCTGGCGGCTGAGGAAGTACAACAAGTCGGTAGAGCCATGGAGCTCTACGCTATGCATCAAAGTGGCGGGTCCACCACCAAAAATAACTTTTCCCAGAGGAGCCCTGGGTCATCAAACCAAAAACACAATCACTCTCACGGGTTCAAGCCGTTCGGGCTGCAACCAGGGCAGGGAGCCCCTATGGATATTGGCGCGGTCCAGGGAGGACAGATGCGCAGATTCAAGGGCAGCTGCTACAATTGCGGTCAAGATGGACACATGTCCTGAGACTGTAGAAAAGGGGTGCAGGCCACCCAACAAGAAAATAACCAAGGGCGCCAGGTGCGCCAATTAGAAACAGAAAAACTGGACAATTGGCTCAATACTCTGGCCGGTTGTTCATACGACAAAATCCGAGCCTTCTCATACAACCAACAGGTTGCTGAAATGAAGACTCAGGGAAAAGAGTTCGGAGCCTAGGTCACTTGGGTGCCTTTGCTCCTATAAACGATGAAGTAAACCACAACAAGGTGGCCCCTGCTTCGGGGTGTTGCACGAGCAATAAAGGAAAGATGGGGGTGGCTCCCCAAATTGTAAATAATTTTCTAAATGTGTTATCAGAAACATGTACTTGTATGCAAAGCTGTGATTGTGGATTTGTCTTGGGCCCTCCTGACGAAATAGCTGCTTTGAGTGCTGATTCAGTGGGTCAGGATAATAAAAGAGTTGGTGCTAAAAATACTTACAAAACCACTGCTGTACCAGCGTCTCCTCTGGATTGTGGCCCCGGCAAAACAAAAACTAGGGTGCTTGATTCTGGTAAAAATAAAAATATAGAAAATTGTATCGACCAATAGTTTGTTACTCTGGCGCACAACTCAGACAAGCAAGAGAGAAGAGAGAATGAGGGATCACCCCTCAGGTTTCAACGGGTTTGTTGTGCTAGACAACAGGAGGACTCGCTGAGTCCTTCCCCATGTATTGCTCTTGTATATATATACTAAAATGCATGAGGTACTGTACAGTTGTAAATCAAGTTTAAAGTCCAATGTTTAGCATGTGACCGGTCACATGATGAGTCTAGACATTGGTCAGGTGTTGCGTCACATGACTTGGTCATGTGACTAGGAAAAGTCGAAAATGTAAAGTAAAGTAAATAGTCACATGACCAGTCATGTGACTTGGAAAAATGAAAAATAAAAGTAAAAGTGCAAAAAGTGAAGCATAAGTAGGTATTGGTACATCAATTGTAACAAAAATACTAAAGTAGAAAAACATATCTCTTTTGAATCTTCTTCTTTGGAGCCACTTCCCACAGAAATCTGTTGATGCGCACAAATTTATTCCAAAAGGAGATCCGCTTAGACATTGGTGTGGAAAACCTTGCCCGGGCATAGTATACCCAACCAGTGCACTGCTTGATTCAGGCGCTACTCAATCTTCATAGATCAGGTCTGGGCAGGCGCAGTTGGACTCCCACTTGTAAAATTACGATGTATCTATTCCCGTCTATAACATTGACGGTACGCTTAAGGTGGCTGTATCATGCACAAATGTTCTTTTGTTGTTGAGTACCAAGGACACAGAGAACAAGTCACCGCCGAAGCTATCCAACCAGGGAAGATTAATTTAATCTTAGGCTGGACCTGGTTATTTAAACACAATCCCGAGATCAACTGGCAGACAGGGGTTGTCACTTTGTCACTTTGTCCTCAGGAGTGTAAAAACTTGGGTAAACCAAGTCAAGTCCGTCAAACTGAGTGTCTTGAAAAGATAAACGCTGGTCACGTTTATGAGCTCAGATCTTTAGGAAAGATTGATGATGACAATGACAAGGTAAAACCTGAGGAAAAGATTAAAAGGCTGGTACCTCCCGAGTACCATGACTTCTGGAAAGTCTTTTCAAAACATAAGTCAGAGCACTTCCCAGAGGCTAAGCCTTGGGACCATGCAATAGATTTGAAGGACACCTGTTACAATTGACATACCAGCACCTACTTACACTTTACTTTTACTTTTACTTTTAATTTTTCCAAGTCACATGACCAGTCATGTGACCATTTACTTTACTTTACATTTTTGACTTTTCATAGTCACATGACCAGTCATGTGATGCATCACCTGACCAGTGTCTAGGCTCACCATGTGACTGGTCACATGCTAAACATTGGACTTTAAACTTTAGTTACAACTGTACAGTACCTCATGTATTGTAGTATATATACAGGAGCAATACATGGGGAAGGACTCAGCGAGTCCTCCTGTTGTCTAGCACAACAAACCCGTTGAAACCTGAGGGGTGATCCCTCATTCTCTCTTCTCTCTTGCTTGTCTAAGTTGTGCGCCAGAGTAAGACACTCTTGGTCATTACAAAACCTTCAAACCAAGAAAATGACACATGATACCACTCTTTGCTCCAAAAAGAGATGAGGTATGAACAGCTTAGGAAGGGTTACATTCCTAAAAAGGATGGTAAAAAGCGTATGATTATGAACTATCATTACATGAATGAGCACACGGTTAAAAATGCGTATCCGCTGCCTTTGATCAGTCAGCTAGTAGACAAATTGGCTGGTGCCAAGATCTTGACAAAGATGGATCTTAGATGGGAGTACAATAATGTACGAATCAAAGAAACAGATGCTTGGAAGGCCGCGTTCACATGCCACTGAGGATCCTTTGAGCCCCTTGTCATGTTCTTCGGGTTGACCATTTCACCGGCAACCTTCCAGAGCATGATGAACGAGATCTTTGCGGATATGGAGAACTGTGTCGTCATTTACATTGACAATTTATTGATATTCACGAAGTCGGACAATGAGGCTGAGCATGACAGGATCGTGCAAGAAGTCATTCGACGCTTACAGGAACAGGACCTATTTGTCAAACCCAAAAAATATAATTTCAAAGTGAAGGAAGTAGACTTCCTTGGTATGATAATAGGCCAGAACAGAATCAGGATGGACCCTCAGAAAGTTCAAGCTATATTAGATTGGCCAGAACCTACTCGTGTCAAGGGAGTTAGGGCCTTCCTTGGCTTAGGGAATTTCTACCGAAGGTTCATCGAAAACTTCGCGAAAATCACGAGACCGTTGAACGATCTCACCAAAAAGGACATTGTTTGGCACTAGGGCACCAAAGAACAAGAAGCTTTTGATAAGCTTAAACAGGCGTTTACAATGGTGCCCATATTAGCATTTCCAGAATTAGACAAAGAGTTCCGGCTAGAAACCGACTTTTCTGATTTTGCTACTGAGGCTGTTTTGTCAATTAAATGCCCTGACGATCTTTGGAGGCCTTGTGCCTATTTATTGCATAATTTGTTGCCTACAGAGCCCAACTATCAAATTTACGATAAGGAGATGCTGGCTATCATGAGAGCTTTAGAGCACTGGCGGCACTACTTAGAAGGTGCTAGGCACCAATTTGAAATTTGGACTGATCATAAGAATCTAGGGTACGTTATGACAGCCCGAGACTTGAACCGGAGACAGGCCCGCTATGTGGTATACTTGTCTAGGTTTACTTATAAATTAACTCATAAACCTGGAACTTCGATGGGGAAAGCGGACACTTTGTCCAGAAGAGAGGATCATGCCAACGGCATAGAAGATGATAACAAAGGTGTCACCCTGATAGACCAATTAAGGGTTGTCAATGTTAGAATCGGGCAGGATACCAATCTTCTGGAAGGCTTCAATAAAGACATTTCCTCAGAAGAGAAAGTGCGCCTTGATGGCAATAAAAACTATTTATGGAAAGACGGGCTCTTCCATTTTAAATACAAAATCTATGTGCCTGAGTCCGCAAGAATCAAGGAAATAGATAGACATCAAGACACTCCAGTGGCTGGGCACCCTGGGTGGCAACAAACAATGGAGTTGATCTCCAGGAACTACATGTGGGTGGCCTGGCATGGTCAAAGACGTACAGGAGTATGTAAAATCCTGTCTGAGATGTGCCATGGCAAAGAACTCACATCAACTGCCGGCCGGTAAACTTATGCCAAATCTGATACCAGCTGGTCCTTGGCAGGATATATTGGTTGATTTCACAACAGATCTACCCAAATCGAATGGGTATGATTCAGTAATGGTGGTGGTGGATCGCTTCTCCAAAGAAGTAGTGTTGATCCCCACCAACAAAACCATTACCGCTGCTGGTACAGCAGATCTATTTAAAGATTTTGTATGGTCTATCCATGGGTTGCCAGAAACGGTTATCTCCAATAGAGGACCTCAATTCGCTAGCGAGTTTACGAAAGAATTATGCCGGATGCTGGGCATCAAACCTAAATTATCAACAGTGTTCCATCCGCAGACCGATGGACAAACGGAGAGACTCAACCAGGAGTTGAAGCAATACCTCCGAATATTTATTAATGACAAGCAGACAGATTGGGCCAAGTGGCTAAAGATAGCCCAGTTCTCATATAATATCAAACAGTCGTCGGCTCCAGGAAAGGCACCATTCGAGGTTACTAGATCATACCTCCCCAGAATGGGTGTAGAACCTGGCAAAAGCAAGAACAAGGCTGCTGGGAACATGGCAAAAGATATGAAGTTTGTCTTGGACGAAATTCGCAAGGCGCTATTTAAAACTGCAGAGCAGATGAAAGACAGGGCAGAGCGTAGACGCTCTAAGGCCCCTGACTACAAGGTCGGTGACCTGGTCTGGTTAGATACAGACCACTTAAAATTAAAGGATCGGCAGTCTAAAAAACAGACCAAAAAGTGGATTGGCCCTTACCGGATTAAGGAAGTCAAACCCAACGCAGTGGAGCTGGAACTCCCAAAACAAATGAGGGTAGTACCCACGGTCAATATAAGCCGTGTAAAACCCTACAAAGGGCCGCTGCCGGGACAGCGTGTAGACCGGCCCGGACCGGTTGTAGTCACCCAGGAAGGTGAAGAAGAATTCGAAGTCAAACAGGTAGTGGATGCACGCTTGAAGCATGGAAAATTAGAGTTCCTAGTCCTATGGAAGGGCTATGGAGACGAGGACAGAACATGGAAACCAGAAGCCCATCTGGACAATTCCCGCGACGCTGTTTGCGAGTTTTATTCTAAGAATCCCTCGGCTTCTAGGAAGCTTAGAGGCATGCATTCAAACCTTTTTAATTCTCTTTTTCAACCTATGCCTGAAAATTCAACCACTACCTCCAGTATTTGGTCCCGCCTGGAAGTTGAGCCTTAGAAGGGGGGTAGTGTTACGATAACACAATTTTTGGACCTTCCCTTTATTCTATTCTCCGCTTTAACCTTGTACTTTAGCTTTCACACATGGTGCCACGCGGCACTTCCCCTTTGGTCCAAACTCCTCTTTCTCGCGCTGTATTGCCTTTCGTCTTATTATAGATACAACTCTCTCACACAGTGGAGCTGGCCATGCGGGCTAGGCCCCATGACATTATCAGCCACTGTTGCCATCAACTGTATAGTACATATGTACAAATAACCCTGTAGTAGTATATATACCCCAATAGATCCAGGAGACTCCTCAGCGAGTCCTCCTGTTGTATACCAACTAACTCTCTGCATCCTAAGGGGTAACCACTCCCTCTTCATTCTCTTTATAGTGTGTTCCTGTGTGTGCCAGAGTAACTAACTCTTGGTTGTTACACTACTTAGCATTCCAACAACATAGGCAATGTCTGGACGGGTTCCGAGCATGGCATAAATGAGGGAGCCCACAATTGAGAGGTATGACATTTGACACCATTCAATATGTATTTTGTGTTGCACAATATCTTCTCTTGGAGCATTTGCAAGACATTTTGATCCATGGGCCATTGGTGTCCATACTGGTTTGCAGTTCTTCATTCCAGTACACTCCAGGACTGTGTCAATGTATTGGTGTTGCAATAGGGAGATTATTTTGTTTGAATTATCCCATTGGATTTCTATTCTGAGGATGTATTCTGCTTCCCCAAGGTTCCGCATTTTAAATATGGATTCAAGTTTGGCTTTTGTGATATCCATAAATTTTTGGGATGAAGCTTTTAGGAGGAGGTCATCTACATAGACAACAACAAAGCATATTTGTTTGTTGTCTTGGAATACATAGAAACATGTGTTTGCATTTAGTCTTGCAAAACCAAGCTCCTGGAGCTTGCAATCAAAGGTTTGCTTCCATGTATGACCAGCTTGTTTTAATCCATAGATAGATCTCTTCAACCTCCAGCAGTATTTAGGTTAGATAGAAACACCCCCTGGAGGAAGCATGTACAGTTCTTCTTCTAGTTCTCCATTGAGATAAGCTGTGGATACATCCATTTGATCAAGTTCTAGGTCATACTTTGCTGCCAGGGCTAGAATAATTCAGATTGACTCTAAGTTTTCAACCAGAGCAAAAGCCTCCTGGTAATCAATCCCCTCCCTTCGAGTAAATCCCCATGCAACAATCCAGAGTTTGTTGTTAGAGGATGCAATCTGTACCATGGACTTTGTTGATTACTAAGCTACACAGTAACTCAGGTAAAAATGTCAGAACAATGTTCAACGGCCTTAGTTTTGTGTAAGCAGTGGAACTGTGAGTAAAAACATTCCATAGAATAAGTTCCACTACATTTTACTAATAATCACATAGTATATTATTATTGTCTAGGTAAATGTCATATCCGTACCAGAAGAAAGAACTTCGGCATCTCTGAAGGAGATATTCTCTGAGTCCAAAACTCCCAAACTATCAGCATACCCAGGATTACATTTCTTGTGGTCTGCCAGTCAGCATAACTCTATGCCCCATTTCCACATGGTACTCTAGTTGTCTGCTCTGATACTCCTGCACTGGACTTCTAGTCCATCATACATTTCCCCTTGCACATCCTAGTATTCCTCATGGACTCTGTAGTCTAGACCTCATGAAACACTCCTTGCACATATGTTCCCCTTTCGCTAGATAATTGTCCGCATGAAACTCCATACCTACATCACAAGTTACTCCTTACAAGCTCCTACTCCTCCGACAGTATATAAGTTGTAGCTCCTGTACTCCATTCCTGCAGCTCAAATATCAACTTGATTCCCTCGCCTTTTCACCAGTCCTTTTCTGAGTCTTTCCAATCCTTCTCTGAAGGATCTTTACTCTGCTCCCCTTTCATACTCTACTCTCCTCCGTCCATTTCCAACAAGTTAGGGACCAAGGTCCGCAGAAGGGCCTAGTGCACAAGCTAAGCCAATTCCTCACCTCGTCCTCTGTTACTCCATCACGCCGTCCCCGTACTCCGCAGCTCTGCTACTCCAAAGAGGCAATGTTTCTGACAGTATATAATATTAATACATAGCTTTGTGCAAGCAGTTGAACTTATATTATCATTGTCTAGAACACTTGCCAGCTCACATCTGTACCTCTCTATGTTTCCATTTTGATCAAACTTGATCCAGAACACAGGTTTTGATGTGATAGGTTTTACTCCCTTCAGAAGTGGGACAGTGTCATATACTGCATTAGTATTGAGACTTAGGAGTTCTTTCTCCAAGGCAAACTTCCATAATTCTCCATCTGGATGTGATAAGGCTTCCTTTAGTGTCCTTGGAAGGTCTGTATTAGTGGGACCAATATTTGCTATTACAGCAAAGAATGTCTCTTCTGTGTTGGATGTTTCTTCAGGAACCTCAGGAGTGTTAAGTTTCTCCATGAAGTTGTTGTGCTGCTCTTTTGAGACTGTTCCTCATCTAAAGTCCTTTGATGATCTCGGTGTCTGCAGGACAAGTCTGGTAACTGCTTCTGTGTACCCCTAGCTCTTCAACAGGTATAACTGCTCTTTGATGAATTTGTGCAAGAGCTCCAGGGAGCAGATGCATTTGTGCATGGGTTGCCCCACTCACTCCTGAAGGTGTTGAATCTCTCCTTGGAGGTATTGGATGACTCCTCGGAAGTGTTTGCATTTAGCAAGGGGCTTGGAAATATGTACATGTTCCAATTCAATATGACCTTTCCCAGCTGACTGAAGTGTTTAACACTCCAAGGTGTTGTGCAATTTGACTTTGTGGAAGTCACACCATTTCTCCATGGACTTAAGTGCTGATTTAGAACCTCTAGGAGCCAAATTTATTTTTTTCAATTGTGTTGATTACCGATGACTGAAATATTTGCCATTCAGGAAAGCATGGGAGAGATTGGAGAAGAGTGAAGGCCATGGGTTTGGTATCAACTCCTTTTTTTTTCCTGGAGAGGTGTGAATCAATAGTCTGGATTTTTGGGATGTGGTCCTGGATAGGTGATGTTCTATCCCAGGACAATATAGTGAGTTGCTGGAATAAATAGAAGGCCAAGGTAATGTTGGACATCTAATGGAGTGAGACAAGTTTGTCAAATAACTCCTTACAGCTGGTGAGATCTCCACTCCTCAGTAGGAGGGCATTGGAGATGTGGTCCTGGATGATTCCATTTGCTTTTTCATCCTTAAGTATCCAGGTAATTTTAGGGTCCTCCGAGGAGGTGGGCTTTCCTGGTGAGGGCTTAAGCTCCTGTCCAGTAATAACCCAGAGAACTTTTTCCCGACGTAGCTTGGGGATGATCCGGAATTTCTATATCTGGAAATTGTTGGGTTCAGTGAAATCTTGCCATGCAGAGGTATTGTGAGTTGTGGTCATGGTTCTGAGGTTGCCATTTCAAATAAGAATTTTTTCTGTGTAGCTTTTACACTACCAGGGCTTATAACCTAATAAATCTAAGTGAAACTACAATAGATATCAGTTTAAGGTAATCTCTATGAAATCCTACTGTAACATACCTCAACCGCTGCCTAAAAGGCTATAGAAACAACTGAGGTATTCCTACACCAAACCCCCTACTACTTATACTTGGAGGTGCTACTTGCTAAGGTACAATGACTCCTGGGAGTGTAATTGTGCTCCTAGGAGAACAATGGCTGCTTTAGCAGAGACCGGGTTTATCCGGTTTTGTCATCTCCATCTCTTGTGGCAGTTTGTATACCCTAATACATATGATACTGTACAGTTTAGTATAAAGATAGGTAAATATTCTGTAGTGTTCCATTGCATTCTATTATGATGTTATTGCTGAGTAAGTAAAGGTATGATGTCATATCATGTGACTGGTTACATGATGGGTCTAGACATCAGTCAGATGATGTAACTTCTAACAGTAAAAGTTCGAAAAAATTAAAGTAAAATAAAAGTAAAAATAGATGCCAAAAATGCTGTTGTCACAACCACTATATATATACACTATATACATATTGATAGTTGCATTCCAACAAAAGTCTAAGTTAACATCCAAGTCTTTGAAAGTTAGACTTGAAGGAAAAACTGCAACATTTATAAAGAGCATAACTCTGATGCTACATTCCAACTGCAGTAGAGATTTTCAAAAAATAGAAAGTACAATAATCAACATTCCTTAATCTCTAATAAACTGGTTAATGTAAGTGATAAGTGGATAGGAAAACATAGTAGAGTCTAATGGCTGGAATTTGATCCATAAGTGGGTTACACCATGCCTGCTCCAAGTGGAATTGGGTGTAAAATGACTGCAGTCAATGTCCTCATCAAAATCATCAAAAAAGTTGTTGTCATCAGCAGCATTGTATCCATTATTTTCCCATTGTGCGAAGGTAGGATCCTCTTTGATAGATTTCTTTGCATTACATTGACCTATACCAGCTATTCACTCTAAAATGAAGTGGCCTTCAAAAAGGGCCTAGCTGTCCCAGGCAGGCCAATCACCTTGTGTGAATGTAGGATATGCAGACATAAACAAAATCCAAAATACCTCTAAGCCCCAATTCCAGAAAAAACAACTTGGTTTCAAACCAAATTTAATCAGCCAAAATTAAATATGTGGTATTAATTTCACCCAAAAACTAAATTCAGTAAAATCAAAGGAGAGAGAAAGGGGCAAGAAGGATATAAAAATGCTGGGAGGTGGTGGCTGTTTAGCAATAATAGGTGCAAGGGAAGCATTTGGGCTAGCTTCAACCTAGAGACCAAAAAGTTAGTACAATAGCACTTCATGCAAGCATGAATGCTCACTATAATACCATTTTTAGCTGACATATCTTCACTCTCAAAATTTCTGGGAGAATATTTGTCATGCTCAAAAGGAGAGCTCTAAAAATGGTTAGATATAAGTGAATAAAGTATGTTAAAATCTATTCACTAGTCTTGAATCCTTACACAGCAAGCATAGCTGACTTTTGTCACACCCAAAAGTGATGAACAAGCCTGAAAGTAGTTAAAAATTTGATAGTATTTTGGACCTACAAGATTTTGTGAGAATAATGTATTTTTGTTAACATATTTCTATTTTTCCACACAAAACATAGTATCCATGGAAATATGTCAACCAAAATACATCACTCACAAAATCTTGTAGGTCCAAAATATAATCAATTATGTTAACTATTTCCAAGCTTTTTCATTAATTGTGGGTGTGACAAAGTCCGGTTATACTTACTGTGTTAGAGTACCCAGTGTCTATCACAACTATTTCATGGGGTGAGGGCTCTGTGGAGATTGGCTACAGAATGTCATTGATAAGTAAGGGTGTGAGAAATCAAAACAAAACTTCACAATGTTCTTAGCTGCCAGAGTAGGGGGTAAATCTTCTACAATGGATACCTTCCAATTTACAGAATAGCAACAAGGATAATTATTGTGCTTTAAAGAGTAAGGCAGGTTAGTGTAAATAAATGAGGTTATCAACGACATGGTGGGGGATGAGTTGAGTTGCAAGTGCTGTGGTGCAGCTTCGGAGTGATGCTCTTCTTCCTTCGCAGCATCCAGTACTGAGGCCTGCACTTCACCCAGACAAGCAGCACTTATAGCCATATGGCACAGCAATATATGGGATAACAAATTTTACACAAAGTCTAAGGGATAAAAGAGCATAAATCCAAAGATGTGTCATAACTCAATTTCTTACCCTTTACGCCCAAAGTCACAGCAGCATGGTCAAAAAAGTCCTATTCTACAAGCAAGTTCTCATAATTGATGGATGTCAGCTAAACCCAAACCAAACGACCTATAGCAATTTATTAGCACTTGCACGACACAAAATATGTTCACTGTTTTGTATGCCTTTATGCCTCTGGTCTCAAATTGATGAAAAAGAGTCATATATGTCAACATGAACAGCCACAAAACACCAGGACAGTGTGAAAAGTTACCATAATAGGCAAAGGTCTGATGGAAATCCAACACCTACTCCCAATAGTTTTAACTCGGATTCATTCAATGTACTTCTTTAGGCAGAGACCTTTGGGTCAAAGGATGAACACTAAGCTTTTGGTCAATTCTAAGCTACAGGACCATCTGGCATTAATTCAGAAATAGATGAACACAGACTTGTATCAGTTCAGTCATCTAACAATACTCCAATGGGTGCGTTGGATGATTGGTGACATACCTGTTCCTTTGGTCAACCTCTCACCATATGAGCATGATAATGAAACATTGGGAAGTAGAGGGACCAATATGGACGTGTTTAACCAATAAAAAGCTCAACAACTTTAATGTAGGGGGATAGTATATCAACAAGGATAAATCAGATGGATACCCTTTTTTCAAATGACTCACATTATATAGTTTATCCTTAATTTAGCTGACTATTTCCCTATTCCTACAACTTGTCAAGTACAGCATAAAGCTTTATCCAAATCTCCAACTTATCCTTGGCCATCTATGTAGGTATTGTCATTTTTATTAATCAATTTACCACCTCTGACATGATTGCAAATGTAACAGATTTAGTATTCAGCTCTCCTAGATAGTGATTGTCTGAATCACAGAAGTTGGCAGCTTTGAAGTGGGCAATTGAAATAAGGACAAACAAAGTTTTATCTCTTGTAGCTCTAAAGAAATGCCAAAAGGAAATTTCTGAGGTCACTGGTAATCACAAAGAAGGTGGTAAAGTTATCTGGGTATTCTACATTTACAATGTTACAAGCACCATTAGAAAAGTGTGAGGTAACATCAAACTATAACAAAAACAAAACCTATCTTCAACTGCACTTGCAGAAAGTAAGGGGTACAATGAGTTTTGAAGTTGATAGATGCTAGGATTATAGCAAGTCAAGGACAAAGAGTGAACTCAAAGGTTTTTACTGAGGAGTAAAATGGATAATTCAAATAATAAAAAGCTAATGAATCATACATTGGTGGTTTGAGGATCTAATTAACCAATAAGAAAAGGTATAACTATTATACAACTTTGAGGATTAATAAGCTGGTGAGAGAATGTGCTAAAATAGGTTTGTCAGGTGTGTTCAGGAACTGTATCCTCATGATGAGGTACAATCCCTGATTAAGGCCTCTATTAATATTTCCAGGCACTGATGGGGCTTGGAGCTAGTTAGCGAGATCTTAGCTGTTAGCCTTTACTCATTGTGCTGGATGGCAGGAAATACTGTCCATTCTCTGATCTGCAATAGGAAGTGGTAATAATGATTAAAAAAGCCCAACAGGGCAAGAAGAAGAAGGATAGCAAATGATACTTCTAGCCCTAAGGCCAAAGGTGTAACAGGGAAAGTGTTCGAGAACCAAAACATAGAGTGAAGAAGTAAAGAAAAAGTAAATAGTCCTTACGAAAAGTGAGTACTTGCATAAAAATACAAATATTTTAGTACATCTCATCTATATAGGATTTCTCAAATCCCATCACTTGTTTCAATATGCAAAATCATCCTGAAGATGGTGGTGGTGGGATGAATCAAGGCTTTCATGGGCGTAAAACACTCCTTGATGTGGCTCCAGACTAGGCCTCACAGAATATACACGAGGCAAGTTATTTTATATACATGGACTTCTACAGTGTGCTTCTGGTTTATACTTTAGTCCTGAATAGTTTTACATAATACACCCCTTTGGATAGCAGCCCCCCAAAAGAGCTCTATACTTAAGGTTACAATATATGTAACAACCAAGAGTTTGTTACTCTGGCGCACAACAACTCAGACAAGCTATAGAGATAATGATGAGGGAGTGGTTACCCTTTAGGCTTCAACAAGTTAGTTGTGAGGATACAACAGGAGGACTTGCTGAGGAGTCTCCTGGATCTATTGAGGTATATATACTACTACAGGTTGTTTGTACATGTACTATACAGTTTGATAAAGCAGTGGCTGATGATGTCAGAGGGTGCAGCCCGTGTGACCAGCTCCACTGCGTGAGAGACTTGTAGCTAAAATAAAAATAAAGGCAGCGCAGCGCGAGAAAGAGGAGTTTGAACAAAAAGGAAAGTCCCACATGGCACAGGGTGTGAAAACTACAGTATAAAGTTAAAGAGGAGTATGAAAATTAAAGGTCCAAAAATTGTGTATCGTAACAATATAACCAAGACAACTGTAAGTTAAATGTTATTTTTGTGTAGTATATTATCAATGAAATAACATTTTTTTTACTAGTTGGGATTTGCCATCAGGGAGACAAGGGTAACCATCTTCATCTCTCATTTTGAGAGTTTATACAAGGATATCTGTAGGAGAGAGGTGATTCAATTTTCAAGTTAGTCAGTTATCATTTAAGAGACACAGTCTTATAAATATAGATTAATTTTTAATATAGATTGTTCAAGCATGTGGTTATCCAGAATGACCAACCAATTTTGTACAGAAGTCCCTGGCAAGATGATTTGCAGTGTATCTTGAATAGTATTCATAGATAATGTATCCGGCCACATTTCAAAAGCTTGGAGCAAACACCATATTATTTATTTGTCAAATGCTAGTATAGCCCATAAAATGCTCCAAAAAAAGTTCAATGTTTCTCTGCATTCCAGCTCTATGGAGCTCATGAAAGCAAAGAAAAATTTGATTGAGTTTATTATATCCTATTTTCTGCTGATATCATCAACTAATCATTTTGGTCAATCAGGGATGGTGCATCAAGTGGAGTACCAGCTTATGACTGCAAGTATGATGAAGAAGGTGTTCTGTGAAAGAAACACTTATCACCCTTTGATTGTCATATCAGCAGTTAACATCAAAACTGATACCCCAACCGAGATTTTGCATACTATTTTGCTTGGGATTATCAAGTACTTTTGGGGGCAAACAATTTTTCTATTGGAAAGGGATAAAAAGACAACAACCACTTTTCAAGCTTGACTGGCTTTGATACAGAAAGATGGACTAAATGATTTGAATCTCAATGCTAATTATGTCAATGGCTATAAAGTGTTACGGCAGTATTTTTGGCACCCATTTTCACTTTTACATTCCATTTTATATTCTTTTATTTTTGGACTTTTGCTTTTGGAAGTCACATGACTGATTATGTGATACATTACCTGACTGGTGTTTAGACTCAACATGTAACTGGTTACATGCTATAACATCAGACACTGTACTTACTCAGTAGTGACATTGTATAGAATACAATGGAATACTATGGAATGATTACCTTTATCTATATTAACTATACAGTACCATATGTATTTTAGTATATATACCATTACAAAAGATGTGACAAAACCGGATAAACCCGGTCTCTGCCAAAGCAGCCATTGTTCTCCATGGAGCATAGCCACCACTCCATGGAGTAACCATTGTTCTCCTAGGAGCACAATTGTACTCCTAGGAGTCATTATACTGTAGCAAGTAGCACCTCCGACTATAAGTAGTAGGGGGTTTAGTATAGGAATACCTCAGTCATTTTTATAGCCTCTCGGGCAGCGGATGAGTTTCACTTAGTTTTATTAGGTTATGAGCCCTGGTGCGCAAAAGCTACGCAGGAAATAATTCTTATTTGAAACGGCAACCTCGAAACCATGACCACAGCACGTGATACATCCGCATGTCCAGTTCTCAGTGGACCCAACAATTTTCAGATATGGAACCTCTGGATCATCTCAAAGCTACGTCAGGAAAAGGTTCTCTGGGTTGTTACTGGAGAGGAGCTTAAGCCCTCACCAGGAAAACCTACCTCCTCAGAGGATCCTGAGATCACCTGGATACTTAAGGATAAGAAGGCACATGGAATCATCCAGGACCACATCTCTGATGCCCTCCTAATGATGACTGGAGACCTCATCAGCTCCAAGGAGTTATTTGATAAACTTGTCTCACTCCATCAAATGTCCAACATTGCCTCGGCCTTCTATTCATTCCAGCAACTCACAAAATCGTCCTGGGATGGGACATCACCTATCCAGGACCATATTATAAAAATCCGGACAATTGATTCACACCTCTCCGGAATGAAACTAGGAGTTGATACCAAACTCATGGCTTTCGCTCTTCTCCAATCTCTCCCATGCACTCCTGAATGGCAAATATTTCAGTTATCAGTAATCAACACGATTGAAGAAAATAAACTTACCTTTGATGTGGTTGAGATCCGGATTACTGCAGAAGTTGCACGACAGTCAGGGAAGGCCCCTGGAGGTTCCGAATCAGCACTCAAATCCGAGGAGAAATGGTGTAACTTCCACAAAGCCAAATCACACAACACCTCGGAGTGTCGAACACTTCAGTCAGCTGAAAAAGGTCAAAGGAAAAAGGGAAAAGAAAGACACAAGGATAAAAGAAAAGAGAAGAAAAAGGCAAATACAGCGGAGCAATAATCTGGATCTGACTCCAAGGATGAACAGAGTCATATTGCATTAGAACATGTACATATTTCCAAGCCACTTGCTAAACGCATTCAAGCTTACCTTGTGTCGGAACCCGATAAGACCAAAATAACAATTATTATTGACTCCAGAGCAACATCCCACATGGTCCCTCACTGCTCCTGGTTTGAGCCAGGAACATACCATGTTCTGCATTCTCCGAGGACAATCAGTTTTGAGGATGAATGCTCTGTAAATGCTATCAGAATTGGAACAGTAATCCTACAAGCAACTGTTGGCAAAAAGGACTACAATATTGCACTGTCAAATGTCTTACTTGTGCCAAACTTCACTTTAGCACTTGTCTCTGTCCACAAATTGTCCAAAACGGGGTTATCAACACTTTTTCCAGCAGGGTCAAACACTTGTGAAGTTCGGAAAAAGGAGGAACTTATCCTCACTGCCTTACAAAAGCGAGGACTTTATCACATCCAAGCAAAACCCGAAATCAACCCGGAGTCAGCTTTTGCAGCAGTAGATGTAAATTTATTGCACAGGAGAATGGGACACATCGGAATAGACCGCTTGCAACGAATGGTTACAAAAAAACAGCTCCAGGACATAGACACCCTTACCGGAACCCCGGAGTTTTGTGAACCTTGTGCTTTAGGAAAGATAAAGAAATTACCTTTCAAGTCCACTGGAGGAAACCGAGCCAAGCACCCCATACAAATTGTGCACTCAGATGTTGGAGGACCAATCAAACCAACTTCCAGGGAGGGTTTTCGGTACTGGATTATCATTGTAGATGATTTCTCCAAATCTCCATGGATATATTTCCTAAAACATAAAAGTGAAGCACTGGAATGATACAAGCAATAGAAAGAAGATGTCCAAACATTCTTCTGGACTCATTTGGGAGAAGAGAACTTCACTCCAATATACACAGAATTCCTCTGGAGCGATGGGGGAGGAGAATATACTGGCAATGCATTCAAAAATCAACTCCGAGGAGATGGTGTCATCCAAGAAACTACAGCTGCAGATACTCCGGAACAAAATGGCATTGCAGAATGCATGAATCAGACATTGGCTACATTAGCAACCACTATGCTCCATGATTCCAAGCTCCCAAAGTCATTTTGGGTAGATGCCATGCAAACAGCTGCATATATCACAGCACGCAGTCCAGTATCAGGACTCCATGGAAAGACCCCATATGAAATACTGTTTAAAAGGAGAGTTGATCCAACTTTGTTTTGCCCTTTCGGATGCCAAGCATATACCTTGATTCCAAAAGACAAAAGGCAAGGGAAGTTTTACTCCAAGGGGCGCAAAGCCATAATGATTGGCTACACACATGGAAAGCAAGCCTACAAACTCCTAGACACTGAAAAACAGACTGTGTTTTCCAGTCGGCATGTCATATTCAATAAATCCGGAAAGGTACAAAAGGATAACACTGCTCCCTGGAACACAGACACTAGCACAGATCAGTGGGAGGGACTCATTCCAGAGAATGCTCACTATCCAGACCAAAAAACATTGGAGGAGGATGATCCTGACCCTCGGATCCGAGATCAAAATGAATTGCAAATGGAACCACATCTCCAAGGAGATGTTCCACAAGCAATGAAACCATATCAGCATGAAGATGTTCCAAGAGCAGTGGGGCAATACCTCCGTGGAGACGTTCCGAGAACAGTGGGAGCACCTGATCAGCTAAGACACCCTCCACAATAGTCTCTACAACCAAGACCTGAACACTAGCCATCTTCAGAACGGAAAGCCAAAGTAGAGTTACAGTCAGTGGGAGGACAGCCCCTCAACATACAGCCAGCTGATGTGGAAAAAGTCCGAATACAGCTAGACAGCCTGTCCATTGGATCAGCTTCTGGAAGGCATACAACACCTCCAAGGAGTCATCCAACATCTCCAAGGAGTCATCCAACACCGCCGAGGAGTGATTCAACACCTTCAGGAGTGAGTGGGGCAACAAATACACAAATGTGTCTACTCCCTGGAGTATCTGCACAAGTTCCTAAAAGAGCAGTCATGCCTGCTGAAGTCCTAGGAGTACGCAGAAGCAGTCACCAGACCCGTCCTGCAGACAAAAACCGAAAGGACTCTAGATGAGGAACAGTCTTGAAAAGAGCAGCATGACAACTCCATGGAGAAACCTAACACTCCTGAGGTTTATGAAGAAACATCTGATACAGAGGAGACATTCTTTGCTGGAATAGCAAGTACCGGTCCATCTAACACAGACCTTCCAAGGACACTAAAGGAAGCCTTATCACGTCCGGATGGAGAATTATGGAAGTCTGCCTTGGAGGAGGAACTCCTAAGTCTCAATACTAATGCAGTATATGACACTGTTCCACTTCCAAAGGGAGTAAAACCCATCACATCAAAACCTGTGTTCCGGATCAAGTTTGATCAAAACGGAAACATTGAGAGATACAAACTCTGGATTGTTGCATGAGGTTTTACTCAAAGGGAGGGGATTGATTACCAGGAGGTTTTTGCTCTGGTTGCAAACTTAGAGTCAATCCGTATTATTCTAGCCCTGGCAGCAAAGTACGACCTAGAACTTGATCAAATGGACGTATCCACAGCTTATCTCAATGAAGAACTTGAAGAAGAACTGTACATGCTTCCTTCAGGGGGTATTCCTATCCAACCTGGATACTGCTGGAGATTGAAAAAATCCATCTACGGGTTAAAACAAGCTGATCGTACATAGAACAAAACTCTTGCTCGCAAGCTCCAGGAGCTCAATTTCACAAGACTAAATGCAGAAACATGTCTCTATGTATTCCGGGACAACAAACAAATATGCTTTGTTGTTGTCTATATAGATGACCTCCTTCTAGGAGCTTCATCCCGAAAATTCATGGATACCACAAAAGCCAAACTCGAATCCATATTCAAAATGCGGGACCTTGGAGAAGCAAAATACATCCTCAGAATAGAAATCCAACGTGATCGTTCAAACAAAACAATATCCCTATTACAACGCCAATACATTGACACAGTCCTGGAGCGTACTGGAATGAAGAACTGCAAACCAGTATGGACACCAATGGCCCAAAACTCCTTGCAAATGCTCCAGGGGAAGATATTGTGCAACATGAGATGCATATTGAAGGGCGCCAAGTGTCATACCTCTCAATTGTAGGCTCCCTCATGTATGCCATGCTCGGAACCCGCCCAGACATTGCCTACGTTGTTGGAATACTAAGCAGGCATAGCTCAGCTCCAAGGAGCCATCACTGGGAAGCTGCAAAATGTGTCCTCTGATATCTGAAAGCAACCAGGGACATGGAACTACAATATGATGGCACAGATGTCTCCATGGACATGGATTTCTATGGATATTCAGATGCAGATTGGTCTGGAGACCCAGACACATCTCGATCAACATCAGGGTTTGTCTTTATCACCATCTGAGGAGCAATCTCCTGGACAAGCAAAAGACAAAGCATGGTAGCTTTATCCTCCACGGAGTCAGAGTACATTGGATTGAGCAATGCTGGACAACACCTTGCATGGCTTCAGACATTTTTTGAAGAAATTGGACATGCTCAAAATGGACCTACAACATTGCACTGTGACAATCAAGCAGCTATCATTCTTACACGAGATCCACAGTTCCGTGCTCGCACAAAACACATTCAATGGAAATATCATTTTATCTGAGATGACTTAGTATCGAAGGGAGAGCCAGTAATCACTCTAAAACTATGGGACTACGGTTGCACTCGAGTGGGAGTGACAAAACCGGATAAGCCCAGTCTCTGCCAAAGCAGCCATTGTTCTCCATGGAGCATAGCCACCACTCCATGGAGTAACCATTGTTCTCCTAGGAGCACAATTGTACTCCTAGGAGTCATTATACTGTAGCAAGTAGCACCTCCGACTATAAGTAGTAGGGGATTTAGTATAGGAATACCTCAGTTGTTTCTATAGCCTCTCGGGCAGCGGCTGAGGTATGTTACATTGCATTTATTAGAGATCACCTTAAACCAACATCTATTGTAGTTTCACTTAGGTAAATAATACAATCGTTTCTATAACCTCTTGGGCAGCGGCTGAGTTTCACTTAGTTTTATTAGCATTACTATAGGAGCTTTTGGAACTATAGCCAACTATGAGATCACTATAAGAGCACATTATTCTTAAATATATGATGGGGTTTCTCTTACAGCTATGATCACTATAACAGCTATTTTTGCAATTATAGTACTATAAGAGCCTATATAGCCAAAGTGTTTCTCCTGATGAATGGTCATGTGATCAGTCATGTGACTTGGAAAATGAAAAGTAAAAGTACAGTAAAAGTAAAGTGTGAAAGTAGGTGCTGGGATGCCTATTGTAACACATCTATCTCAATAACTGTATATTTGTGCCAATCACCATGCTTAGTTACTCATTACTAGCCATCAGAATATCTTTGCACAAAAACTCCAGCTGTTTAACTTCAATGTATATCCTGTGGTGGTTGTTGACCTCATGCATAAGTGCAAATTAGGCACTTGGAAGGCTGTATTTATTCATCTGATACACTTATTGTACGCAGTCAATCTGGGACTCTGGTGGCAGGACTGGATGCAAGGTAGAAAAGTGGTGTCTGTTCAGGCTTCCCTTTTTTAAGCATCTGTTCTAGGTTTTGTTGAGTTCCAATGTTCAGTCTGAGCACCATTCAACAATTCTCCAATAACATGTCAAAAATGAAAAATCTAGTGGCCCAAAATTTTAAGGACCTGTGACAAGTGAGTGGCTGTGTGATAAATCATCTATGCACAGTAGATCTAATTCATACTTCCAAGTGCTCTATACCGGTCTTTGAAGGTCTCTTTCCTTTGGACCATAACCAAATTGTAGTTTCTCTATTATTCCACCTCGCTCAATGGCATGTATTGGCTAAATTGCAAATGCACACTGACTCCACCTTAAAACTATTTAGAAATGTAACACTGAAGCTAGGATGTGATCTTAGAAGATTTTGTGATGTAATGTGCCAAGCATTTAAAGCACACAAGTTGCTGAAGGAAACTGCCACCCGTACAAGAAGAAAGCAGAAGGCAAAGACTACAAGTAAACATTGATCCGCAAAGAACACCAGTTAACAACAATCAAGAAAGATTAAACCTCAAACTGCTACCAGCCAAAAAGAGGAGACCTTCAATTCAAATACTTACAAATTCCATGCAATTGCAAATTACGTGGCAATCATTATGGAATTTGGTACAACAGATTCTTACTCTACACAAATTGTAGGTTAGTTGTGCATTTGTAACAGCTGTTTACATGTTGATTGTTTAGGGAGAGCTTGCTCACCATTTTGTGAATGCTCTCTATGTGCTAACCAACAAATGAAATGCTACCAAACAGCGTGCAAAACATAAGTGCTGCAGGTCTTATATCTTATTTAGAGCATTTAGCAATGATACCCTAGCCTTACAACAGCAATAATCCAAATCATGCCCACCACATAGGATTCTCAACTACAGACCCTCTGTGCAATACTCCTCCAGAATACCATCATCACATATCTGGATGATCTGGCAACTGATGTGCGTGCTCACAAGACTTTCAGTCCTGATCTCTGAAAACTAATGCTTTCTACTAGTTTTTCATCCTCAAGCTTAAAGACCATATTCTGTATTGTCTACTCAGCCTGGACCTCAGTGATTATGAATTCACAAATACTCAGCAAAACTCCATCATAATTCTGGACACCTGTTTATATTGCTCAAAGGTATTACATATAATCTATACAATATACAATATTTGTTTAGTTGTGAATAAATTGATTATCAATATGTCCCTGTCTATCCTGGTCTGAATATTGAAACAGATTCGCAATTTTGGCAAGCTACTAGATAATTGTGCTTATAGTGATCAAATGGCATCAATAGAGTTGAAGTTTAGGCAGTATAATTCTGGTCAATTTTCTAGCTATATTACATTTATAAGAATACTACTTTGACAAAAGCTACTGCTCTGTTATAATCTGGAGAAAACACAAAAACATTACCATAGCTTATGCTAACTAGACCTTCATTTTCTTAGATATCTGTCCATTGTATTAGATCAACTCTGTCAAACTTGTCATAAATATTGAATGTTAGATACTTGTTGTTGTTGAGAGAATCCTGCTAATATTTTATCATGTATGCAAAACTGAAGTCCATGTTGGGGTCTCTCAAGGCTACCAGAGGTTATCACGAGCCCATCCAACTGATATTTTTGATCATATTGATATTGAATTATCAAGGTACTTTGATTTTACTTTTAGAATGATATAAACTCTGCCAGTACATATAAAACATTATTATATTGTACATCAGGATGATATTATAGATTGAACATTTTGTATCTAACCAGTCATTATAGTGTTATATGATGTATTGTACAACCTTTACCAATTTCCTGATGTGCACAAGCAATAAAGAAAAAGGGGTGGCTCCCCAACTTCTAAATAAATTTCTAAATTTGTTATCTGAAGTATGTACCTGTATAAAGAATTGTAACTGTGATATTTATAACACTACCGCTGCAAGTGGGTCTTCAAGATCAAGCGCAACTCAGATGGCACTGTTGAGCGCTACAAGGCCAGATATGTGGCCAAAGGTTATAACCAGCGCCCTGGCTTTGATTTCCTCAAAATATTTGCACCTACTGTCCGCATATCATCCATCAGAGTTGTCCTTGCCATTGCAGCCATCCATAACCTCCATTTGCGCTCCATTGACATTTCCCATGCATTCCTGAATGGAGTCATGGATGTCAAGGTCTACATGCATCAGCCAGAGGGATTCCATCAGGGTCCTCACAATCTTGTTTGCCAGTTGGACAAGGCCATCTATGGGACAAAGCAGGGAGGCAGAATGTGGAACCAGAAGATGCACACTGTGCTTGAAAAACTCGGATTCAAGCATACTTATTCAGACTCTGCCATCTATGTCTTTAACAGAGCTGATGTGCGCATTATCCTGCCTGTCTTTGTTGATGACATGACACTGGCATCCACTTCTACTTCTGCACTTGACCAAGCTGTCAAGGACCTCTCCCTGCACTTTAAGCTTCGTGATCTTGGCCCTACTTCTTACCTACTTGGCATTTCCATCACTAGAGACCTAAGTAATCGCACCATCTCCCTCTCCCAACATCAGTACACTCTGGACATTCTGGAGCGCTTTGGCATGAAGGACTGCAAGCCTGTGTCCACTCCCATGGATCCTGGTTTGCGCCTCACCAAGGACATGTCTCCCAAAACATCCAGTGATGCTGCTTTGATGAAGGACATTCCCTACCTTGCTGCTGTTGGTGCTCTGATGTATCTGGCCACTACCACTCATCCTGACATTGCCTACACTGTTGGAGTCCTTGCCAGATATAACTCTAATCCTGGTCTTACTCACTGGAGCGCTGTCAAGCACTTATTCTGCTACTTGCAAGGCTCCCTTAATCATTCCCTTGTCCTTGGTCCTGATCCCAATTCCACTGAACTCTTCACCACTTTCTCTGATGCTGATCAAGGATTCTGGTCGTTTTACTGGTGCCTATATTGTCAAGATGGGATCTGGTGCTGTCTCCTGGAGCTCCAAGCTTCAGAACATTGTTGCTCTGTCCACCACTGAAGCAGAATACATTGCTGCTGTTGAGGCTGGCAAAGAGATTTGCTGGATGCGAAATTTGTTGAAGGAAATGGGCTATCCTATCACCTCTCCTTCCACCCTTCATATTGACAACCAATCTGCCATCTCTGTATCCAAGAACCCTGAGCACCATGGTCGGATGAAACACCTTGATCTGCGATGGCATTGGTTGAGAGATGTTGTTGACTCTGGGCAGATTGCTCCTACCTTTGTTCCCACTGCTGAAATGCCTGCAGACTTGTTGACCAAGGCTCTTGCCAAGCCTAAAGTGGAAGTGTTCAGGAAGATGATGGGATTTATTAGATCAGGGGGGAGCTGATGCTTGGGAGGTGCAGCATCAGGGGGGAGTGTTAGTTTTGGTGATTCTGCACCTTTGTGCTACCTATATATTTTCATTCCTTTCTCTATCTATTCTTCTATCATTCACTATTGATTGTGTTCTCTATTATTTCTCCTTTATGGCTGCTTTGTTTACCTTTGTTTACAAAACTTCAGATAGTACTGCAGAGTCCAATGCTTCCTATTCTCTAGTTACTCACATTGGACTCTAGTTCCAGTCCCTGATTGCTCTCAGCAAGTGGCTAGACACTTCCTTCAAGCTTTGTTCTTAATATTAATTGTCAAAGTACTTCATCATGTTTACAATTAATATTGCAGCAGGTCAGGTATTGGTTATACAACCACAGTGGTAACAAAGAGCCTGGGAACAAGGTTGCCAGCATGAAAAGTATTTAGGTCTGAATCAAGTACTCAATGTAGTGAAAAAGGAGGAGGTGGAGAAGAGAATGTGATACCAGGTTATATTGGTAAACTGCAGAGTGTCCTGAAGGGGATGTTGACTGAGCTCAGTGAGGAGGAGCTAGCTGAATTAAACGAGAAGCGTGAGAAGTGGTATATTGATGGGCCATCAGAGGAAGTGAGACAAAAGTGAGTATAATGTCTTTTACTCACCCGGGACAATAGTGACTCAAGATACCCAGAGCTGCTGAAATGAAGGGTAGGAAAGTAGTGAAGGACTTTCAGATGAAAGTGAGCCGGTATCTGGGAATGTTGAGTTTTGTGCTCACCGCCCATAGAGATACAAATAAAACCATTTGCGTGTCCTTGTAAGTAGTCTACAGATCCCGGGTCTTAAACAGGGTATGTGGTTACTGAGACTGATTGCTTTAATTGCAGCCATGAGCACAATGATGAAGCTGAGTTTGAGCTATTTAGCAAGGTATAACCCAACTGGCAAAATGTAAAGATATGAGAGGCTTGGGGCGGGTGTGCTCAAAGTCAGTTTAGTAAGTTTCTAGCTGAATTAATAAACATCCCAGAGTACTGAAATGTATGTAGCTAATATAGATGGGTCTGTGCCAGAGGAGAGCCTACCAAGCAAACAGAAAAAAAAAGATCAAGCTTCCACTTAACAACAATGGATATCCCATACTTGTATATGAGGATCTGTCTTCCCCCCAGCAACCATTTCAGACCTACAGGCTATCATCAGGTCTTTCCTGACGACACATTACCAGATTTCAACTGGAAACACAAAGGCTTCAGTACATTAGACCAGCCTTGCAGAGCGCCGGGGTCTGTTGAACCATTGGTACAACCAGCAAAACAATATAAATGCCAAAGTTACCTTCAGGTTCAAATCTAGTCTGCACCTGGTAGCCAATAAAGGAGAGGGTAAAGAGAAGGCAGCAATGAAGAGAGTTCTTCCCATAGCAAGAATGGTTTCACCAAGAAGCAAATCCACCAACAAGGCAGAATCCATCTCTCGTGGAGGTGAAAAGGACGACAGTGACTCTGATAAAACCCAAATCTTTGGAAAATTCTTTTGAACTTTTGACCGTGACCCGTAAGTCAATCAATCTGATCAAGCTTATTAATTGTGGCTACATAGTACAATACAGGGAGAATGGTCATGTTTGTTGCTAGTCTTTTACAGCTAATTGTGGCTGAGGTTATCATCAGCTGCTTGTTATGAAGGAATGACTGAAACTTTTTACAGCAATAGCAAGGCCATACATCTGTAATCACCACCAGCCACTCATTAGGAAGGAAGGACTGAAACTTTTTACAGTGTAGGTATTGTCACATCTGTAGTCCACAACAGCCGCTTATTAGGAAGGAAGGACTGAACCTTTTTACAGCGATAGCAAGGACATAATGTCTGTAATCACCAACGGCTGCTCATCAGGAAGGAAGTATTATATTTGACAGTGATAGGCATTATCACATCTCTAATCACCAATGGCCGCTCATTAGGAAGAAAGGACTGAAACTTTTTGTAAAATATGACAAGGCCAAGGACAAGGTTTGTGTAGCTACACCAAATGACATAAGTTCCTGCTAAGATTATGTTAATGCTGCAGACAAGAGACATGTATATTTCTAATCTCCGTCTTCTTCGGAACATGGGGCACTGGAATCATTTATCAAACCTGCACTCTTGTACTTTCGCACAGACCGTTTTTTTTGCGGCTTATAAACCTGCTCGCCCCTTGCTTGACGGGCTTGGTTTATAAGCTGCCACTTCTTTAGTTCATTGTCAGTGAGTTAAGACCATTTGCACTTTTCATTTTGCAGACTGGTTAATAGCTTCTGTACTTCAGCTCTTCCGCCAATCTGTGCAGGATTATGGCCAGCCAGTCAGGGCCACACCATAGTGCTTGACTATCTTTTTCTCATAATTATTGTAATTCATCTTGATTACTCAGCCGCTGTTATTGGAATGCAGTATAAACTCTGTACAGGGTGAAAAATAGGTTGTTATGACAATGATCATTGACATCATTACTCACCTAGCTCATCTTGGATTATAGTACGGCACTCGCTACTCTGTTTGTTGAGAGGACACTGACAATTTACAGATGACGCTAGATTTAACAAAGTATTAGCTGTCGGATAACAGCAAAGTAATGGAACTAGAATAACCTATACCACTGATTATGTATGCTTCAAGCTTCAGAGCTAAGTTCCAGGGTTCATGACCAAGAATATCTATGCTGAATTGTTCTGCTTTTTCAGAAAAAAAAACCTTCGGCTCTGCATAATCTTCTACACCCCCCCAAACAGCAACATAGAAGCCCTCCATCCCTGTTTGAGTACAAAGTGCTGTCCACTTCCATGTAATGTTAGTAAATTCACATGGATGAAGTAATTTTGTCCACTTTACCTCTTGATCCATTGCAATGAATGTAGCATTAACGTCGTGTAATAGAGCTTTTGGGTTGACCCTAATGATGGTCAATTTTTTTTGGCAAGCTTTGACTGCCTTGAGCTCAAGCTGCTGCTGGTCAGCTAATGAAAGCTGCTGATAGACCATCAATAGGTCATCCTTGTGGATCCTTATGAGGTCTAGGAGGCGAATCCGCTCCCCAACAGAACAGCTTACATATAAAGAAGAAAGAGAAGATATTAGTTTGTACAAGAAAAGGATGGTGCAGTGTACCCACCTTCATTGGCTTGTTGTAGTTTATCCATCAGATGTAACAACCAAGAGTTAGTTACTCTGGCGCACACAAGAACACACTATAAGGAAGATGTAGAGGGAGTGGTTACCCCTTAAGCTGCAGAGAGTTTGTTGGTATACAACAGGAGGACTCGCTGAGGAGTCTCCTGGATCTATTGGGGTATATATACTACTACAGGTTGTTTGTACATGTGTACTATACAGTTGATGAAGGCAGTGGCTGATGATGTCATAGGGCCTAGCCCGTATGGCCAGCTCCACTGTGTGAGAGAGTTAAGTCTAAAAGTAAAAGAAAGGCAACGCGGTGCGAGAAAGGGAAATGCCGCGTGGCACTTAAAGTATAAAGTTAAAGCGGAGAATAAAAAGGAAAGGAGATGTCCGGAAATTGTGTTATCGTAACATACATTGTGAATTACTGACATGGTTCGTAGTGGTGAATAATGAAGTCTTCTATACTATGCTAACTCTACAGTATCACTGAATAAATGTAATCAGAGCAAAATACCCTCTTGCTATTGTAGCACAGGATGGAGGTGTTAGGCGAGTAAATCTTACTTGGATATGACATTGGGTGTAGCTTCGCTTCCACAATCAGATCCAGCTCCCTAGGCTCAAAATTCAAAAGCCTCGGCCACTTCAGGCTACTCATTTTGACCAGCTATTAGCTGAATCCTATTCTGCAATATGTCCCAGCTAAGAACTCTATAGACTATGATACATCAGGTCTGGTATTGCTGTATATGGGATTGTCCCATATTCAACTTGACCACCCCAATGTGGGACCATCCCATATAGGTTTTTTCAAATGAGCTTATCCCATCAGACTGTCACATGTAACAGAGTGTCAGGGGTCCATATTTTAATAAAAAGTGTTTTTTCTAATGCTATTTCATTATTACCAAGGCAAATGGTGGAGTAATCATATAAATGATGTGTAGTTGCAACAGCACATAATTGGCATACATATCTCTGCTTTATTTGGAAACTATATTTGACAATAATATTAAATTATGAATTCTGTTAATTGCTTATGCAGACCACTATTAGTTTACAGAAGGAAGACCCCCATACTATTGGTTTATCTACTATTATAAGTAAGTGCAAAAGTCTTGTATGCATTAGTAGCCTCTGCTGTGGCATTGGTATATTTAAAACCCTGGGATTTCTTGGCACTTGTGAAAATCACAGGTAAAGCTGAATATGCCTTAACAAAGTATTTTAATGTCCATCATATATTAGCACAGAAGATTGCCAAGGAAAATTTTGGTGATTTTTAGGACCAGTTTAGAATTCTAGAGGCTACACCAGAGTATAATAAAGCTGCTCTTTGTGTTACTCAAAAATTCATCTGTATTTATGATCTGTTTGACATTATGTCACTTGATATCAGAGTGAACTTACTTTACCCTGTTGATATGAACTATGAAAAACTTGTGGTTCAAGTTCCCTTATAAGATTGTTATATGGCAGCAAATACTCGCTAAGGCTACATATGTACAGCCATAGGGACAGTTACTTACTAGTGTTGCTACTATATACAATTAAAGTTCTATCTAGGATGGAGATGCAGAGTGTCAACCCAAAGAGACAAAAATGGTCAGAGATGATTTATTACATAGCTTTTGAGGAATTTTGTTAACTTGCAGTGTCAAATATTGAAGATAATAAATGAAAGTGAGTGGGAAATTTCAGAAAAGAAATATGTGGAGGACATACATTGTTAGTGGTATTTATAGTGTATAATGCACAGGAGTTGGCAGGTGTTGTGTATAGTAATATTGTGGGAGCACACCATGTGGGGCTATTAACTCATAGTCTATTATCTCTATGGCAAATTTAGTAACATGATGAAAATAGACTGTATGGCCCAGGGTCTATTCCCATGTTGAACAGTGATATAATAGGCCATATGGTGTAACAACCAAAGTTTGTATACTCTGGTGCACATCAAAGACAAGCAAGGAGGGGTGAATGAAGGAGAGGATATTCTCCCTTAGGTAGGACAAAGTTTGTTATGGGTAAATAATAGGAGGGCTTTTTGAGGAGCCTCCTGGATCCATTGGGGTACTTATACTACTACAGGTTGTTTGTACATGTTGTACTCCACAGTTGATAAGGCAGTGGCTGATGATGTCATAGGGTGCAGCCCTTGTGACCAGCTCCACTGCGTGAGAGACTTGTAGCTAAAAATAAAGAAAAGCAGTGCAGCGCGAGAAAAGGGGAGTTTGAACAAAGGAAAGTGCCGCATGACACAGTGTGTGAAAACTATAGAAGAAAGTTAACGAGGAGAATGAAATTTAAAGGTTTGAAATTTGTGTTATCGTAACACTACTCCCCTTCTAAGGCTTGACTTCCAGGTGAGACCAAATATTAGAGGTAGTAGTTAAATTTTTGGGCATAAGTTGAAAAAGGGAATTAAAAAGGTTCAAATCCATGCCTCTAAGCTTCCTTGGAGCTGAGGGATTCTTAGAATAAAATTCACAAACAGCATTGTGGACTCTTCTTCACCTTCCTGGGTGACTACAACCGGTCCAGGCCGGTCTACATGCTGTCCTGACAGCGGCCCTTTGTAGGGTTTTACACGGCTAATATTGACCGTGGGTACTACCCTCATTTGTTTTGGGAGTTCCAGCTCCACTGCATTGGGTTTGACTTCCTTAATCTGGTAAGGGCCGATCCACTTTTTGGTCAGTTTTCTAGACTGCCAGTCTTTTAACTTTAAGTGGTCGGTGTCTAACCAGACCAGGTCGCCGACCTTGTAGTCAGGGGCCTTAGAGCATCTATGCTCTGCCCTGTTTTTCATCTGCTCTGCAGTTTCAAATAGCGCCTTGCGCGCTTCGTCCAAGACAGACTTCATGCCTTTGACCATGTTCTCAGCAGCCTCGTTCTTGCTTTTGCTAGGTTCTACACCCATTCTGGGAAGGTACAATCTTGTAACCTCAAATGGTGCCTTTCCTGTAGCCAACGACTGTTTAATATTGTAAGAGAACTGGGCTATCTTTAGCCACTTGGCCCAATCTGTCTGTCTATCATTGATAAATATACGGAGGTATTGCTTCAATTCCTGATTGAGCCTCTCCGTTTGTCCATTGATCTGCGGATGGAACACCATTGATAATTTAGGTTTGATGCCCAGCATCCGGCACAACTCCTTTGTAAATTTGCTAGCAAATTGTGGTCCTCTATCAGAGATAACCATTTCTGGTAACCCATGGATAGACCATACAAAATCTTTAAATAAATCTGCCGTACCAGTGGCGGTAATGGTTTTGTTGGTGGGAATGAATACTACTTCTTTGGAGAAGCAATTGACTACCACCATTACTGAATCATACCCATTTGATTCGGGTAGATCTGTTGTGAAATCAACCGATATATCCTGCCAAGGACCAGCTGGTATTGGATTTGGCATAAGTTTACCGGCTGGCGGTTGATGCAAATTCTTTGCCATGGGACATCTCAGACAGGATTTTACATACTCCTGTACGTCTTTGACCATGCCAGGCCACATGTAGTTTCTGGAGATCAACTCCATCGTTCATTGCCATCCAGGGTGCCCAGCCACTGGAGTGTTGTGATGTCTGTCTATTGCCTTGATCATTGCGGACTCAGGCACATAGATTTTGTCTTTAAAATGGAAGAGCCCGTCTTCCCATAAATAGTTCTCATTGCCATCAAGGCGCGCCTTCTCTTCCGAGGAGATGCCTTTCTTGAAGACTTTTAGAAGATCAGAATCCTGCCCGATTCTAACATTGGCAACCCTTGATTGGTCAATCAGGGTTATGCCTTTGTTGTCATCTTCTATGCCGTTGGCATGATCCTCTCTTCTGGACAAAGTGTCTGCTTTCCCCATCAAAGTTCCAGGCTTATGAATTAATTTATAATTAAACCTAGACAAGTACACCGCATAGCGAGCCTGTCTTCGGTTCAAGTCTCAGGCCGTCATAAAATACTCCAGATTCTTATGATCGGTCCAAATTTCAAATTGGTGCCTAGCACCTTCTAAGTAGTGCTGCTAGTGCTCTAAAGCTCAAATGATGGCCAGCATCTCCTTATCGTAAATTTGATAATTGCGCTCTGTAGGCGACAAACTATGTGATAAATAGGCACAAGGCCTCCAAAGATTGTCAGGGCATTTAATTGATAAAACAGCCCCAGTAGCAAAATCAGAAAAGTCAGTTTCTAGCCGGAACTCTTTGTCTAATTCTGGAACTGCTAATATGGGCGCCGTTGTAAACACCTGTTTAAGCTTATCAAAAGCTTCTTGTTTTTTAGCGCCCCAATGCCAAATAATGTCCTTTTTGGTGAGATCATTCAACGGTCTTGTTTGTGAAGTTTTCAACAAATCTTCGGTAGAAATTGCCTAAGCCAAGGAAGGCCCTAAGTCCTTTGACGCAAGTAGGTTCTGGCCAATCCAATATAGCTTGAACTTTCTCAGGATCCATCCTGATTCCATTCTGGCCTATGATCATACCAAGGAAGTCTACTTCCTTCACTTTGAAATTACATTTTTTGGGTTTGATGAATAGGTCCCGTTCCTGTAAGCGTCGAAGGACTTCTTGCACGATCCTGTCATGCTCAGCCTCATTGTCCGACTTCGTGAATATTAATAAATTGTCAATGTAAATGACGACACAGTTCTCCATATCCGCAAAGATTTTGTTCGTCATGCTCTGAAAGGTTGCCGGTGAATTGGTCAACCCAAAAAACATAACGAGGGGCTTGAAAAATCCTCGGTGGCACGTGAATGCGGCCTTCCAAGCATCTTCTTCTTTGATGCACACATTATTGTACCCCCATCTAAGATCCATCTTTGTTAAGATCTTGGCACCAGCCAATTTGTCTACCAGCTGACTGATCAAAGGCAGTGGATATGCATTTTTAATTGTGTACTCATTCAAGTAACGGTAGTCCATAATCATACACTTTTTACCATCCTTTTTAGGAATGAAGAACACCAGGGACGTCATAGGGCTTTTGGGAGGTCTGATATAACCTTTCCTAAGCTGTTTATCTATGAAACTTGATATGCCAATGCTGACAAGACACAGTCTTGGGGCACTGGAGCACAATGAAAACAACACTCAAAAGAAGAGCAAGAGGTGGGAGTGGTTACCCATTTGGTAGGAACAAGTTAGTTGTTGGTAGACAATAGGAGGACTCGCTGAGTCCTTCCCCATGTATTACTCCTGTATATATACTAAAATACATGAGGTACTGTACAGTCGTAAATAAAGTTTAAAGTCTGATTTATCAGGAAAAATAGGTGTAGCTATATAGAGCTCTATAGCATTATAAGTGATCATAAAGCTGTTATAGTGGTCAAACCTGCTATAGAACTTCTGCCATCTATAGAGCCTTATATAGCTCTATAAATGCTCATATAGATGTTGGAAATTGTTTTGTGGTTGATAGATTTGAACCCTCAACCTGCTAGTTAGCTTTTGGGTGACTAAGCAACCTATAGCCACACATCACATTTATCCACTACACCATGAGAGCTTATAAAATGTATTATACAGGTATTATATATTGACCTTTCATGGACTTGGGTTATTTTTTTACTCATTGTCACCACTTATATTTGGATAAATCATTATTCTTATTTTTATAAATATCAAAGATACAAACTACTATTTTACTAATACAGGATACATAATTAATTAATACTGTATGATTTATTAGCCCTTTTAAGCACCTTGAACTATATTATAGCTATGACCTTTACAGCTATAGGAGCTATGTAAGCTGCTATAGGCTATAAGAGCACTTATAGTACCTTGCCTATAATAACATACTTGACTCCAAACACTTTTGGCCTCTTTCTATTATTGAACAAGTTTATTAGATTAATCCAGAATTTGAGGATGTTATGAATACTTCTCCCCTTGGTTAAATTTTTGCCTACTACTGTACTATAAGGGCTATAAGAGCTATGATTGCACTGATTGCACTATAGTTTCTATGAATGCATTTATATATATAGGTGGTGGCTATATAGTGCTACATAGCAAAAGGTTTTTCCTGATGTTCTAACTGGCCCAAAGGTCATTTGGCTAATGTTGAATGTTTTATTGTCCAAGGCCAACAGCTGAAGACAACCATATGATGTACTCTGTCACCAAACTTGGGCCTAATGCTTCTGGCTACCTACCTGGTGATTTTATACCCCTTTCTGCAATTAGACAGGTTTGTCATGTGATCCCAGTTTTGGGGGGAAATAGAGATACTTGTCCACTTAATTGGACTCACAGTAATGTTTTGGATGTTTGTACAAAATTTTATTTCAATAATTTTAGTAGTAAATATGCTTATCAGATATTATGGTAAATTCAAATTATAAATATTGTTGTTTTGTTTTTAGCTAGATCTTGTGCTATAAAGGCTATGATTGCATTGATAGGGCTATGATTGCTATGAAAGCATCCATATATACATACATATAGTGGCTATATAGTGCTACATAGCAAAAATGTTTTTCCTGATGAAAACTCTGACCTTCATAAGGTTTTGAGACATACCAGAGTTATTATCTGGGATGAAGCACCAATGCAACATTATCATGGCATTGAAGTGTTGGATTATACATTGTGGGATGTTTTGGATAGTCAGCTTCAATTTTTGGGACTTCCGCCAAATAACACCTGTTGTTCCAAGAGGGTCAAGCCTAAGAAGAGTTGATATAGCGGTTGGGGAGGGAAATGAATATAATCCTGTGGGGTTCTTGAACTCTTTGCAAGCATCTGGCCTTCCATCAGGAAAACCCCAGATAGCTCTCATAGCCCTTATAAATCTATAAGGGCTATGACAGCTGGTATAGCAGATATAGTTGGTGTAGACAAGTTCCTACTATATAGCTCTATATAGCTGGCTTGTAACTATACCAGCTCTGATAGCTGTGTATAGTACATATAGCTTTTATAGTTTCTATAGCAAGATTGTGGCTGATAGCAAAAAATCTGTCATCTGTGGGAATTGAACCCACAACCACATGTTGACTGCTTTTTTTTAGCTTACTAAGCATATGTATCCTAGAGCATTTATTCACTATGCTGTGTAGGCTTATAAAATATAACATATAACACAGTATATAACCACTTTTTGGTTAGTGAAATTTCTGATAAGTTGTTATTGTAACTTGAAGCTGCCTTATATTGATGGACTGTGAAATAAACAATTAGCTGATGAGGTACTTCCTATAGTACACCTATGCAATATTCTGGCAATTATTCTGATGATTATTTTGACTTTTTTTAAAGGTGCTTTTGTCAAATTGTTCTGGCTACTTTCACAATTGTTGGGAGACCATGAGAGTGATCATAGATAGAGTCCAGCTATATGGTGCTATAGGCAGCTATGAGAGAGACTATGGATGTGTTATCTGGTAATCAGAAAATTAGTGACATTTTTTATGTTGAACTCACTTATATACAATCCCTGAAGTATGCAACAGACAATTGATATTATATTATATTACTGACATATAGCTATTATAGCTCAAGATCAACTCTCATAGCTCATATAGCCTTACTACTATTACTGTAGGTTTGCACCAACTCTTAAAGGTAAGATAAAAATATTATAGCCCATGTAGTAGCCCATTGACTATATAGTAATATGTATTTTCCTGATGTCCTGAAGCACACCTCAAACTTAAAGCCGGATATCTGCTTATACTCCTCTGCAATATTGATCCCCTAAATGGACTCTGTAATAGAACACACATAATTTTGATAGAGATGAAAAGAAGAGTGTTGAAGTGCCCTGTTTTGGGAGGAAAGTGTGCAGGAATGATAACTATTATTCTATGCCTCACATTAGAACCTTTGTCAGAATAATTGCCCATCAAGCTATCACATCATCAAATCGCTGTCTGTGTTGCCTTTGCCATAACCATCAACTCAAGGGCAATTAGTGACAGGTTGGGCTGGATGTATGTGTTCTAGTGTTTTCACATGGGCAACATTATGTCGCACTGTCTCACTGCACTTCAGGAGATAGAATAAAAGTACTATTTCTGGATGGTTCAAATGACAGACATACTGTCAGTATGTCATATCCCAAAAATTTGACTGGCTTTATCCATGACTGGCAAGTAAATGTTTCCTAAATTCTTACCCTTTTTACTAATGTGTTTTGTTATCATATTATATTATCATCCTTTACCATTGCTGGAATCTCTTTTTTATTATTTCTTATCAGTTTATCAATGTAATACCACAGACTTTTTATGTTACATTATGTGTTGATGTTTGTAAAGATTCAAATAATCATCTGCTTGAATCCAGTATACTGTGCACAGGTTTAAGGCAGGCTTATAAGAACATTCAATGATTGAATTATAGTATAGTTCCATCAGATATTGGCAGTAATACAGATTGCCTGCGCCTGCAAAAGTGAACATCCAAAGCTGGCAATGAAGGCTGGTGAGTACTGTTCTATTAAAATCAGATTCTACCCACTAACCTTCAGAATTTCCCAGACTCAGCCTGTATCCCCCCCATTACCAATGACATATCTATATCATTTAGTATACCTTCAACACTTATGTTCTTTCTGTCCTGCAGCTGCTAATATTGTATAAGCTCATCAACATTGAAGGCTTCTACATCAAAATCTTCATCTTCAAGTTCAACGGCAGTGCCAGCAAAGCCCTTCACCATATGGCTTTTGCATCCAATACAATGGTCCCTGGTTTTTGTGTATGCTTGGATGTTGTCTCCAACAACACTGAAATACCTACCAGAACCATGGTGAGTTGCCCTTTGTAGCTCTTCCATTTTGGCATATGCCATATTTTTTAGGGCCTTATATACCATGTCATAGACCACGGAGTTCCTCAATTGGCTGTCCACTTAAAAGCGTGAAAAATGGGCTTTTGTTGCAAACAGGTACAGACCCTGACATATAGCAGAATAGCTTGCATATGTGGATCACATAAAGGTGAGTGATAGTATGCTGTCAATGACACACTGGCTCACAGGATTGTTAGCTCAGACCAGAGCATATCAAAGCAAGAACTCACAAGATTCTGAGGGCGGTTTTTGCAGAGCACATAGGTGTGGGCATTCTCAAAGTTCAGATTGCAGTATGAAGAAACCAGGTGCCACATGACTGGTGTATAAGTCTCTGCTGTTTTTTGCATGGTTCAGAAACTAAAGTGATCAATTGCTTCCCATGTAACTGAGGGTGCATGTTGTTGCTTTGTATTGTGAGGGGCTGCACAAGCTTCAACCTGAAGACCATTTTCTTGTGCTATCTGACTTGGCACGTATAATCTCTGTTACATCATTGATAGCCTATGTGGTAAGTGATTTTATTGTATGTTGTCTGTTCTTGGGACTCATGTCAGGTAGAAATGGTGGTCCAGGACCGACCATCTACTCCTCCTGTGCAATGATAAACAGTCTTGGCTGCATCATATATAACCTTGATAAGTGAACCCATTGTTCTTGTAGATGAGCCATTCAGCAGAGAAACAACTATCAGGGTATGTCTCTTAGTTTTCTCCATGACTCTGTTGTTCTCATTTTTCACTTAAAACAGATGGAAGAGAAATTTGGCAAGGCTCCACTTAATGTCTTGTATGGCTTCAAGAATGCCATTAATCTTTTGGCTGGTTGTGCAAGCAGGGTATCAGGAAGTTCATACCGGTGTTAGAAAGACTGACATTGTTGGGCTGGAGTGAGATATTCTGATAGCTTGTAACGAAATGATTGTTTTCATTACCTTCTTTACATCTTGGTGATCTGCTATCTACTGCTAATCAACATGAGGCTTGATGGTCTGATAGACTTGCTGATTGGCACCCAATTATCAGTGTCAGTGTACATTGCTAAGTTTATTCATGCAGAACATTTGGGCTTTGGATTGAGCTGTGAGAGAGCCCAATATTTGTGGTATTAGCACAAAATGGGGGGTTCATGCCAGAAGGTCTTACTTTGGTGCAGACCTTATTTACATGATATTAACTTATCATATATTGAATTAGGTAAGTAAGGGAGACTAATTGCTGCACAAGCAAATTGCCTTAGCTTCAATCTCTGCCAGCTTCTTGTGCGCATACTCTGTATCATCTGGGGATACAAGAATACCAGATTCTATCCACCATGCTTCAATGTCTATGAAATTCTACTCTGCCTTTGGATTGCTACTGAAATTGCTGATGAAAACACTAAATGAGACAAAAGGCAGGAGAAACAAGATGTACAGGAGCTCTTTATACCATCCCCACCGCCTCTGGCACGTGTCCCTCAACCAAAGATTGCCCAATGTTTACCACCACCTCCTCTCCTGCAGCATTCTTGCCACCACCAGAGTTGGCAGTTGGGTATTTTGGTGAGATGTGTTTTGCTAGTGAATCATAAATTAATGATTTTTCTCATACGTACAAGTCTCAGCTGGCCAAAATCTCCAGTGAAAATGATATTGACACCACCATATGTTACCCTCTTTTTGTATGGTGATGCAGTCAGTAATTTGTTTTATGCTTAGCTATAGTACTAAGTAAGTAGTTTGAGTCATAGTCTAGTCTACAGTATAGTAAAAAGAAAACCGTTATGCAGGACTGCATTATTTTTTATGTCCCTTATAAGTAGAGATAGTCTTCTTTGTCACCCAGCAAGGCTTCCTGTTATGCAAGATATGCATCAGTGGTTTCAAAGAGCTGGATGTTTGTCACCCTCCCTGGCATAGTCCACTGGGATATATTTGTATTATTTCTGACCCACATCTGAGTTTTGTTGGGTGCATACTGATAGAGGAATATATCTCCAGCTTGTGATGCCCCATATTCAGGAGGGTACTACAAATTCACATTTTTGCCCATGGACTCTAACAAAGCCATTGATCTGTTGATGCCTCTAAGTTTGATGCATGTTCATTTTATGTCGTGTTTTTTGGGGGCCACAAAATTGATGTCAGTTGTCCCTGGTAAACTGTTGCTTGTCTGAGTTGTGGGTGCCAGTGATTCCTGCGGTCCTGGCATTGGTGTTGTAGGAAGAGGTGCATTGTCCTGAGTCTGCTCTGGGCTAACAGAATGCTCGGTAGAAATTGAATTTCTGATTACAAGGGTCAGCATTGTGATTAGGTTAGAATTGTAGGTGTGTACAGGGTTGGATTAACAGATGGCTTCCTCACAACTTTGAAGGGAAAATGCTCCTGTAGCAATGACTTTTCATCCCAAACAACAGGGGAAAACATCACAGCAGAGGGACACTCTTCTTTCCTCAGATGTCTATGCAAAAACACTGGCAAAGAATTGGGATTTGCTGCCTCATACATTCAAAATGTAAGTACAATTTGATTAGTTGGGTTAACACTTACGTCAATATCTGCCTTGTAGCATGAACAATATAACAATATGGTGTGGTTGCATCACAAATGAAGCAAAATTGATATGAAAGGGGTTGTGTGATGTCTTTCATGTTGAGAGGGGGTTGGGGGGTTCAGGACTTTGAAAAAAAAAACTTTTGGTATGACACTTAGTAAATATTCAAATTAGCTCATTGTGCATAATTGCTGGGGGTTTTAAGGTGTTTTTGGAGGCTGATAATCTAACAAAAGCAATTGTATATATTGCAACAAAGACCTTGCAATTTTGAGTTCTTCCAAGTCTTTCTGCCTTGTTTCTGAAAGAGCCTCTCCAACAATGGTCTGGCATGTCCCACCTAATATAATACACACCTTTCGGGCATTTTTTGACTTCTGCTACCTGGTCTGACATGATATTCACAGTGATAGCACTGTTCAGAAAGTACAAGATGCAGTCAAATGTTTCCATCATAGCTGTGTCATCTTCCAGACCCTAGATATTTGACCAACCAGCTTTTCTCTCCCACAGCAACACTCACTTCAACACTATTCACAACTCATCTGAATGTTTTGGTCGCCAAATGGTCTTGTTTCTTGATAACTGAATCAAGGCACATTACAGCTGTAAAATAACCATGGCTTTGCTCAAGTAGATACAAAGCACTGGGTCAAATATTGCTTATCAACCAGAGGCTTGACAAAATTGTGGCCTCTTGTGTTGATTTTGCAGCCAGCAGAATGCTTTCAGGCAACATTCTGGACTATGCAAACCAAAGGGACACCACAGAGAATACAAGGGCGTTGAATGCAGGAGCAAGCTTAGAACATCACAATATTGAACATAACAATGATGATGATAACGGGCCAGTTCCAGGCCCAATGATGCCCAGCTATGTCAAACCATCAATTTGGCATGGTATATTTCAGCTGCTATACAAATACATATTGTACTAAAATATTTTTTAGTGTGTCAATATTTGATGAAGTGCCATGAACTCAGTGTACAACTTCATCAGCCCCGCCTTATTGAGTTACTCCGGTACTTCCTTTACAGCCAAGCGCACATGAACAACCATAACACACCCTCAGCCTTTGATATACCCCTGCACCAATGCCTCATGTTTAATTCAAGGGTAGTTGCAACTGCAGTAGAACCGGTAGTATGTGCCGAGAAACAATTCATGCCACACCTTTGTGGTAAAAGCATGCGGCTCATTACGACTGTACTTTTGTCAAGCACAATCCTTCAATTCCAGGAATCCAAGGACTTGATGTTGCTCATATTTTCACATTCCTTTCTTCCTCACATGATAATACTACTTATCCATGTGCTCTTATACAGTGGTTCTCTCATATTGTGGATGAGCCTGATAGACTCACTTGGTTGCAGAAGGTCCAGCCTGATACAAATGATGATGGATTACCCAGTCTCAAAATTATTCATTTAGACTGTATCTTTTGTAGTGCACATCTCATGCCTTTATTCGGCGATTATGGTCATTAGTTTATCCTATCTGACATTGATTTCACTAACTCACTAGATAAACTTCCTACATTCTACATTAATAAATATATAGACCATCATGCCTTTGGACTTAGCCAAGGATGATTCATAACTTGTCAAACTTGATTTAATACTTCATGTAATTGGACTACGCTTAGATAACACTTTGCTCAAAATGTCTGGATGCTTTTACTTAGACCAGCCTACATATTACTTGCTGTGTCTAAATGAACTTGAAGGTAAGTTGGCTTACTTTCCTGTTCACTTGATAGAGCTTTAATTCCTTATATTTCTTGAACAGTCTTGAAAGTCAGCAAAGTGTGACCAAGTTCCGTCAAGAAATTTGACACTTTACTGATGAAAAGAGTCTGGGCCGCAAAGCTACTAGTCTTAGTAGCATAATTTCCAGTGGGTCAGCAGGAAAATACCATGGTGGAGATGCAATTGTGGCGCTGAGCAAGTCCAAGTGCCCTCTAGATGGGTACAATAGTTGGCAGCCCGAGGTATGTTAACTGTGACTGATGATGATTGCCACAGTGAAGAAAAGTCTTACCCACTAGGTCTTTGATTCTCAGAATATCATTGATAACTGCCCCTTAATGCCTGCCTTGAATAACAAGTCACACCAATTTCTTATTCTCCAAACTGAACTTTTGCTGCCAAATCCTAAGATCAGAAAGATCAGAACAGCATTAGGGTCAGATTTGGAGAATCAGCCCCCCCAGCGCCTAGAGGACACTCTGCAACACATTGAATACAAGCTAAACTCCAGAGTGGCAAACTACATGTCCCAAGTGACCAGTGGCCTATATTATTATATGCTGACTACACTTATAACAGAGACAAGTCATGGGATGATTTGTTGCATAGTAGCCTTCTCATTTTGGTAAGTTATTTCTTCTTCTATGTATTGCATTTGTGGTTTACATTCATCCAGGCTTATAAATATGTGTTTTTATCACCTTTGTTGGTTGACTCTCAGAGTGACATTTGTGCCACTTGTTCTGGAAATGCCCGTATACATGGAATGTTGCAGGTGACACCTGGTACTATTGCATACATAGCTACACAAGTAAGTCACTATTGGTTTGCTTGTTCCCTTTCTGAACATCATTTGGCCAGGTTTGTTTTGCACTTCCATTGCAGTCCTTTTGTCTTCATTGCAAATGATATACTATAACCGTGTCTAATTTCTCGAAACACCTCTCCCTTATTTGAATCTATTGAGCACACTTTGACACTTATTTCTCAGGCATTAAATTCTACAGCAGTCCAGGTAGGTGTATCTATCTGTTGTGTGGGGCGGTTGTAGGGCAGCAGATACCCAGTGAGCGGACGACTATTGGCCGATGATCAGGCAACAAGTGGGTGATGCATTCCAAGTTTCTCAAAATATCTTATTTTGGCCCTTCCTTAGACAGCCATTAAAATACCTATTTTTCCAATATCAAAAATAAGATAGAAAATGAGATATTTTGGTTTTGCAGTTATATTTGTTAATATATCAAATTTTGTAGAGTTAGAAAACTTTCCGTTGAATTTCAAATAATTTGAAGTGATTTCACATTGACCAAATTAAATATTCTGACTGCTCTTTAATAATGATGGAATTTCCATGAAAATTTGATGTTTTGATTAGTATTTCAATGTCACTCAACATTCTTTCTTTCACTGTAATCAAAATGCTGATGCAAAATTTAATGTTTCATTTGTAATTTTCTATGTCATTTTGGGACAACAAAATTCTCCTCACTGTGAAGTGACAGTGGCAGAGCCACGGGTTGGATTTACTCTGTGATTATAACCAGCTTTTTGTGGCCACCATTGTTCTTTCACATGATATTTATATATGTTTGTTATATAAGAAGCATGTATTTATGTTGTTACGGCATTCTTTTGCCAGGGGAATCCTTCTCCCACACCTTTTCCCGTGCTCTGAGGGACCAAATATCCAACAGGACCTTGTCTAAAACAAAGGGGACAATGGTCCCAAAAGTTGTGTGCAACGCATGTGGGAGCACATTTTTTTGCTTAGTTTTGCTCGCATAGTTGTTTGTGGCACCACGGGTGTGGAAGGTGCTGCAGGCACCTGACAGTTCAAGTTGCAGCAAAGCTTTGACAACAGTATGCAATTCTCCCAACACATTATTCAATGCATGTCATATGAGTGGTCCAGCAGACATCCATGTAATTTATACAGGCTCGAGTCTAAGTGCTAAGTCCTCACTTGTAGGTATAATAGTGGTAGAATGAAGGTGGAGCCCACTCATAGTTATAGTGTTTGAATGTAGACTATGTTATTAGTGGAATAAACAGGCACTTAAATGATATGCTGCCATAAAGTAATTATCTATGAACTCAAATCAGTAATGGGATGATAAAATTTTGAGGCTACTAACCAAAGGATTGTTTCAATCATCGCTATCCAGGAGTGTGATGGGATATTCTGCTGACATCCCGGCAGAAACACGATAATGGTATCCCATAATGTTCTGAGCATGATAAATGTCTATGTGGCCATGGTTGCTAGTGCGGGCCCATTTAGTGTCCCGCTGGTGTTGAGAGCCAACTTCATGGCAGCAAATGTCCATGAAAAAGACCTTTGAAGTCCTTGCGAGTTTGGGTTTTGGAGCACCTTCTTATCACCCAGCCAGGTGTGGTTGTTGCCATCAGTGATGGATCCAGCATCAAGTTCAGGAGGTGTGGGATCTGTGCCAGTGGATGTCATGTTCTCATGCATGGAAAATAGTTTGGGGTGGCGATACAGAGGTACCGCCCAATGACAGATGATTTCAGAGAAAAAAGAGGGAGGTGGTGGAGGAACTGCCTGCACGAGATGCTTGCAGAGGTAGAAAGCATTGTGTTTTTGATTCCCAAGGCGCACTGCCATGTCCTGACTGATGTTTGATAGTATTGTGCACTGCAATGTGATTTTGACAGTATTTTTCAAGCAGTCTTGAATTTCACCTGATATGTTGTGAGTTTCTTTGCATGTCCAAGGCAATGGCCATCTTTTACAGTACTGGCACGCTGCATGTATGCAGGGGTGACTTTTGTGAGAAGAATCCACACAAGTTGATCCAAACGAGGCCACAGGAGGTGGTGCAGATAATTGTGCTTTAATTGTCTGAAGTGATTTTCAACATTCATTGTGGTCCAAACTCTGGAAATTCTTGATGTTGTTGATCGTGCTCGCAGATCTTATCGTGCAGGCAAGTACCATGCTGTCCACAGGTATCCCCATACCTCCCAGAGGCCTCGCACTTAGCAGAATGTGTACATTTCAAAGATAAATTACATTTCCCGCCTGAGTCACATTCAATGAATAGTGGGTGCTGGCAGAAGTGCTTGGCAAAAAGGTGAAGAATGGCTTTGCGGTGAGGCACAGGACAGAATACATAGTCTGGGCTGTCAGACTTTTGCTCGCCTTCGTCAAATACCCAGTCAGGTGCATCCTCTACTTCAACACCATTGTCATCTCTCAAGCCTCTTAGGATGCCCCCACCTTCATCATCATCACCACTAGCACTGCTGGTGTCATCATCTTCAGAGACTTGATCTCCATCTTCCAAATTCCCAGCTAATTCAGTTTCGGGCAAACCAGACAAAGGAGGAAGGACAATAACCAGTTTTTGCTTTTGTGGTATGGTGAGAGGCTGTACTATACCATTCAAGCGCACAGTTATTCGTGGCAGAGCTTGTGTAGCCACATAAGCATCCTCATTACTCTGTACATAATTCCAGTGAGCTTCAAGATATTATCAGCATGTAACATGGTAAAATACATACCAGCGGCAATTATCATTGTGCCAGAGGCACAAAATTCTGATCTATCCAATGGAACTTGAGATGTGCAATATTGGCATCATAGAATGCAGGCATACACCGCAAAATTGCCAGCCTCTGCTTAATGGCCCGGAGTGCATGCCAAAAGCACAATTGGTGCTTTGCCTCTGGAAATTCAGCTCGGAGTGCATTGATCTCAGTCCAATCCTTGTCTGAGAGTGTGATAAGAATCTGGAGGTCCCAGTTATTTTTAAGACATTTGAGGAACTGACAAAGGAGCTTTTCTTTACCTCCTAGTTTGCTGCCATTGGACTGAATCAAAATGTATCCAAGAGGAAGGCCTGATCCATATACTTTGCCAAGTGCAGCATACAACTCGAACTGTGTGCCATTTGTATTCCCTATTGATCAAGCCATCAGTGCCTGAATTCTCATGTACATCAAAAGTCTCACATGTGGAATCAAGAGATAGCTCTTGTATTCTTCCACCCCACTGCTTCAAGGCATCTGGGAGCACAAAAGCCAGAGCCTCTAAACTGGGTTCTGGAATCAGCTCAATTGGCAACACAGAGTAAACCCCTAGTCCTCCTTGTTTGCATCCCTCCTCCAGAAGCATTTTTGCTGACACCATCTCATCTTCATCACGCTTCCATTGCTGGCTGCCAATTTTAGACCAGATCTGGTAGATATCCTTCCCCGTAAACATCAGATTAGGGTACTTCTCGAGAATTTTATTCCATAACTGTGAGAGAATATGTCTTCTCACATAGTTAGCATACCTGTGAGCTAGTTGAATCTGAATTTCATTTCACGAGTTCATGAACCTCTTTTGGGATATCAATGCAACAGTAAGGGATATGATCCTCTCGGTGTGTCACAGATATTTCAGCGATCATAGAGTGACGTGAAATAGTGATATACAGCCGGCCTTCACATGCAAAGGTAAGCATGCTCTGCTTATCACGTTTCTTCTCTACATCCGGAGCACTCTTTTTAGGCTTCTTGGAGTGTGTATTTCTCTGTGCACAATGACATCTATACTGGATTATGTCACCACCAGAACGTCGATAAACATATTTACTATGATAGCTAGAAGATGATGATTGACTTTAATATCATGTGGAAATTGGCAGCAGTGCTACTTACAGCCAATGGTAACTCATCATATCCCAAATTAACTTGGTAATACAGTCTGCAATTGTGCGGGTATCCAGAGACAGATTTGGGTTGACACTGCTAATGTCCACATTAGCATCCACTTCAAGGTGATTCCCCTGCCTGCTGAGAAGTGCGAGGAAGTCTTCCAGTGCTACAACACCAAGTCCAGCAGCCGCTGACTCATTGGTGGGTTCGTTGGTGGTATTTTCCTTCTCAGTATCCCATATTTCACGGTACTTCTCTTTAGCCCATTCAGACTGTCGTACAGAACAAGACATACAAGTTGCCTTTGGCAGTCCTTTGCCCTTGCCATTGGTAGCCAAGGCAAACTGTTTCGAAGCAAGTACCCGCTTGCACCCAATGCATTCCTTGGTTGTTGCCTCGGTCAAGGTTATGTTGTCGGCATCACTGGTCCCTAAACGAGGCATAGCGAACCAGCGCTATGGGCAAGAAGCTGATAGGCTGGGAGGAAGTGCGGGCAGTCAACGTAAACGTTCCAGACGCTTTCAACGTGTCTGGGTCCAGCAAACAAACAATCATACAGCATAGCCACCATAGTCCACTGGACTATCACGTGACCTCCGTGGATTAATGTGTTGGGAGAATTGCACTCACTGTTGCGATGAGTGCAACTCGTACTAACTGTAGAGTGAAGGTGAGCTGACATCACTCATATCCCGCTAAATTATCGACACCGTTAAGAACATGATGCCAAAGACACCCTCCAATGACCAAAGGAAAGAATGTCAATCCTGCAGATGCATTCAGTATGTGTTTTGTCAGGGTTACCAATATCTTATTGATATTCGAACATCTGTATATGCAATCAGGAAAGGCCCAGAGGAAGAAAGAGCTGAAAAAGGCGAGTGTTGATATCTATTTCTGGTGGTTAAGTTAGGTTTAACATAAGCCTTTTGGATACGATAGAATAAGGTCGAGCGGACCAAGGCCCGTGACTTTGCACTCGTGAAGAAAGATACGCACGGTATGTGTGGATTATCACGGTAACTCTATAATTTATTCTTGGTTTTGTCTGTAGATCTCGAAGATCAAGTCGCCAAGCTAGAAGTAATTTCTAATCGCTCTGCAGCAGAACATATCCAACTGGCAAATCTCAAAGCAGAACTAATTAAAATTATGAAAAAGAAGGAAGATTACGTTGAGGATCATCCCGAACACCGCAGGCTGGTCTTTAGAGGCAGAAAGGTAGCGAACGAGGATGACGTTAAAATATCATCAATGGAGCAAAAGAGAAATCTATTTAACAAACATGGACTTCCCAGACACCCAGCCAGGAGTATTTACTATAACTCTGTCATGAATCCTTACGGTGTTCCTCCACCAGGCATGCCTTACATCGAGAGACGTAAGTGTTTTTATCTGCCGCCTTTAGATCGCTCAATGTTTGTGTAGCTTTCAAGCCAGACGAGGTCGCTAGTGACGAAGAAGACCATGGAGGTAACCCCCATCACATGCTCGGTGGCAGTAACTGACGCATTTTGATATCAGATGATGGAATCGTTATGCCAGCGGGACCTCCACCCACAGCTGGATCTGAAGATGTACCAAGTGATTCTGACGGTGATATACCTTTGCCAGTAGGTCCACCGCCCCCAAAGGACTCTGGTGCGTATTATGCTGCTATTGTGGCATGTGAAAAGCTCATAGATTTTTACTTTCTGTTCCGGCTCATCCCCTCTATTCGTACCTCCATTGTCGCCCTACTCCTGTGGACAACAGTGAAAAATAGTCTTGTCCCGCCCCCGCCCCTGCCCCCTCATCCAGTTGGCCTCTTTCAGCCTCTACACGTCCCCATGGTGTTCCCCCCATTTATGTATCCACCTCCACCTCCAGGGCCTATGAATGTACGTCCTCCATCCGGGCCACCACCAGCCTTTTCAGGCCCTGCTTTGTCGATGTCAATGCCCCCACCCCCACCTGGATTTTTCTCTCGTCGTGCCCAGTCAGTCTCCGCTATGCAAGCGCCATTGTCGTCTGCGCCTCACCAGACCTATCAGGCACATGCTGCCAATCGCGTCGCAGCGAATGCCTATCTCCCACGCGATTCTAAGTTTCCTCTTACTACAGGTTCTTCGGTCTCTGGGCCTATTACTACTGCGGCTACAGTTTCAGCCGCACCCCAATTGAGGGACTTCAGGAAGGAAGCAACGGCCTTCGTTCCAGCATCGTTAAAGCGGAAAAAACCTACTGCCGCAGGGCCGACTGCATCCTCTAATATCAATGCCGCTCCATCTATGACTCTAGTTTAAACAGTGTCTACTCAGAGTCAACGGATGCAACCGCTAAACTGATATAGCCAGCGTTCTAAAGAATCAACTTGGCTGTATGCCTGTACAAGCTGTAGTCGGTACGGACGTTCAAAGTAACGCAAAGAGTGGCCGATTCACTGGATTAAAAAGCAGGGGTGACTATGATAAATTTGTGGAGGAGATGGTAGACATATTGGGACCTTAAAGCAACTATTTCCTATTTACGCTGGTTTAAGATCCGTCGTAGAGGTACAGCATCAATGTCGAAATGGAAACCTGGAATCTTTGAGTGTCACTTCTGTGCGGTATTTATTGGAGATCATGTGAGTTCACCGAATTGATTGTAAAATAAGTATAAATGAAGAATATTTGTATTTGTTTATTCAAAATTATGGGTGAAAGGATTTTAGCCTTTCCGGCATCAACAAACGAGGATGAAGAGCTGCGAGGGAGGGAGGGAAGAAAAGTGCATAGCCGAGTAGCTGTAAGAAGAATCGTTTGTAGAGCGATAGAATGAAGTGGAGTAGGTTAGGAAAGAGGTCGAAGTTGTTCGGCCGGGGAGAATCGATTTACGAAAGCCGAATGGATTGTGGCGATCCATTGGTTAAGCGAGCGGTAGCCGCACCATTTAGAGGGTGTGACAATTTCGGCGCGGATGATATGTGTTTGGTCAATACAGCGAAAAACTCTCCATCTGATCGATGGGGAGGTTATCTCTTCGATGAAGATGATTTCGTATCATTTGCTCCAAATGTAACATCCTGATTTTAGGATGATGGAAGGTTGGTGGTCAACTTTCCAACGATTGTGGAGTGGAAAAGGGTGGTTGGTAGGAGTGAAACAAGTGATGTTGATGAAAGGGATGGATAGAGGGTGACGTGCAATGGGGCCAAAAATGTAGTTGTGGGGGTAGTCGATGTCGCAGGAGAAGTCAGGACAGTTGAGGCGGTGTTCAACGTGGATGTCTGGTGGGCGGAAGGAAAGTGGTGCAAGTGGGGGACCAGGCAATGGAGGGAATGATGAATAATACGCAGAGGAGTGTACCACTTTAGATGGTAAGATATCGTTGGATGAAGAGAGAGAAGGAAAAGTGATAAGGTGAGGAGCATGGATGGATGATTGTCACTCATATTGATTGAAGGATTTAGTGAATGTTGGATGGTAGTGCTGCAATGTTATTGGAAGACATGGTGGGAGAGATGGTGAGTGTTATTGAGGAGAATATGTGGAGAGTTTAGGAGGCGCCTGAATAGAGGAGCCAAGTTGCTGGTTTGGTCAGGGAGGATATTGATAAGAAAGGAATGGTGTAGGAAAAGGATTGAAAAGAGAAAAGGAAGTTAATTCGTGATTGGTGGAAAAGTTAAGTTAATGTGGTTGTTAAGGTGAAAAAGAGGGAAGATGGTAGTGTTGATTGGTAGTGATGTGTCATGAAGGGTCCAGGGTGGGCGGGAGAAATTTTGGAAATTTTTCTTTTCTTTCTTAGGGGTGTATTTGGGATGGGGAGGAGAGAAGAGATAATGTTGCAGTCGTTGATCGTTCCGCCAAAGATAAGATTCTATTACGTAACTCAGGACTCGTTTCGAAATAGACTGTTGACCTACGGGTCCAGGAATATCAAAATGAACCCACCCTTGGCGGCACTTTCAAGGTGTTCTCCCACGCATTGTCAGATGCGGTTTCTCTGTAGGGGAGAATGTATCTAAGAAGAGACGGGCTCTTGGGAGATGGTTACCCTCAAATCCTTAACGGGATTGTAGTTATCTGGCGGAATGTAGGTAGCAGAGCCTCCCCAAATAAATATGTTGAGGATTGTGACCTCCCTCGGAGGAGGCTCAACCTGTGGAGATATGTTAGCTATGTTTTTTCTTGGCATCTTTCCGAAAATGTCAGAGGGAGTAACTTTTTGACTTATTCACCGTTTTTGACCTTTTCGGAACCTCATTTCTCATTATGTTTTTTCTTCTTGTGAATCAGTATTTAACAAGGGTGTGAATCTTAAAATGAGCCTCAAGCTAGGGCTTCCAAATTTCACGCACAAAATACGAAGAATTTGACAGTGGTATTTATCAATTGATATAACAAAGCGAGACAGCAAACATAGTAGCAACAAAATGACGCAGCTATGGAAGGGGGGAACAACATGATATTAAACGATACCTAAAGGGTGAGAGTGTTGCGAGACATTTCTCTTCCCTTCCCCTTCATCGCTGAGCTGATCCTACCACCTTTCACACCGACTTCTTATCCTTTTTGGGGCCCAACAAACGAGGTCGCTTCCTGGCTGTATGCTTGGACATCGATCCCTTGGCCTTGCACTTGCTATGGGATGGCCCAACCTAAAGGCTTGCGTCAGAGCCTTCCGATCTGTCACTGACCCTATGCTTGCCCTCCTTCTCCAAAACGGCATTGCTGCCGGTGTGCTCAACACTGCTGGCCTTGTCTTTGTTGCGCTTTTTCGCTTCTGATGGTCGACTGCGGATTACTACCTCCATTCTCATTCCTTCCGGATGACCGGATTTTTTCGAGGGTGAGTTGTCGTGATCGGCCAAAGCGTCATGGTTGTTGACGACCCAACTCTTGGCTGATGGCGCAGTCTACGTTGGTCCTTCTTGTTCTTCTTGACGAGGCTTATGGTAGGATTGGTTCGGCAGGGTAGGCCTTTATTATCCATCTTCTGGTTTGAGAATGTTCTCCGTCCAAATGCATGGTGAGAATCTGGTGAAGGCGTGACGCCTAGGATGACAGGCTGGATGGATTTGAGTAATTGAGTTGTAGATAGTGTTATACAAAACAAAACTAGCATGGTATAAGCAATAGCATACCTTTCATCTGAGGCTCGGACTTGAAATATAAATGTTCAGCGCCTTGATCTTGAAGGCTCTAGACAAGTTTTGCATGTTCTGCTATGATGAGATCGGAAATGCCTTTTGGTTTGGCAAAGTGGAGCATTCTTCACCCGGGAGCAGAACACCATACGGCCAGTTGTGATAAGCAATCCCACGTCCTGCGAGTTTGTTAACCATCCTTTTCCAGGGGAACAGCTTGCCTGATGCAAAGCTGTGGCCGAGAGCCTCTGGACCGGAGAATAGGTGAATGACTAGACCATCGCATGACCATAGGACACTTACCGAGCTTAGAAGACATAAGCTTCCGAATGAAGTCAAGCACATTTTGGGAGCCCCTCCCAAACCATCCTTGCGCACCTCTTGGAGAGCCCCGCCCCAACCACCCTCATGCACCTCTTGGGGGCCTCTCCCAAATCATTGTCAACCATCAGTAGTGCGACCTTCAAACTGTGCTCTTTGGCAAAGGCATCCACCTTTCAACCTTCAGTATAAGTATCCTCGACATCTACTCAAGCTGGACCAGGTTTTTCTTAGAGACGTTCAAGTCTCAGACTCGTTCCTTAGGATTTGTGTGGGCTTCTCGTGGAGTGGAAAACTGGGCGCGATGAGATGGTAGAATAGGTCGATAGTATTTTCAAGCAGACTGGAAGCTTCTATGATATCCTCACCTCCCTCTTCCAGAAGATCCAGGGATATTGCTTGAAGATAGGAAGGGGCGATGGAGGCGGGAGTGGTTATGCACACCTCTGCCAAAGGATCTGGATTGGTGCTTGAGGCGGAAGTGGTTGAGTAGGGATTAGTATGGCATGTCTGATCACCGCGGCGGGGGGAGTTAAGAACTTGAGGATTGGTCATAGCGTCTGGGTTTGATATAATGAACTAATGGAGTTAGATCTGTCGAAGGCACGTGAAGTTCACATTGCCACCTCAGACAGCGATTTTCGGATGTATTAGTAGTCATACAGACCGGGTTCTTTTGCAGAGCGAAACCGGTCTGTGAGACCCAACATCCGCGTCTGTAATGGAACCAAAATCTAAAAATAGATTTTATCCTTTCCAGATGGCTCCCTGCACCCTCCTCGTCGTTGCTGAGCCTCTGGTCAATGCTCGTTGAGGGCCTTACTATAGGTTGGTGCTGACACTACCTACAACGCTTTTCAGGTGAAGTCTATTTTCTCACGCTTTTTCTCTCTTTTCTTTTCTTCGTCTACATACCCCGGTATTTCAAGATCATTGAGCGTTGAACAAGCACAGAAATACATGCTATTCCTACCATCACTCTCAGTCAGCAGCACTGGCCAAGCAAAAAGAGATAGCTAAAAGGCCAGCAAGATTGCACGGTTGGAAAGGGAGGCAAAAATTGCAAGGGAATCATGTCTATCCAGAAAGCTGGTACCTCAGGTGCGTACTACTTGGAAATAAATGAATCTAGCACTGACTTGATCACACTGATACTCTTATTGTTTTTTTAGCCTGTGTGTCACAATGACTCGGATGTCAGACCAGATCAACATACTGAATCTCACATAGATTTCACGGTAGATACACCAGGTGAATACTTTGTGTATACCCACCGGCGAGTTCTCATTCTATCCTGACACCAAACACAGCTGGATGCAGTAGTGCAACCACAATCAATTATGATGTACCAATAGTTCTGGATTCAAGTATTAATCACTCAGTGGTTGCGGTTACTGAAAACTCAGATATTTCAGGTAAATACAGGCATGAAACATTTCGTTATATAAACTGACAATACACCCCAAATACAGCTAGACCATCTCGCAACAGGAGGCTGCCTCAACATTATTGTGATGACATGCCAGAACCACCAGCGCCCCTGCCAGAAGTGGACTCTACATCAAGTATTCGTAGAGTGATCTTGCATGTATGGGATACAGTCCACACTCTAGTCAACTCTTTTGGCTTGCTTTATGAATACCCATACCGGCCCTCCTATGATCCAGATAGCCTGTTGTTGTCTGCCAGCCTCTCCAACCATTTAAATGGGGAGCACAGTTCAGTGTTGGATAACTTGGACTTGTCCCAGGAAAATTCAGATAATATCTCACCCTGGCCATTTGCGACCATGTCAATTTATTGTCTAATGCGGTGGATGTTTTCAGGAAGCAAACACAAGTCCATACAGGAAATCAATTGCCTTGTACATGAGGTGATTTTAGCCAAAGACTTTGATCCCCAGGAACTCGAGAATTTCAGTGTTCAAAAGGTAACCCGTATATTGGACTCTTTGGGTGACAAAGAATCCTCTGGGTTCGCAGATCATTGGAAAGCAGCTGACATCGTGATTTGAGTTCCCACAAGAGTTCCTGATAGCAGTGGACAAGGTCAGCCATATACGGTTCACGGGTTATATTACCGACCATTGGTAGAAGCCGTCAAATTTGCCTTCAGCGGCACGTCTTCCTCGCACTTTCATCTGTCACCATTCAAAAGATACTGGGTCAATCCTATCACTGAGAAGGAACAGAGAGTCTATGACAAGTTATACACCTCTAATTTGTGGATTTGAGCTCATGAGGAGCTGCAAAAGCAGCTACCAGAGCCAGGATGTAAACTGGAAAGAGTGATAGCCGCTCTGATGTTCTGGTCAGACAAAACTCACCTTGCAGATTTCGGAACTTCAAAAGCCTGGCCTGTGTACCTGTACTTTGGCAACCTTTCCAAATATTTTCACGCAGAAGTCAATTCCCGCTCCTGCAATCAAGTTGCATTTATACCATCGGTTTGATTTCTGTTGTTTTATTGCTTCATGTATCTAACATTTGTCAAGTTGCCTGACAGCTTCCAGGATTTTCTCAACACTGTATGTGATGTGTCAAAAAGAGCCAAAGCAGCCATCCGGACCCATTGCCGTTGTGAGCTTGTACATGCAGTCTAGCAGCTACTCCTGGTTCATGCATGTGTATCATCATGGTATTGTCTTGAAGTGTTTTGACAACATTTTCTGCAGGATCTTTCCTCGATTCTTGACATATTCGGCTGATTATCCAGAGAAGTTGTTATTTGTGTTCTACAGCATATTAGCGCAATGCTGACATGGCCAATATAGAGTCCTTCTGGCAGCACTGCGGGACATGGGAGGGTGTCCATGCCCTCGGTGCTTGACACCATTAACCAAGTTTGATAAACTTGGATCAGCATGGGACATGACCAACCGTATGACTAACATCAGGGTTTTTTGGCAGTACAAGATTATCGCTGCCAGAGATTTTATATATAAACTAGGGAAACCGGTTAATGCACAAGGTGTTGAACATTTACTCAAAAAGCACTCGCAGGTTCCAACAATGGTGAGTTGAAATTTTCATTATACAGGCCTAACTTCCTGATTACTGGTTGCAGAATGCATTTGCTGAAAAATTGACACCTCTGGGTGTCAATATTTATGAAATGTTTGTTGTTGACCTGATGCATGAATGTGAATTAGGAACCTGGAAGGGCCTGTTTTGCCACCTCATAAGGTTGTTGTGAGCTCTTCCTGGTGACCACGTTGCAGAGTTGGATAGAAGGTATGTGTTACAATTGACATACCAGCACCTACTTACGCTTCACTTTTTGTACTTTTTATTTTTACTTTTTCCAAGTCACATGACCAGTCATGTGACCATTTACTTTACTTTACATTTTTCGGACTTTTCATAGTCACATGACCACTGTCTAGGCTCACCATGTGACTGGTCACATGCCAAACATTGGACTTTAAACTTTATTTACAACTGTACAGTACCTCATGTATTTTAGTATATATACAGGGGCAATACATGGGGAAGGACTCAGCGAGTCCTCCTGTTGTCTACCAACAACTAACTCGGTCGCACCTTGAGGGGAAATCCCTCCTTCTCATTACTCTTTTGAGTGTTGTTTTCGTTGTGCTCCAGTGTCCCAAGACTGTGTCTTGTTGGTGTTGTCACAGTATGTGTAAAACAATTGTTCTAAGCATTTAACTAGTTGAAGTTATCTGTATTGCTCAGATATTGAAGAATACCAAGCTTTGGTCAAGGAGTCATACAACAATTCACCAACAATGCGCCAGAAATGAAAAAGTTGGCAGCAAGAGACTTTGAGAATTTGTGACAGGTGATGATATCATTTTCTGGTTACTCTGACACTGTTACATTAATGCCACCTTTATAGTGCTCTATACCAGTATTTGAAGGACTCTTTCCTCCACCGCATGACAGATTAATCCAGAAAATTCTCTTCCAGTTTGCACAGTGGCATGCACTGGCTAAGCTTTGAATACACACTGATTCAAGCCTGGAAGTGCTGTCCGACTCCCTCAAAGCTCTAGGTCAGGATTTACAATGCTTCTGTTCAACTACATGCTAAATCTGTATGGTAGTGACATTGAGGGTTTTGAGGATAACGTGGCAGGAATTGATGGAGATGAGTCCGAGGAAAGGGGAGATGAACACGAACTTGGAAAAAATGTAGCAGAGTTTTCATGGTAGCATATTGACAATTATATCTTACTTCTGAACTAAAGAGCGTGCTGTTTTAACCTGAAATTCATTGGACATACTATGGTAGTTTTATAAGTTGTTTATGAAATGTGGCCATCTTACATTGAACTAGCATAGACCATGAGCATTTTTGCGGTAGTATATAGGTTGGTAAAAGTGAATTTGAAAAGATAGAAGCATGGGGTTGGTTACAAATGTAGTAGTTCTTCTACATATCATTGCCATGTGTCGTGAATGTTAAGGCATCATTATTATGAGCAAACAGATGATGCATGTTTGAAAAAGGGTCATAGGATTGTATAGTGACATTGCAGGAGTCCACACAACCACCTAGTCATGGCAAGACCTTGGGATGTCCTATAGAGTTGAGTAGGCATTAGAAGGAAACTGTAAGACATTATTAAACCCGGTCAATGTGATGCAGAGGCAGCAACGACTTACTATGATGGGCGTGATCTGCAATGCCTTACAATGTCAAGTATCTCGTTATGGTAATCGACAAATATTTATTGACTGGCCAAACAAAGCAAGACACTAGCAGGCTTAACTGATTTCACTGATGACTGGAAAGTGAAGCATGGATTTGTTTCATTCACTGACACTATAAATGCTGGAATCACAAAAGACACATGAAGAGAAACAAAAAGTGACTTATCTGTGATACTCCGTAGTTTTTGAGTGAGCAGGCAATTAGGGTCGTCTTTTTGAGGAGAAAGGTGGGAAATGGTGAGAGGAAGGAATAAGGAGGGCACTGGCATTGCATGGAAATTTTTGTAGTCAAATGAGGATATAATGCATATGACTGACAAAAAAAAAATAGAAGTGATCGTTGATAGTATCCTTCTGAAGATTCACCCAGTAGGAAATTGACAGTCCAATGCAAGAGACTTTTTGTGGGGATGAATTGGATGCTTCAGGAGCCTCCCAATGTTCAAGTCATATCATATCCCTTATATTGCATCACCTTTACACGAGTTGACACCTTTCTATATCAGAACAAACAAAATGAGTTTACAACAACATGCAATATGGCAACAGCTTGTAAACAAGCAAGAAGGAGTAATATAGGCAGTAAAGAAAACAAAAATCAGTACAGTGTTGGAAAAATTGATTTCACCAGATCAGGCCTGTGGGCATCTTACGCAACATCATCCAACCTGACGGCCTGACAGTATAATCTAATCACCTTACAATGACTGATCACACATCATCAGACCTAATAATACTGTGCTACAATGTGAGTTGGCTGGGTCATGCCTTATCATAGGCCAAGTAAAACTTGCAAAGGCTTAAGGGTCTCTGACTGCTCTGTATTGCATCAAGCGTAACTCAAAACCTCTGCAAGAGGCAAACAAGTAGAATGACTATGAATGAAAATTTGGTGGATTAGTGGTGTAAACTGAATATGTATCAATTTCAAAAGCATAGAAACATGTCTTCATCAACTGTATCATTGAGAAAATATAATCCATCCTTCAGGCCAAATGCTTTAATCATGTGGACCCCACGAACAAAATACTACATTAATATGAACTTCCTTTCCCTAGTCTCTTTGTACAAGTGAACATTTGGCCAGGTTGTTCATAACTTTGCTATAGACGGCTTGATTAACCTTACATATGCTATATCTACTGTGCCAGACTGAAGGTAACACCTAAAAAGCCCACACAGTCGAACGGGCACCGGTTTGTGACCCTCTGTGTTGACCAGAATGAAGTCATAGCAGGGACTTTGATTGAAACTGGGGTTACATCGCAAAATGTTGCAGCCTTCTGTCCAATCCTCTAGCAACTGATATGTGAGGTATATACACCGGTATGGTCGGACCTGTATAATATTTAGTCTGCGCAAAAACTGTTTGAGTATAATAAAGCATACTTTGATAGGCCTATCATCAAATCTCGCATCCACAACATTTGTGGAAAGGAACCTTTGTAGAGATTTGTCGAGATGGGAGTAGCCTTGAACCTCTTTTAATGCACTTGCATTAGTTAGTGCTGTTGGTGAACCAAGCGTCCAATGAGAGCTGTCGTCAATGAGGCCACTTATTCAGTCTTGTAGGTCCAAGTCTGAACCTGCTTCTGATTCTTGTTCACACTTATGTTGCATACTATCAGCATTGTCAACCATCATTTGGATATAAGACACAGCTTCCTGGTTTTCATCAATTTGGGCCATCTGTAGTTTACCAAATTTTAGTGGCCTTGAAGTAAAGTCAAATTGAAAGTATACCTGTGGGTCGGCATTTTTACAGTTAGTCTGCTGATATGCTTCATGAACTTCTTGGTGGAACCCCTTGCCAACCCAAGTCTCGTAATTGTTGGTTGCACCTTTCTGACGGATCTCTTCAATAACATGGTTGACATCATGCGTTTCTTGAAGTCAAAATTTTTGTTGTACTCTTGTTTGACATGCTTTGGAATCACGTAGTTAGTGGGTTTTATTTATGTACTTGGTTTCCTAGTCAATATATACTGCACAACAAGTCTTATAGTCAGAAATATATTGCTGGAGCCATTGGAGGTGCTCGTCTGTCATGCAATGCAGCCCTATCATCATGCGGTACTGAGCATATGCATGGATAAATAGGACAAGCAATGACCTAGGTGGCAACAAACTAACAATACAAGGGAGACAACACTAAAACAATAGAATAAGTGAAGATATCTGCCAACGAGCAAAAACTATAGAAGTCTTACCTTCAGTATATCTAAAAAGACTTGTCCGTCTGCATAATCAACCGTTGTCACATTTGAGAAGTGCTTGAGGCTGGGCCAGCGCGAAACATTTCACATGCTAGCGTAATATTGTCAGATGTAATGTAACATTAAAGTTGAATGGAACTTACTTCGCTGCAATACACCCTGTTACAATTAACATACCAGCACCTACTTACGCTTCACTTTTGTACTTCTACTTTTATTTTCCAAGTCACATGACCAGTCATGTGACTATTTACTTTATTTTACATTTTCAACTTTTCATAGTCACATGACCAGTCATGTGACATATCACCTGACCAGTGTCTAGACTCATCATGTAACCGGTCACATGCTAGACATCGGACTTTGAACTTTATTTATAACTGTACGGTACCTCATGTATTTTAGTATATATACAAGAGCAATACATGGGGAAGGACTCAGCGAGTCCTCCTGTTGTCTAGCACAACTAACTCACTGCAGCCAAAGGGGTAACCACTCCCCATCATCTTCTTTATAGTGTGTTCCTGTGTGCGCCAGAGTAAATAACTCTTGGTTGTTACACACCCTTTATTTCCATTTTCAGTGAGTATTCTAAGGAGTAGCGGCCAAAGATGTTTTCCCCATTTGCCTAGATCACCTGAGTGCAGTTTGTTGTATGAAACAGCTTGATAAGGGTCTGAATGGTCCAAAGACCAAAAGAAATTCTGATAAAATGATGAGAATATAACAAAAGGACTGAATATGGACATACCTCTGTCGCATAAAGCCCATAGTCTTGTAAGATATGCTCCGCCTTGCTTCTATTGTGTGCTTGGGCACTATTTGTAAATACTTGCTGCATTGTTGCTGTTGACCAAGCCTAAAATTTGCAATCAATATTATGTAGATTGTCATGATGCACTAGACACTTTGGGCAGGGGTAGTTTGCAAGTGCTGCTCTTGTAGCTGTGGTTGCACAAATTTCTCCGCCATCAAGGGCCTTGATAGGAATTCCTGGATATGTTATTCTTTTAACTTCGTCTCCGCACTCCATAGCTTCACCATGTGATGCTCGTTCTTGTAAACTTTTGAATATCACCCTAAAAACTTTATGATAAACCTCTCTTTTGAAGCATGCCCACTGAACTGTCTCAAATGCATTGCGATCAGAAGGATCACCAGGATCTGCAGGCTAGAAAGTGAAACAAAATCTGTGAGTGTGAGTAGAATATGGAAGATATCAATATAACACTTACCACCGCCATGTAACCAATAAGAACCCCACCACCGTTGCCAGAGGCATTTGGTATCTGTTAGGGTAGAAAAGCAGGCCATATTATAATGGGATGCTTCTGCACTTGTTTTGTGATATTTTCTTTATCAAGCCAGAGAAAAATATGGAGAAAACAATGTGGGTACTCGTCATTTTGTGGAAACATGTCCTAAAAGCAGTTTGCAATTAAGCCAAAAGTGTATATCTGCAAATAAAAGTATGCCAGTACCTGTATGTCCCACCATTTTTTACCTATATTAAACTCATTGTACATCCGTACCTTGATTACTATTCGGCCATTTTGAGAACAGAAATACTTGCGAGTAGGGTAAGGCATTATAAAGGGTGCTAGTGTTCTGTCTGTGATCCAATTTTGGTAAACTTGCCAAGGGTCACGGTACACAAACTCAAAATTGAATTTCTTGCCCAAGAATTTGGCGGAGACATGGCCATTCTGAAACTGTCAAACATCAGTGACCCTCCACTGCAGTAAACAAGGGAGAAAAAACTGACCTGTACACAGAGAGAGCATGCAGCTCTCAATGTGTTTTCCATTTCATTATAGCTGTGGAATGTTATAGCTATATCGCGTGCCCAGCCGTTATGAATCCCATAAAGCTGTGTGTTCACGGTTTTTTTACTGAACAGGCCTTTAACAGCGGTTTCTGCATATTCAAAGTCTGCACGAGTTCTGAAAGGAGCTCATGGTTTTTGATTCACACTTGACATGTCAACGTTGTAGTGTGAGCTGGACTTGGAGGGCATATCTGGTGGTATGATGGTTGGTTTTTTGATGCCGCTGTGGGGGTGATGGATAATTTGAATGTAGCTTGATGGCAATGTCTCCATGACACTGGAGTCTGGTACTTCTCAAGCTTGAATTGACGATGAAGGCTCAGCTGGACACTCTGCAATACTATTGCATTGAATGATGATGTCGTTGTCAGGCATTTGAGTGATCTAGAGTATAATTTGTCATTTGTAGATGCAAAAAAAGAAGTAGCAAACCTGTGTAGAGTCAATGTCACACTTACAGTGCTTGTGCTGTTGGCTAGAGTGGTTCTCCATGATACGTGCATTAAGGTCTTCAACTTGAGTGGTTGCCTCCACCTGTTGTAAATTTTGATGTCAGCAAGCTTCCACATGTTTGTCAAACTGGCAAGAGTTTTGGTGTGTTCTACAGAACTTACACTACATGCCCTCAGTGACTCGTTTTGTTCTGTTCCCCATGTTGATAATCAGAATGTGTGTCTGTAACCTGCATTTTCATTATAGAAAATAGCATGAGTTGAAAGGAAATGAAGAGAAACTGACCGATGGATGTATACGTCATTGGTTGATAGTGGTTGCCACAGCATCAGGATCGGACTAGTAGTTGGCACTTCTGTTTGAAAACATCTACTGCATCTTAGCCATTGTTATATAACCAGCTATATTGTGTTGAATCAGAACTTGCCAACAAAATGAGGGAAATTTGAAAGAAAGGTGGACAAAAAGGTTACAATCAGAGTGGTGTCAACAGGAGAGGGCAAATACCATGGGAACAGAATAGAAACAAAGATAGTCCAAGCCAGGGACAAACAAATAGTGTATTGGTCAGTGACCATCATCAAAGCCAAGAAATAGAAGATATGCATCAGCCTTCTGATTCAGATGAAGAGCTTGAAGTTCACCGAGACATGTCACCAGCAACACTATACAAGGTATGTTGCAACTCAAATTGATTGTTTTAAAAAAGATTCAGATACATTAACAATGTACTTGATCTTGAAGGCTGCTCGTAAGGCACAAGTTGCAGCAAATTCAGCTAGGGAGAGTGAAAAAGCTACACGACATAAATATGAAGACTTGTTGAACGATAACGGAGAGAAGTCAGACAACTCACACAATAGAAATCCAAGGAAGAGTTGAGAGGTCGGGGACTTGCAGCCTGGAAACAGTGATCACCACATCCAGACAATCAGGCGTATTGGACAAAAATTCCTCGTGACGAATATACTATGGTTACAAGATCCAATTAACATGTTCAAAGCCACCATGGATGTTGAGTGTGAACCTAAGTATAATTTTGTCAAACAGCATCAAAAATACAAGGGCAGCTACGTAGAGCATAATACCACACTTGATAAAAACTGGTTTGGGACTGGTAAGTTACAGTATAGCCAGTCAAGCACAGAAATTAAATGTACATAATTCCAACACAGGTCCGTGATGGGATGCAAGCACAGCTCTCCAATATTGCCAGTCATATTCGATCTTGTGGTAGTACAATATTCAACTGTTTGGAGGCCGACTTGAGAACATCTGAGAGAAGGCGGGGGAAGTCCCAAGGTCAAATTGGCTGGGGGAGAAATAAGAACGGAAAACTAACCTTTAGTCTATGGAACGTGGAGGTTATCCACCTTAACTACAATGGGAAATTTGATCTCAAGACCATATTCCTAATCTAATTTTGATGGTGGTGAGTAGCCAGCAAAGTGTCTTGTGACACCGGTTCTAACAAAAAAAAACAATTAAACAAGATGATGTCTTGTATAATCTGTGGACCTGGATCAGTGCTGCCAATGGAAGAGGGGAGCATTTTCCAAGGTCCACGAAACAACAAAACATTAGATGTCAAGTGGGGCCTTGATCATGCAACACCAGGTATGATAGCATGTGCAGCAATTCTGGTAAATCAAATCCCTCATTCAATTTGTAGCTCATAACTTACCCCTCTGCTAGACTTGATGGACTATCTCCCCCGATGATCACTTAAAAGAGCGGGGATCCAATTCAGGCATCAACTGGCACAAAGATTTTGACAACTATCTTGAATACCTTCAAAGTGGTCTCAGAAGGAAGAAAGCAAGCATACTCAGCATATTTAGAGAATGGGATAAGGCCCTCTTCCCGAACACAAAGCTTGGACTTGGAGGGCGGCTGAGTGACAACAATAGAGATCAAGCAATGAAGGATGTTATGGATGCTTTGGATAATGATGCCGAGGGGGGATCACCAGCTAATGGAGATGTTGAAGCAAGCGAAGATGAACACATTATTGTATTTAGAGCAATGGTGTTACAATTTCTACTCCTTTTATGGACTACTCATTTCTCTTGACTCATCGGTTATACCATTGGACCGATGACTCATTTCCTTCACGTATGTTTCCGTTTTCTTCGCAATCTACATTACCTAGTATAGTAGTTAGCCCTCAACAGGCAAGCCTCCCCTAGATAGGACCTAACTTCTATCACCGACCTTATTTCCTATAAATACCTTTGTAACAGTAGTAGTATTTCTTCAATACAATTCTACGCAGTTTACGCTTACAAAGCTAGACTCCTAAGATCAGACTTCTACTCAGAAGAAGACCAACTCTCGTTGGAAGAACTCTACTCAGAACTACATTCTCAAAACTTGACTTCAGATAAATCTCCTAGAAACCTCGACAAACCCTCAGACTTTGTTAAGCACTTTGTGTGTAACAAAAGAATCATATTCTAACCAAAAGTCCCACCTATTTAGGTTTGGGAAGAAAAAGTTGACAAGACGTCGCAACGACCAACAACCAGATCCCAGAGAGCAAGAGGAAGCTCAGACAACCCACAAACAGCAACACCACCGATGTCATCCCAACAAGGAAGGATAGCAGCACCACCCCCCTTCCCCCAACCAGACATAACCCGACTCCACACCAGAGAACAAGCAGACACTTTCTACAAAGCCAGAACACGTTGGTTACAGTATTACGCAGAAAGCCACCCCCAGCTAATACCCACACACAACACGACCCTCCAGTAGTCGTAGAAAACATCTACGACGAGAACAACTTTGAAAAATATGCGGCAAATGGTGACCCGATACCACCTCCCACACCACAGATACTCCCCGTTGCACCTGCTCCATCCCCTATCCCACCACCACGCATTATGTCTAACGCTACAGCTTCCAAACCCACGATGATTGGGAAAATTGATGACTTCAATGGAACCCCAGATAAAGCCCAAAGGTGGATATTGTCCACCGATCTACACTTTGATATTAACGACACCATCTACAACTCCAACAAAAAAAAAAGGTATACGTAGCCCTCAGCTACATGAAGAATGGCAATGCCGCCTCATGGAGCGAAGCCAAGATGACCGAATACAAAGAGAAGAACGCCTACCCCATGTGGGCAGACTTCATGAAAACCTTCACAGCCAGTTTCAGAACGGCAAACGTCAAAGGAACGGCCTTGGCCACCTTGATGAAAATGAAAATGGAACAAGGAGAAAATGCAGTAGCATTTAACTCAAGATCCATGCTAGATGCTGGGAAGAGCGGCATCAACAACGAAGCCATGATCATGGTTTATCAAAAGGCTATCTGACCACCCCTCCTTCACGGGGCACTCACCGGAAAGGAACTACTCACCATCGAAGACTGGATGAGCACAGTGGCGAACCTAGATGCCAACTAGATCAGTGCCAACACTATCTCGGAAGGAGCATGGGGAGCCAGAAACAAAGAAAGACAGAATGACAGAAACCACAAAGGTGGACCAACCATCAGAGCTAGAAGATTGACTAAAGATGAAGAGAAATCAAGGAGGAAAGAGGGAAGTTCCTTCATATGCAATGAGAAAGAACACATAGGAAGGAATTGTAGGAACAAAGGAGAAACTCCCGAAAGAAAGGTGCGTCAAACCGAAACGGAAGATGACACCAAAACAGTGGTGGAAGAAGACAAGGTCCAAAACATCATGAGGATGTGGAGGGAGTTAGGAGAAGATCAAAGAACAGAGGCAATGAAAGAATTAGAAGACAAGGGTTTTTGAAACAACGGACTACCCCGATGTTAGTACTGTCAAAAATGGCAACTGTAACAATAGCAACGATCAATGTTAACTCTTTACAAATTGATTGCTTGTTAAAGCAGAAAACCATCGGAACCAAAGCCCTGATATATTCAGGAGCTACAGACAACTTCATAGATACAAAATTTGCCATCAGACACAGATTCCCCCTCCAAAAACTCACAAACCCTATAACGTGTAAAAATGTTGATGGAACCACAAATAAAAACGGAAGATTACACATTTTACCTATTAAAGGGTGAACACTGAAGGACAAAATAGGTTCACAAAGTTCCTATTAACCGGACTAGACGGAGAAGATGTGCTGCTAGGATTTCCCTGATACAAAAGGTTAATCCAGTCATAAACTGGAAAGACAAGAAATTACCAAACTCGGACAAACACTCAATCAGGATCAACAAAAACACAACGGAAACAAGGATCAGGACAACCATGATAGAGGAAGATGAATACAAAACCATTCATAGATACGTATCCGACCAAACACCCTACCCCCTAACCACAATCAGATTAAAGGTCAACTCGGCTATGGAACACGCGCAGATTCACGGAGAGAAAAAGGAGCATACCCTCCCAAATGAATACAAGGAATATTCAGATGTCTTCAACAAGAAGAAGTCAGAAAAACTCCCCAAACGACGGGAATATGATCATGTGCTCAACATGAAACCAGAATTTGTACCAACAGATTGCAAATTATACCCACTAGCACCCAAGGAAGACAAAGCGTTAACAGAATTCTTAACGGAAACTACAGAAAAGGATACATCAGGCCAAGCAAGTCGCCAGAAGTATCCCCCTTCTTTTTTATCGGCAAAAAAGATGGATCGCTCCGACCATGCCAAGACTACAGGAAACTAAACGCATACACCGTGAAAGACCCTTATCCACTACCCCTAATACCCGATCTCATCAAAAAAGTCAAAGGAGCCACCATATTTACAAAACTAGATCTACATTGGGGCTATAACAATGTAAAAATAAAGGAAGGGGATGAATGGAAAGCTGCATTTAAAACCAGCAAAGGAGTATTTGAACCAATGATCATGTTTTTTGGCATGTGCAACTCACCGGCAACATTCCAAAGACTGATAAACAACAAATTCAAGGATTATATTGACGAAGGGTGGATGATCATATACATGGACGACATCCTCATCTTCGACACCAATACCGAAAGGCTGCGGATCCAGACAAAGCAAGTTCTATAAAGACTACGCGATAACGACCTGTTTCTCAAAAATACACCTTTGAGGCAGAAACCATTGAATACTTGGAAATGATAGTTTCCCACAACCAGGTATCCATGGACCCAGCCAAACTCGCTGGGATCCGCGATTGGCCAATCCCAAAGGACCCCAAAGGCGTAAGGAAGTTCTTAGGTTACGGAAACTTCTACAGAAAGTTTATCGGTCATTACGCTGACCTTGCCAGACCCTTGAATGCCTTACTAGAAAAGGATAGGAAGTGGAACTGGACCCAAACTGAAGACAACGCCTTCAAATTGATGAAACAAAAATTCCTCGAATCCCCCGTAACACAAATTCCCGACTCCTTGAAACCATTGAAGATTGCTGCAGATGTTATGATAACACAATTTTTGGACCTTCCCTTTACTTTTATTTCTCCGCTTTAACCTTATACTTTAGCTTTTACACATGGTGCCATGCGGCACTTCCCCTTTTGTCCAAACTCCTCTTTCTAGCGCTGCGTTGCCTTTCTTCTTATTACAGACTCAACTCTCTCACACAGTGAAGCTGGCCATGCAGGCTAGGCCCCATGACATCATCAGCCACTGTCGCTATCAACTGTATAGTACACATGTACAAATAACCCTGTAGTAGTATATATACACCAATAGATCCAGGAGACTCCTCAGCGAGTCCTCCTGTTGTATACCAACTAACTCTCTGCATCCTAAGGGGTAACCACTCCCTCTTCCTTCTCTTTATAGTGTGTTCCTGTGTGCGCCGGAGTAACTAACTCTTGGTTGTTACATTAGGACTCGCTCTTCTACTCTCTCGCACGTTTGTGCAAAAAGTCCCATTGGGCACCCAGACTCCAGGGTGAAGGAGATTGGTTTATTGATTGGGAATATCCCGCATAGCAGATAGGTGCGCTCTTTGTGACAGCCTTGTAGTGCTTTTGGAGAAGAACCAAAACCTTCAATACGTGGCCCCCAGCGTTAAGGGGAGTACTTAGCTCAGCAGTCGGTGTGGAACCGCTGTTGATTAGAATTAAATACAAAACTTCAATTTCTCTTTCCTCTGACCAGGCCGGGCACTTGCCTCTGCCAGTTGGAGAAGGGTTGACAGCTTAACAAGCGGACCACCCCCTGACAACCGTTCGGACCAGGGTTTCTTACAAATACTTTTTATATAAACTTTCAAACACTATAGTGTGGGTAGTCGGAGATTGAGATCTGATACTCAGCTGGGAAGAGGTAGATCCGCAAATAGCAAGCGGGGACCCCCAGTTACGTTTTTATTACTTTACAAAGAGAACAAGTCAACATGTTATCGCAACAAGATATGAACAGTCTGCTGCATGCCATGCATGCACAGATTGCTACGTTAACCTCGCAACTCGCCAAGCTGCAGAACAACCCCCCTGCAGCAACCCCCTCGGTAGAGAAAAAGTTCAACAAGAAAGTCGAAGTTGTCGCTGACCCTGGCGCCTTCAAAGGAGACAGAGCATGATTTGCCGAATGGTGGATCAAGCTCCAAATTTGGGTCAAGGCAAACTGGGACGCGTTTGCCGACGATTTTGAGGTAGCCACTGCGGTGCTATCTCGACTAAAAGGACCTGTGGCGGGTCAATACGCCCAAGTAAGATTGCAGGAATGCTACACCGCGGGAGTGTGGCCAACCTGGGATGATCTCAAGAAGGAGATCAAAAAATACTTCAAACCACAAGCTGAGCATGACTGGGCGCGTCAGCAAATCCGTTCCTTCAAACAAGGAAACATGAGGACAAATGATTACGTTACCAGGTTCCTGGCCCTTTCCATCCAAGGAGGGCTTGGAAATGAACACGCAGTAGAACTGCTGGAACGCAATATGAACCCTCGCATTGCAGAACAAATCTATCTGCAAGACACTAGAAACGAGAACTTGTCCCTAGCGGCCGAGGAAGTACATCGAGTCGGTAGAGCCATGGAGCTTTACCAGATGCATCAAGGTGGCGGGTCCACCACCAAAAACAACGAATCCCAGAGGCGCCCTGGGTTATCAAACCAAAAACAACAACACTCTCATGGGTTCCAGCCATTTGGGCTGCAACCAGGTTGGGGTGTCCCTATGGATATTGGCGTGGTCCAGGGCGGACAGACGCGCAGATTCACCTGGTACAACTGTGGGCAGGAGGGGCACATAGCCCGAAAGTGTCCAAATGGAGTGCAGGCCGCTCAACAAAAAAATAATCAAGGGTGCCAGGCGCGCCAACTAGAGTCCGAGAAACCAGACAATCGGCTCCAGACTCTGGCCGGTCGTTTGTACGACAAAATCCGGGCCATCTTCTACAACCAGCAGGTTGCTGAGATGAAGACCCAGGGAAAAGAGTTCGGAGCTTAGGTCACTTGGGTGCCTTTGCTCCTACGGACAATGAAGTAAACCACAACAAGGTGGCCCCTGCTCCGGGGTGTTGCACGAGCAATAAAGGAAAGATGGGGATGGCTCCCCAATTTGTAAATAGATTCTTAAATTTATTATCAGAAGTATGTACTTGTATGAAGCAATGTGACTGTAACATAAATGATACTACCGCTGCACCGGCGTCTCCCTTGGAGCATGGCCCCGGCGAGACAAACACTAGGGTGCTTGATTCTGATAAAAATAAAATAGAAAAACATGTAACTTTCGATACCCTTCCTTCTTCTTTGGAGCCACCCTTTCCCAAAATCCCAAGGCGTGTGTTGATGTGCACATATTTATTCCAAAAGGAGATCCGTTTAGACATTGGTGTGGAAAACCTTGTCCGGGGCATAGTACACCCAACCAGCGCACTGCTTGATTCAGGCGCTAACGGAATCTTCATAGATCAGGTCTGGGCGGAGCAAATTGGACTCCCCCTTGTAAAATTAGATGTATCTATTCCCGTCTATAACGTTGACGGTACGCTTAACGCGGGTAGCTGCATCACGCACAAATGACACAGAGAACGAGTCACCGCCAAAGCTACCCAACTAGGGAAGATTAATTTAATCTTAGGCTGGACCTGGCTATTTATACACAATCCTGAGATCGACTGGCAGACAGGGGTTGTCACATTGTCACGTTGCCCTCAGGAATGTGTAAATTTGGGTAAACCAAATCATGTCCGTCACAACGAATGTCTTGAGAAGATAAACGCTGAAAACATTCATGAGCTCAGACCTTTAGAAAAGATCAACGATGACGATAATGAGGTGAAACCCGAAGAAGAGATTAAGAGGCTGGTACCTCCCGAGTACCATGACTTCTGGAAAGTCTTTTCAAAACATAAATCAGAGTGCTTCCCAGAGGCTAAGCCTTGGGACCATGCTATAGATTTGAAGGACACTTTCAAACCGAGAAAAGGACACATGATACCACTCTCTGCTCCAGAAAGAGATGAGGTATCAAGTTTCATAGACGAACAGCTTAGGAAGGGTTACATCAGACCTTCCAAAAGCCCTATGACGTCCCCGGTGTTCTTTATTCCTAAAAAGGATGGAAAGAAGTGTATGATTATGGACTATTGTTACGTGAATGATCACACAGTTAAAAATGTGTATCCGCTGCCTTTGATCAGTCAGCTAGTAGACAAATTGGCTGGCGCCAAAATCTTGACAAAAATGGATCTCAGATGGGGGTACAATAATGTACAAATCAAAGAGACAGATGCTTGGAAGGCCACATTCACGTGCCACCGAGGATCCTTTGAACCCCTCGTTATGTTCTTTGGGTTGACCAATTCACCGGCGACCTTCCAGAGCATGATAAACGAGATCTTTGCAGATATGGAGAACTGTGTCGTCATTTACATTGACAATTTGTTAATATTTACGAAGTTGGACGATGAGGCTGAGCATGACAGGATCGTGCAAGAAGTCCTTCGACGCTTACAGGAACGGGACCTATTCATCAAACCCAAAAAATGTAATTTCAAAGTGAAGGAAGTAGACTTCCTTGGTATGATCATAGGCCAGAATGGAATCAGGATGGATCCTGAGAAAGTTCAAGCTATATTAGATTGGCCAGAACCTACTCGTGTCAAGGGAGTTAGGGCCTTCCTTGGCTTAGGGAATTTCTACCGAAGGTTCATCGAAAACTTCGCGAAAATCACGAGACCGTTGAACGATCTCACCAAAAAGGACATCGTTTGGCACTAGGGCACCAAAGAAAAGAAGCTTTTGATAAGCTTAAACAAGCGTTTACAATGGTGCCCATATTAGCATTTCCAGAATTAGACAAAGAGTGCCGGCTAGAAACCGACTCTTCAGATTTTGCTACTGGGGCTGTTTTGTCAATTAAATGCCCTGACGATCTTTGGAGGCCTTGTGCCTATTTATCGCATAGTTTGTTGCCTACAGAGCGCAACTATCAAATATACGATAAGGAGATGCTGGCCATCATTAGAGCTCTAGAGCACTGGTGGCACTACTTAGAAGGTGCTAGACACCAATTTGAAATCTGGACCGATCATAAGAATCTGGAGTATTTTATGACGGCCCAAGACTTGAACCAAAGACAGGCTCGCTATGCGGTGTACTTGTCAAGGTTTAATTATAAATTGATTCATAAGCCTGGAAGCTCCATGGGGAAAGCACATGCTTTGTCCAGAAGAGAGGATCATGCCAACAGCATCAAAGATGATAACAAAGGTGTCACCCTGATAGACCAATCAAGGGTTGCCAATGTTAGAATCGGGCAGGATTCCGATCTTCTGGAAGTCTTCAAGAAAGACATTTCCTCAGAAGAGAAGGCGCGCCTTGATGGCAATGAAAACTATTTATGGGAAGATGGGATCTTCCATTTTAAAGACAAAATCTATGTGCCTGAGTCCGCAACGATCAAGGCAATAGATAGACATCACAACACTCCAGTGGCTGGGCACCCTGGGTGGCAACGAACAATGGAATTGATCTCCAGAAACTACATGTGGCCTGGCATGGTCAAAGACATACAGGAATATGTAAAATCCCGTTTGAGATGTGCCATGGCAAAGAATTCTCATCAACTGCTGGCCAGTAAACTTATGCCAAATCTGATACTAGCTGGTCCTTGGCAGGATATATCGGTGGACTTCACGACGGATCTGCCCGAGTCAAACGGGTATGATTCAGTAATGGTGGTAGTAGACCGCTTCTCCCAAGAAGTAGTATTCATACCTACCAATAAAACCATTACCGCCGCCGGGACGGCAGATTTATTTAAAGATTTTGTATGGTCTATCCATGGGTTACCAGAAACGGTTATCTCTGATAGAGGACCACAATTCACTAGCAAATTTACGAAAGAATTATGCAAGATGCTGGGCATCAAACCTAAATTATCAACAGTGTTCCATCTGCAGACTGATGGACAAATGGAGAGACTCAACCAGGAGTTGAAACAATATCTCCGGATATTTATTAATGACAGACAGACGGATTGGGCCAAGTGGCTAAAGATAGCCCAGTTCTCGTATAATATCAAACAGTTGTCGGCTACAGGAAAGGCACCATTCGAGGTTACTAGATCATACCTCCCCAGAATGGGTGTAGAACCTGACAAAAGCAAGAACGAGGCTGCTGGGAACATGGCAAAAGACATGAAGTCTGTCTTGGATGAAACACGCAAGGCGCTATTTAAAACTGCAGAGCAGATGAAAGACAGGGCAGAGTGTAGACGCTCCAAGGCCCCCAACTACAAGATCGGCAACCTGGTTTGGTTAGATACCGACCACTTAAAATTAAAGGATTGGCATTCTAGAAAACTGACCAAAAAGTGGTTTGGCCCTTGCTGGATTAAGGAAGTCAAACCCAACGCGGTGGAGCTGGAACTCCCAAAATAAATGAGGGTAGTATCCATGGTCAATGTTAGCCATGTGAAACCCTACAAAGGGCCACTGCCGGGACAGCATGTAGACCGGCCCGGACCGGTGGTAGTCACCCAGGAAGGTGAAGAAAAGTTCGAAGTCGAACGGGTGGTGGATGCACGCTTGAAGCGTGGTAAATTAGAATTCCTAGTCCTATGGAAGGGCTATGGAGACGAGGACAGAACATGGGAACCAGAAGCCCATCTGGACAATTCCCGCAACACTGTTCGCGAATTTTATTCTAAGAATCCCTCAGCTCCGAGGAAGCTTAGAGGCATGGATTCAAATCTTTTTAATTCTCTTTTTCAACCTATGCCCGAAAATTTTACCACTACCTCCGGTATTTGGTCTCGCCTGGAAGTCGAGCCTTAGCAGGGGGGTAGTGTTACAATAACACAATTTTTGGACCTTCCTTTTACTTTTATTTCTCCGCTTTAACCTTATACTTTAGCTTTTACACATGGTGCCACACGGCACTTCCCTTTTTGTCCAAACTCCTCTTTCTAGCGCTGCGTTGCCTTTCTTCTTATTACAGACTCAACTCTCTCACACAGTGAAGCTGGCCATGCAGGCTAGGCCCCATAACATCATCAGCCACTGTCGCTATCAACTGTATAGTACACATGTACAAATAACCCTGTAGTAGTATATATACACCAATAGATCCAGGAGACTCCTCAGCGAGTCCTCCTGTTGTATACCAACTAACTCTCTGCATCCTAAGGGGTAACCACTCCCTCTTCCTTCTCTTTATAGTGTGTTCCTGTGTGCGCCGGAGTAACTAACTCTTGGTTGTTACAGCAGATGCCAGCAAACACGCCACAGGAGCAGTATTAATGCAACCCGACGACCAAGGACAATGGCACCCATGTGCATTTTTCTCCAAAACTCTATCCCCCGCTGAAAAGAACTACCAGATCTACGACAAAAAATTATTAGCGGTAATGAGAGCATTAAAAGAGTGGAAACACTTACTTTTGGGAAGCCCCCACACAATCCAAATCCTAACGGATCACAAGAACCTGACGTACTGGCAAGAAGCCAGAAAACTCACACCACGACAGAGAAGATGGCAGCTGGAACTGTCACAATACAATTATACCTTGGAGCACGTACCAGGAACCCACATGGTGGTACCCAACGCACTCTCAAGAAGACCTGATTTATATGTCAAAAACAAAGAAGATGACGATGAAACACCAATGATACCCGCCTCGGCATTCCTGTATCACACACAAACAATCAAAGACACAATCAAGCAAGCCATGCTCACAAACGATAATTATCCAGGAAGAACAAAGAAAGACAATTGGAGAAAGGAAGAAGGATAGTTCTTTTATCAGAATAAATTACTGATTGGCAAAGTAGAAGAACAAAAGACGATCATCAAGGATCACCACAATTCCCTGTCCACAGGACACCCAGGAAAGCTCAAGACCTACCAGTTGATCAAAAAGGCCTATAGGTGGCCAGGAATGATGAAACAAGTGGAAGACTATGTGAAAGGATGCGCAACTTGTCAACAAGCAAAAGTAAACACGCATCCCACCACTGTACCATTAATCCCAAACCAGACCCCAAAAACCACAGAACCAATGAAGTACCTATCCATAGACTTCATAACAGATTTACCAGAATCTTCGAGATACGACAGTATAATGGCCGTGGTAGACCCAGGACTTAGTAAGGGGGTAATCCTCTCACCTTGTCATAAAACCATTGACGTGCTCAAAAACGCACAAATCTTTCACAATTCCATCTTCAAACAATTCGGATTGCACGATAAACTCATATCCGACAGAGGACCACAGTTCGCCTCTGAAGTATCCAAAGAACTCCACAAACTCCTGAACATTGAAACCGCACTCTCCTCTGTGTATCATCCCCAGACAGATGGATAGACAGAACAATCCAATCAAGAACTGGTGCAGAGACCAACACTCACGGCCCGAATTTTATCCAACCACCACCTGACCTTGTCAACAAAGAAGAAGAATACAAAGTAGAAAGTATTCTTAGACACAAACCCTGGAAACGCGGGCACCACTACCTGATCAAATGGCACCATTACCCTCATTCCGAAAACTCATGGGAGCCAGCAGAACATTTAACCAATGCTGCGGAGATACTGGAAGCATATAAGAAGGACCACAGACTGCATTGAAGAGACATTCACCCCACCACCACCAATCCTCTGTCTCTCAACACAGACATGTCTACCTCCAACTCTACTGGCTTCCCTGTCACCACCTATTCCGTACCCGGCGAAGCCAACATGCTAGCCAACAACCGAGTGTCCTTCCCCCATGGGCAACAACACAACCAAGCCAACGTCTCTGACGCCATAGAACTAATGTCAGCCAAAGATGCCTACATTTATTTATTCTACAAAACAGAAAAACGCTACCCCCACGCATACCATGCTCTTTCCTCCATGCATACCTTCCTTGCTGTTGACCTCGTAGCTGACAAACAACTAAAAGCCATAGACTCACTACATTCGTTGGAAAGCGAGCATTCGTGGCTCAACAATCAGGACTTGAGTATCTGTCAGGCACTCCGGATGGAAAAATGAGTTTTGGAATCTTTGGAACGACGCTTGAGGATGAGCTCCTTGAGTGGGCAAATGGACGCGGCAAAGGCATATTTGGAATTAGGCGGGAGGACCTTGCTAACAGAAGCGCGCACACGGATAGAGCAAGACAGTTGTATGAGTATTCCTCCACCCGGTTTGTCCCGCCAGTCCCTATCATACCCCAAGCAGACCAGTGCTACCCCCAAGCTCACTTACCACATCGTCGCCCAACAACCTCCGTCCACCCTGTCAGCAGAAGAATACATTCCCACCGTCCCAACCAGCCCAATCTTGCAAGGGTCGAGCCCCTCCAGTCCCCGTTCCATTGGGTCGAACCCAAAACCACCGACATCCCAGTCACCTCCACCTCGACCAGTGCCAAACGGCCTAACCCGTTGTTGTCTGACAAACTGACGAGGAGCCCGACGTGGCCAGCAAGAAGTGATACTCCAGATCCCTGCCACAATCAATGTAGATGATGCCGATATGATCAACCAGTTGTATGCAGGAACATACGACCTGGGAGATGACAATCCCCCCACTCCCCAATCCGACACTTTGTCTAACACTAGACAAAAATACCACCAAGATGTTCACAATAATGCTCCCTACTGCCAACGCTGCGGTTGGAGCGATCATTGCACATACTACTGCAAAGCCTATTACTGCCCCAATTGTGACCGTCATGCACCGGGACATAGTTTCAATTGGTGTCCTATTCGTATGGAAAACAAAGATAGGGTTCTAATGGAGGGATTACATGGAGACGTCAGCTATGACGATAGTTACAACATGGATGGTGAAGGCACCAAATTTTGGTGAAACTCGAAGCAAGTAAGGGGGTAATGGTTATAATTTCTACTCCTTTTATGGACTACTCATTTCTTTTTACTCATTGGTTATACCATCGGACCGATGACTCATTTCCTTCACGTACATTTCTGTTTTCTCCGCAACCTACATTACCTAGTATAGTAGTTAGCCCTCAACAGGCAAGCCTCCCCTAGATAGGACCTAACTCCTATCACCGATCTTATTTCCTATAAATACCTTTGTAACGGTAGTAGTATCTCTTCAATACAATTCTACGCAGTTTACGCTTACAAAGCTAGACTCCTAAGATCAGACTTCTACTCAGAAGAAGACCAACTCTCATTGGAAGAACTTTACTCAGAACTACATTCTCAAAACTTGACTTCAGATAAATTTCCTAGAAACCTCGACAAACCCTCAGACTTTGTTAAGCACTTTGTGCGTAACAAATGGGGGATGATGATCAAGGCAATGGTTATCATAGTAGTGTGGCAGAAGAGAGGTCCTGAGGGGACAGAGTGGACTCAGCAGTCTTGTCGGATATGGACATGGGCCAGTTCAGACACCGTACATAAATATTGATGCAATCATGTTCAATTCAGGATGTACTGTCTGAAAATAGATGCTCTGCAATACTTCCCATTATTAAGCACTGATAGAATGGCCGCCTGGACTGAGCACATGTCCACTGATTTTAGGCTGCCACTTTTGGATCCGGAATCTTCATCCAAGTCAGTGCTCAACCCAATATACCCTTATCATCAACAATACTATCATACCGCCTTTGACTCTCAGGTCAGGTCACAAACAGTCAAAGTAATGCAGCATTTATTGCTCATGGTGATACAACATTCAAATTCAAGGATCAAGTTTTGTCAATTGCACGGCTCACATCTTGTATATTTACTGTCATAATGTAAGTCTCTCCTTTGCTGTTCCAATATCACTTGACTTATGACATACAAACTCTAATATTTGGCACACAGCATATATAAATCCAGCTTCCCGAGCTCAAAACCACTTGCATACACTCCTTCCTCTCACCCAACCACCATCCTGTTAAAATAATCATCTCCATCAACAGTCTTATTATCAAGACCACCGCATATGGTACATTATCTTTCTTTGCCAGCCTTGATGAAGATAGCTCACTCACTCTTCCTTGAGGTTTATCCATAACATTTACTTGCCATTTCCCTAGACCTTGGTCCTCTGTGTAAAGCTTTACCATGCCTGATAGCTCACTCACTCTTCTTTGAGGTTTATCCATAACATTTACTTGCCATTTCCCTAGACCTTGGTCCTCTGTGTAAAGCTTTACCATGCCCGTCAGCTTTGATACTGCTGGATGTAGCTTGATGAGGGAGATTAATAGACTTCAAAGAAGAGTGCCTTGCAGAAGGTAAGTCATCAACATCCATTGCTGTATCTCTCGTATTCTCATCAGCAAAACCACCATTGTTTCTGTTTCTGGTCCCAGGTGCAGTCAGAGAACTTCGAGCAATATAGAGACCATAATCAGCGGAAACCGTCTCTCGCTGGTAGTAGCTGAGTACTCCGGGGGCCTGAAGGAGGACTCGTGTCATTCTGTACAAATTGTATCTCACTGATGATGAAAATAAATGATCATTTCTATTTGTATTTGAGATACATGATTATCAATGCAAACATGAAAAGTTTTATTATGCTGCAATAATAAAATAATCTTGGAGTCTGATATCAAGCTATATGACCAATTTTAGCGTGAGAGACTGAGAAGCGTGATATGACCATGTCAGAAGTTGCATTGAAGGATTTTTATGAAAAGTCCATATTTCCATGGTTGTCCGGAACAAAGCCATTGGGCGGATCATGCATATTTGATCAGAGCAGTCGGGCAAGGCTAACCATCCTGATAACTGTAATCCAACCCAATTTGTGCAAAACTTCATTATTTTCAGGCCTGATAAGGCCTCTGTGCAGTGTGTTGCACATTACTAGGGCCACAATTTCCTTACAACCTTATTTGGCCCTATCAGGACTGAAATGCTAGAATGCATTTTTCTGACAAGTAAATAGATACATAGTCCCAAAAAGCAGACTACAAAGGTGGCAGGTTCTTATCACTAGAGTATTTGCGGCCACGGAGCTCACAGGATGGAACTGGTGGTGCAGGCAAACAAGCATGTATGGGTTTGGGAGTGTCATCAGCAAATCAAACTACTTTATATAGCGGCTTATATGATACTATTGGTGCGAGCAGTTGTTGGAGAAATTTGTTTTCCCATGTAAGGCCTCAAAAGGCTAGTTTATGCAGTTAGGCTTCGATCCTATGATAACAGTCAAAATGTTGCGACAAGGCCTTGTAAGCCATCATCAGATCACACCTGAGTATTATTGTCCCAGTTATATGGCGCTATGTATGTCACTCTTGAGGCTATATATGCCTAACTAGCATAAACATAATAGCACCTGTGTGTTGTTGAGATCATGATTAATACACGCACAACATCAATCAACAGTATTACTCACTATTTCAGAATGACTTAGGTTCTACAAAGAAAGCCTGAGGATATCTGAGTCAGCGGCTATTTGAGCATGAGGAGTACAACTTAAGACTTACTGGATGGATATTCAGGAAGCCTTAAATCACAGTGACACTACAGTAGTTGGGTTTTTGTTGGGCTTGTTTGGACATCTCTGTCAGGGAGGAAACGGACATGATGATGCAGAGGATGAAAACACGCAACAATGTGCCATTATATGTATGATGTGGCACCTTGTGGAGTACCCCACAACATCACATAGGAGACTTGGGTCTGGATCTAGGCTTGGACCATCTAAAAAGAGAATCAAGCCACATGGTTTGATTATCATTCGGCTTATCATTCATCAAATCTTGAATTCATTATCTGGTGTCTGCCAAACCTAATGATTATTTTGTTCAACATTGTATGAGATATTTCAGACTTTCCCCTCCTTTTGGCTCCCTCCTAGACCAAACTCGATATTATTGTCACCATATTGCCAACCTGGTACATCTTCCCCATTAATCCCATCATCACCAGGACCTCTGTCATCTCGCTCTTCATTATCCAGAGGCAGCTCTTCAGTGTCTTTGTTTAAAGCACCCATTACTTCCTGCATTTCTTCAGACCAGTCTTCATCATCTTATTGGCCTCCAAGACCACTTTTGGTGTTCGGGAACAGCACCTTATCCCACTCACAGAAAATTGTGAGCACGCTGGCTTTTGTCTTTATTAAGCCACTTTGAAGATACTGTAAGTAATTGTCAAAATCTTTGTGCTAGTGTATTCCAAATTGGGTTCCTCGTTCCTTCAAAGGTTTGTCGGGGGAAAGTACCCATCAAGCCTACCAACAATTAGTTAGCAGCCCAATATTTATTTAGCATTTAACTTACCAAAACAGCAGCAGATGCTATCATTCCTGGAGTTGTATGTTGGAGGCCCCATTTAACATCCAATGTCTCAGTGCTTTGTGCTCCATCATAAGGTGTCCTTTCTTTTGTTGAAAATATTGAACCAGGTCCTCGGACAATGCAGGATATCACCTGGACACATTTTAGCTATAATAATGTCAATCTACAGGATACGGCTTACTCACCACCTTCAAGAGTGGATTCAGAAATACCTTATTGATGTCAAACTTCCCACAATAATTCACATAGAGAATCTCAACATCCCACAAGCTAAAATATAAGTTCCCTTTTTTATTCATCCGCCAACCAATCTTCTCAATAAATTGTTTTCGCCTTGCTGCCAATGTCTTCAGGTTAGCCTCTGAGCAATCAAAGATTGCACCACCACAAGCCTGGAGATGACTGGCACTATTTTATTGTTGTGCTTGCATCCCATCACAGAACTGAGTAAGTGTTGTTGAGTCCTGGTTCTGTTTTGAGCACCAGGATAATGAAATTACATACTGCAGAGATGAACCAGTCCTGGCTTATGATTCCAATCTGTTATAACGTCAAAACCAAACCACATCAAAACAAATTCGTTTAGCAGGACAAAGAGAATCTCCAATAACCCTTGGTGCCAATACTGCAAGATGTTTAGGAGCTCACGCCGATTTGACAAGCACTTAGAAGCTTGTAAACGTCATCACAACAAGCTTGCAGAGGCTTCATCCTCTCAAGGCAACGGCTTATACTTTAAGGATGATTGTATGGCTCCCCAAAAATGGCACAAAATAGACACAAAGATATGCACAATATATCCTCTACTAGTTTTAGACTAATTTACCTTCAAATACCTTGTAGCCCAGTCCCGAAGTTGATTCTAACTCAAACACCAAAGACCACTTCAATATGGATTTGGTGCTCAGTTCTGAGTCATCACCAACAATCCAGGAATCTGCAACAGATCACGAAACAGAAAATGAATACCCCTCAAGCTTTATTCAGGTTACACCCTCACAGTAGCATCAACAAACCAACCATTATTTTCTTGGATGCATCAGCTAACCACAGCAGATCTGATGTCTGTCACTGGAATGACAAACTGTGGGCCCCATTCAGAACCCGTTCAGACTTTGAGTATGCCTAAAGTACTGTGAAAGGGCTATTCAGCAAGGAGATTGTTAATTCTCAGTTATGCGGAATGCACAATGGGTGGGCATGGGAAACTACCATTATATTACAAAACAATATTGACCTTGAAAAGAGCTTGGCACTTGTGTCCTCAGGTGAGCTTATTCTTATTCACCTGAACATCATTCTAATGCTAAATTGTAACATAGTTTAAAGAAGTGCGCATCTCTGCCGAATACTTAGGCGAGACATTCCAATTCAGCTTTATCAGGAAAAATGGGGGTAGCTATATAGAGCACTATAAGTAGTCATAAAGCTGTTATAGTGGTCAAACCTGTTATAGAATCTCTGCCATCTATAGAGCCTCATATAGCTCTATAAATGCTCTTATAGATGTTGGAAATTGTTGTGTGGCTGATTGAAAAAAATTAACACAGACAGGATTTGAACTCTCAACCTGCTAGTCAGCTCTTGGGTGACTAAGTAACCTACAGGCACACATCACATTTATCCACTACACCATGAAAACTTATAAAATGTATTGTACAGGTGTTATATATTGATCTTTTATGGACTTAGATTATTTTTTTACTCATTGTCACTACTTATATTTGGATAAATCATTATTCTTATTTTGTGAGTATCAGGGATACAAACTACTATTTCACTAATACAGGCTACATAATTAATTAATACTGGATGATTTATTAGCCCTTTTAAGCACCTTGAACTATATTATAACTATGACCTTTACAGCTATAGGAGCTATGTAGGCTGCTATAGGCTATAAGAGCACTTATAGTATCTTGCCTATAATAATATACTTGACTCCAAACACTTTTGGCCTTTTTCTATTATTGAACAAGTTTATTAGATTAATCCAGAGTTTGAGGGAATTATAGATACTTCTTCCCTTGGTTAAAATTTTGCCTACTACTGTGCTATAAGAGCTATAAAAGCTATAATTGCACTGATAGTACTATAGTTTCTATGAATGCATTTATATATATAGGTGGTGGCTATATAGCAAAAGGGTTTTTCCTGATGTTTGTGTACCGTGACCCTTGAGAGGTATACTGTGACTGGATCACTGATAGTAGTCTCGCACCCAAGATCTTTTGGTACCCCAACAAGAAATTCTTTTGTAAGCGTAATGGCTGGGTGGTCCTCAAAACAAGAATTTATGTTGAGTTCAGCACTGGTGACAGATGGTGGAATATACAGGTTTGTTTTTGTATATTACATGTGCGTTCCTTACTTTTTTCTTTCAGGATCAACTCCCCAAGAACAATATTCCCCACTGTTTCCTTCCCATTTCCCTTTGGCTCGACAAAGGCAATGTCACAAAATGAGTACAAAAGCACCCAATTATTATCCGCCCAATGTTCTTACCACGCAAAATACGGAATGCTTCAGGTAATGGAGGGAGTGTCCTCATTGATTTCATGCCTGTGGTAATTTATTTCTTACTGTTTCACACAAAGACCTCTCTTTATTTTGCTATAGCCTGCAGACCCCGCAGACTCATCTGATCGCAATGTGGCTGAGACACTAGAATGGGCCTGTTTCAAGCAAAAAGTCTATCACAAGGTCCTTGGTGTTGTATTCAAGACTGTACAAAAACAAGCACATTATGGGGAGGCAATAAAGTGCAGTGATAAGTGTGATAGATCAGTACACACTGGAGTGCCAGTTAAATCCCTTGACAGAGAGGAAAGTTGTGCAGTTACAGCAACATGTATCACTTTAGCTAGTTACCCCTGCACAAAATGCTTGGTTCACCATGACAAGCTACACAATACCAATGGCACATTTGAGGCTCATATTGCCAAGGCCATGCAACAAGCATATATTGCTTCCACTCAAGCAGGTAATAAGAGCAAAGCTGAGAAAAATTTGCAAGGCCAAGGAGGCAAGCCTATGTTCTGTGGTATTCTCTACTATTAGCACCATTGATAACAAACCCCAATTTCATAGAATTTGTTTTGGTCTATGCATCACTCAGATCTGTATCTTGCTGTTTCATATGATAAACTCCATTTGGACAACTTAGGAAAGTGGGGAAAACATCTTTGGCCCCTACAGCTTGGTGTCTTAGCCAAAGATGGGAACAAAGGCTAATTAGCAATAAAGTAGGTCTTTTCATAGCTTTACTTGACTAACATCACTCAGGAGACTTCAATGGTAGCATGCGGGATGCTTCCCATTGGCACAACCTCAAACATTTCACAAATGTCACCACAGTTGATTATGCAGACAGCCAAGTTTTCTTTGACATATCAAAGGTATGAGCTTTTCACTACACTAGCCTTTGAAGGTGGTTACATTTTTTTTCATACTGTAGTATATATTTCCTTGTGTCATCCAGCTTCTGCCTGAAGACTGTTCACTGGTGCATTGTATCCGGGCCTATGCTCAATATCAGACAATGATAGGACTACACTGTTTGACAGATGAGCAGCTACAGCAGATAGATAGCATTATACTGGATTACAAGAATGCTTGCAAGGTAAAAAGCATTGGACCACTCTTCATATCCAAAGTTTTGTCGCTATCTGCATTGATAAACTTTTACTGATTTGTTTCAAAACATTATGAGAAATCATTCAATTTCTACAAGCAACACTTTGTCAACCATGTCATCAAAGATATCCAACAAAAGGGCACCACCGATAACTATGAAACAGGGATAGGTGAAGGAATTCACCAGGAGATTTGGCAGCCATACAAGCAAACATATTGTAAGAATGCAGATCCACAGGTATGTGCCCCACTTAAACTATGCCATGATGAACATCCTACAACCGTTAAACTACAGATGGCCCGAATAGACAAGAACCAGGAAGCAATTGCATACATACAAATGCTGTTGACGAGCATGACAAGGCCTGCCAACAGCAAGATGCCAATTCAGAGGGACCTGATTCAGAAAACAAACACAACAGAGAGTGCACAATAGAGAGGACAGGATATAGTTCAAAGAACATTGACTTACACTGGACACTTGGCTCTCCAACAAGCCTGAGTGACTCGAGAGCAATGATGATCAGTCAAATGCATTCAAGTTTTGACAGATCTCTCTGGAGATTTTTTTCTACAAATGTTTCAGAAGCCAGTCTTGGCGATAAACCTATTAATGTATGTTGTTGCTTTACATTCACTTATGCTGATGCTAATATCACTTGATAGATTCGAGAATACCACTGCCTATACCTCCGGTATCAGTCACAAGAGGACTGCACTGAAGGCCACAACATCCTGAGGTGCAACCCGCAATTTAATGGAGTAGCTTGTTGTGACTGTATCCTCATAAACACACAGACACCAAAGCCTAGGCCAGCTCAACTTTTGGGGATATTTAGGTGCTATCTCAGGTCCGAAACATATGACATTGCACTTGTCAACTACTTCAAGTCTTCCACTGGGAAGCCCAGAACAAGGTGGGCTGGTGCTCAACTTTATGAGGAGAATAAAGAGAGCCATTTTGTGTTGGTCAAGTACTTCATTTGTGGAGCGCATATGATCAAAGTGTTTGGTATGAAGGAGGACCTATTTCCTGAACAATATTATTGATGGGGATATGTTCTTACGGTTTCAATTCTGATTCTTCTCATTACGCTTGTACTGGTCACTGAATAGAATGATGTTCACGTTTACTACTGAGTACAAAGCTTTATTGAAAGACCTGATTTATATGGCCTTGTGGTCCCTTGAGTAGCCTTGCAGCGCATCCTTATCTTTCAAGTAAGGCCTAATCAGGTATGATCATGGTATATTTATTTTTAGCATGATCTTATACAGTCTAATATACTCTGATAATCCCTTATTCATTCCTTTTGCGTTCTGACAAGGTAGTCAGGCTGTGCCATGCTTGCGCCAGATTCCAACAGTCCTGACAAGGTAAATGGGATTTTTACGACAGTAACCACAATCTAAATAACAATTTTGGGCAATACTCTAATGCATTACAAGACATTGGGAAGGAGCATGTGATTTCCTTTCCATATTGTGATGCCTGTTCCTTGGTAATTGCCGCACACTGTAAGAACCATTTTATTATTTTCCTATCTTCGCTATGTCTTGGTTCTCGAACGCCTTTCCCGTCACACCTCTGGCTCTAGGGCTAGAGGTATCATTTGCCGTTTTACTTCTCATAGCCCTCACAGGCTTTCTTAACCATCGCTACCATTTTATATCACAGATCAGAGACTGGGTATCGCTCCCGACCAGCCAGCACACTGGGTAGGGACTGGTAGTAGGCATCTCGCCAACCAGCTCCAAGCCCCAGTAAAGCCTGGATACACTAATAAACGCCTTATTCAGGATCGTACCTCATCTTGAGGATACGGTTCCTGAACACGCGTAACAAACCTCTATTATTAGTACAAATCTTTCACCGCTGATTAATCAAGTTAAAAGTTGTACAATAGTTGTTCTCCCTTTTTCTTATTGGCCGATTGATTCCTCAGACCACTTTTCGTATATTCTCCTTTCGGTCTGAGGAACAAACAGTTCACTATATAAAGCCTTACCTATTCATGTATGGCTCCTTAGTTTTCTATTACTGAATTTACCCGCTTTACTCCTCAACAAGAACCTTTGAAGCTTACCTCTCAAAGTCCTCTACTCGCTATATTTACTAGCGTCTGTCGACCTCAAGCTCATCGAACCCCTTACTCTCTGCAAGTGCAGAAGGAGACAGGTTTCGTTTTTGTTATAGTTTATCGTTGCCTCACACACACCATATGGTCACTTGGACAGAGCTGCCGTTTCCTGACACTTTTTTGCAGACCTCTTTTCTATTGCAACTTTTCCTTAACTTTATAAGGCCAACCATGTTCCAATATTTTGACAAATTATGACATTTGTTTATAGTATGAGAAAACATGCATTGGCCAGGGCTTGAACCTGGGACTCCAGCTTTCATGGTCTGGTGCTTTACCAACTAAGCTACCAAGGCGTACTTGAAAAGCATACTGATTGGTTGCATGCCCAGAAGGTCCAGAATCACTGTACACGGGTGCGGATCCCATTGTGTTGTGATATATTTGTGACTAATATATTCCATCTTTCGCAATATTTCAGTGATGGCCAATTTGTTGGTCCTTCAAAGGACCTTATCAATGTTCTCCAATCCTGCCCAACAGGCCAACTTCTATGATGGTGATACCACCCAGCAATCATTCACGACTATTTCATTTCCAGACACTCAATTATAATTGGGCATAGGTAGTGCTGATAACAACACTTCTACTAATCTTGTGTGCCCATGCCACACTCACAGCACAATTTCTGTCACTACCAAAGTTCACAAAGCCACAACACTTCTCACCATAGTTGCTTCGGTCCCCAGGATAGGTCATCATTCTGATATTTGGTGAGCTGTTATATTATATATAAAATACTGCACAGTTCTACACTGATATTACAGTGGTGGAGAATGTCTGGTAGAACCTCATTTTGGTTGAATATTGAATATCAATATTGTGTTATTGCTGTAGAAATCATAGGATTTGTATCATACACAATGTTTACTTTCAGAATATAATACTATCAAACAGCCCTGCCTATCTTGTCCAAAATACACAGGAACGTGTGACTGACATATTTTGGTGGGTTTCCCTTGGTAAAACAATTTCTCAAATTTTCCCGAAGACTTGACTGCAAAGATGTAGAACCAATGTAATGATTAGTCAGGGCACCACAACGACTCTGTGTCACTCACCCATCCCACCATAGTAATAGCTCTTTCACATGCTTTTGGTGAGTAACATTGCCGGGCCCTTCAAACCAATCCAGAACATTGCTGTAAAAACCTAACAGATCAAAGTCCCCATCAAAACGGCGCCATGAACTAACACTCAACAATGCAAAATGGAGCTGTCCCATCATCTAGTCAATTGCTTCTGTTAAATTCTCTTCTTGACATACCTATACCGCAGTGTAAGCTATGGCTCTAGAAGTCACACTCTTCATCCCCAGGAGCGCTGCAACATGACACCTTGTGGATTTTTCTCCATGGTGAGGTCTATCCCAAGGTACACTAGCCAGCCTGTTATCCTCTTGAGCAGAAGACGGAGATGTGAATATGAGTTTGAAAGTCTGATAAATATTCAGTCAGAAATTTATACCACAACATTGATCATACCTTCAGGAGCAGTGATGATTGGAACAAGCCACAATCAGGATCCTCCTGATTGTATTCAGAGGGTGATTCATATAAAAATGTAGGCCATGAATCCGCAGTTACAAGGAAGTCACGATGACACTCCCGGACATTCTTCTGGACCCTACAGAAAGGTGACATCTTTATTCTACCAGTCAGAACTTTATCAACTCACACATTATCAGACCAGTCATAATCTATGGGGCACAACAAGGAACCAGTTGTTCGATTCTCAAAACCCCTGTTGTCCTTTGTAGAGGTATTTAGAGGTTGTTCCAGTGGGTGGTACATTCCAATCAGCCATGATACTAGTGCATACTTCAGGTTACTTGCATTATCTCCACGGGCATTATTAGCGCCTTTGCGGAGCTAAAATATGAACAAGTTATCAGTATCAGTGGTATCACCTGACTATATTTACTACTCACATCTTTGTAGAGCTCGTCAAGTTGTTGAATGTCACATTCAACCAGCTTACACTTCATGAATGGCAAGTATATCATCATCTGCTGGTATCCTTGAAAGATATGCTCTTGCCTGTAAGGCTAATCAGTACTTTGGTGAGTTTGAGTGCATTGAGGGACAAGGAACACTCACTATTTTGTGGGCACTGAATCCAGTAGATCTTCATCAGCACTGATGCGACATCAGTTGTTTTCTCCCACAAGCTCCTCCACATCATCAAACATGGCAATCAGCCTGCATATGGCTCGACCTTTGTTGACTAGAATATTTTGTTCTCTTTTTCATTTGAAGTCAGCAGATACTCAATCTACAAAGAAGCAAGTGACTTATGTGCAATGTTTTTTTCCACCTGATTGGAGCGTGTTCAATTCGTCCTCTAAAATAGAGATGCGGTGTTTAGCTCTGGCATGAGCTGCAATAGCACTGTCCTCATCGTCACTGCCAATAGAGGATATTATTGACTGCTGGGACATGAGAGGAGAGATGGTCATACCAGAGATATTGTCTGTTACAACAACGGCTTTATGGTCCAGGAAATTGGCTAATTTGATGCTACAACGAGAAAGTTTTTCAGTCCAACATGGTGACAGCAAGTGTTTGCGTACCTTGGCACTTTCAAAGGCCAGAGACCCGGAAGATAGATGGGCCCCCAAAGTGTTTCAGTGTTGCTCTAGGACAGACATCAAGATCATCAATATACTCGGGCCATGCAGAGAGTGTGTGATACAGAAAAATGGCAATGATATTTTAGAAAACCCATGTAATCATATTGAATTTAGCTCTGGACACTGGCAATAGACAGATTGCTTGTGGAGTATTTCTAATACTGGCACCATCAGCTATTTTACCGATCGACTAATAATTGCCATACTTTGCAAACTCAATCACTTGCCAATGTTTTATCAAGATCTGAACCATTTGCCTTGACCCACTGAGTCTGTGAACCCTGTAGGGTGGTTGCGGCGCATTTTTCTGCGCATTCAGTAGGATTAGGATCTATAATTTTGGATACAGTACAAGGAGGAGACAGCATATCAGGCAAACAAGAGAGTATGATTACAATCTCTGCTAAAACCAAATAAGGTTTGAGTTGGCGCTATGCGAAGACCTCTAGTAACTGGTAACCTGTGACTTGTGACAGGCTTAAGATCATTGGGATCAATTGGTCGGGCCATGTGTTCTATTTCTGAGTCTTGCTCCCAGTTACTGGCTTGGTTGTCCTGTTTTTTGCTCCCATTTGGTGCTTGTTTATTTGCTCCTACTCCAGGCTGCTTTCTGACCCAAACCATAGTTTTGGAGAAACACACTGAAGCACAGCAATTGACCATCCATTCACAACTTCTAGCTTGTAAGACTCCAATAGGCAATCACGAAGGTGCAGAGAAGTACTGGGTTACTCTAGGTGGATCTTTGCCAGGGGTGCAATCAAAATGGTAAGCACATTTCTGCTCTAGTTCATGTTGCTTTTGAGTATCACCTAACCATAGGGAGTGCATAAAAGCAAAGTGGACCAGCTAGAGATTGAACCCAGGATCTCTGTCTATATATAGCAGTGTTCTACCAACAAAACTACCAGACCTTATCCACTTCAGGCAACCACTTTGGGGGGGCTCTTAGCTTGATCATCTTCACCAAAAAGATGGGGCTAAGAGCCCTCAATACCTTGGTCCTTTAGAGGTGTTTAGGGTATTAGTCCATTGTCTATGTCCATATAGTGGGGACTAAAGCTGATTTGGGATAATACCTTGGTCCTTAAAACTAATTGGTGGATTGATCCATGGTTCAGGTTCATAATGTAGGTCTGAAATTAGATAAGTTTAGTATCTTGGTACTTAAAGGTAAATAGGGGATTGATCCTCAACCATATGTAATTATGAGATAATACCCCCCATTTATTGGAAAATGAAGAGGAAACAGCCACAGCATTGGTCCTTGGATCAAATGAAAATACAAGCAACTATAGCTGTGATGGAAAAATCTCTTGAGACTTGGGATTTGGCCATAAATCAATTCCTATATAAGTGGCTAAAGCTGAAATAGAATGGTTTTAATTTTATCCTTGAAAATGCTTATAAAAGTGGTTTACTAATAAGGTAGAGGATTTCTACACATAAAAAAGCTTTTAGACTACAGTAGTGGGTTAGTCTATCATACTAAATATGTCTTTCAATAAATAGCCTTCTGAAAAAAGTCAACTTCATCATAAGGTATGAAGTAGAACCAAACTTGCTGAACTAGAATAATAAATTTCCCATGGTTTAAAGTTTGATTCACCAAGATAATAGCTGGCTCATATAGTATAATATTCTTCTTAATCTATATGTAAGTTGAAGTTAGGCTATGGTTACACTATGAATCTGGGGGTTGATATTATAATTTAAGTGTTCAGGGAATCATTTCTATCAAGTCATGACCTAAAAATTTATTTAATATAACCCCTGTTATTTTGTAGGTTTCTGTTAATATTATGTGGAATATTCAACGCAGAATGATTTGAGGATTATTGCAGACATGGCATTGCAGATAGTGGGGGCCTCAAACATCAATATCTCATGATCAGGAATTAATATGTATAAAGTTTGTGCATGGATAATGATTGTGGCTGGTGTCCTTTAACTACAATGTGGTGTAGGTCATATTGTATATGTTGGGATGGCATCTTGGCTAACTAGGCCTTATTGTATATAGCAAGATAATGCCCTGGGGGATAAGACTGTTAAGTAGGATCTGGGGAGAGGAAAATAGAAGATGTCCTGGGGTACAAGGGCATCAAGAAAGTTGTGGGATAAGGCCCATTGATCATGGTCAGGTGATACCCTATGAAACAAGTGTATGGGACAAGGGTTATTGTGTGTGGTGGGATAATGCTCTAAGGGACAGGTTATCAAACAAGATGTAAGACAGAGCCAATCAAATATAGACAGATAGTACCCTGAGGAGCAAAGCCCCTTACCCATATTTTGGATAAGACCAATTGCTCATAGAGGCCTTCACATAAAATATGAGATAGGACATGTCCTGGATGGTGGGATGATACCCTGGGGAACAAGGCCTTGAGATATATTGTGGGACAAGGCCTCCAGATTGAATATGGGGATGGGGCCCATGTGGGATGGTGGTGTGGAGAATAAGGCCCACTACCAGCATATGAGATGATGCCCTGAGGGACAAGTAATAAAACTAAGTGAAATTCAGCCGCTGCCCAAGAGGCTATAGAAACAACTGAGGTATTTCTATACTAAACCCCCTACTACTTATAGTCAGAGGTGCTACTTGCTACAGTATAATGACTCCTAGGAGTACAATGGCTGCTTTGGCAGAGACCAGGTTTATCCAATTTTGTCACTCCCACTTGAGTGCAACCGTAGTCCCATAGCTTTAGAGAATTTCCAGTGTTTTTCATGAGTGAGGGGTTTAGTGAGAATGTTGGCAACCATATCTCCTGTAGGAACATATCTGATTACTGCCTCTCCTTTTGATACTAACTCATCTCGGATAAAATGATATTTCCGTTGAATGTGTGTTGTGCAAGCACAGAACTGTGGATCTTGTGTAAGAATGATAGCTGCTTGATTGTCACAGTGCAATGTTGTAGGTCCATTTTAAGCATGTCCAATTTCTTCAAAAAATGTCCGAAGCCATGCAAGGTGTTGTCCAGCATTGCTCAATCCAATATACTCTGACTCCGTGGAGGATAAAGCTACCATGCTTTGTCTTTTGCTTGTCCAGGAGATTGCTCCTTGGATGGTGATAAAAACAAAGCCTGATGTTGATCAAGGCGTGTCTGGGTCTCCAGACCAATCTGCATCTGAATATCCATAGAAATCCATGTCCATGAAGACATCTGTGCCATCATAACATAGTTCCATGTCCCTGGTTGCTTTCACATATTGGAGGACACATTTTGCAGCTTCCCAGTGATGGCTCTTTGGAGCTGAGCTATGTCTGCTTGGTATTCCGACAATGTAGGCAATGTTTGGGCGGGTTCCGAGCATGGCATACATGAGGGAGCCTACAATTGAGAGGTATGATGTTGGCATATTATATACATTACAATAGATTCTTCATTCTTGCAGTCACTTTCATTCAACTATTCCGACATTCTGATAGATTACATAAGTTTCCTAATTAGGATACATAAAAGCGCACTCATCCTACCTTAGACACCTCAGTCATTTACCAGAAAGACTGAGAGTCTTTTACTTTACAGTTCTAGTCATCACATCATATGACACTTGACACCCTTCAATATGCATCTTGTGTTGCACAATATCTTCCCCTGGAGCATTTGCGAGGAGTTTTGATCCATGGGCCATTGGTGTCCATACTGGTTTGCAGTTTTTCATTCCAGTACGCTCCAGGACTGTGTCAATGTATTGGTGTTGCAATAGGGAGATTGTTTTGTTTGAACAATCACGTCGGATTTCTATTCCAAGGATGTATTTTGCTTTTCCAAGGTCCTGCATTTTGAATATGGATTCAAGTTTGGCTTTTGTGATATCCATGAATTTTTGGGATGAAGCTCCTAGGAGGAGGTCATCTACATAGACAACAACAAAGCACATTTGTTTGTTGTCCTGGAATACATAGAGACATGTTTCTGCATTTAGTCTTGTGAAACCGAACTCCTGGAGCTTGCAATCAAAGGTTTTGTTCCATGTACGACCAGCTTGTTTTAATCCGTAGATGGATTTCTTCAACCTCCAGCAGTATCCAGGTTGGATAGGAACACCCCCTGGAGGAAGCATGTACAGTTTTTCTTCAAGTTCTCCATTGAGATAAGCTGTGGATATGTCCATTTGATCAAGTTCTAGGTCGTACTTTGCTGCCAGGGCTAGAATAATACGGATTGACTCTAAGTTTGCAACCGGAGCAAAAACCTCCTGGTAATCACTCCCTTCAGAAGTGGAACAGTGTCATATACTGCATTAGTATTGAGACTTAGGAGTTCCTCGTCCAAGGCAGACTTCCATAATTCTCCACCCGGACATGATAAGGCTTCCTTTAGTGTTCTTGGAAGGTCTGTGTTTGATAGACCGGTACTTGCTATTCCAGCAAAGAATGTCTCCTCTGTATCGGATGTTTCTTCATGAACTTCAGGAGTGTTAGGTTTCTCCATGGAGTTGTCATGCAGTTCTTTTTGAGACTGTTCCTCATCTGAAGTCCTTTGATAATCTCGGTTTTTGTCTGCAGGACGGGTCTGGTGACTGCTTCTGCGTACTCCTAGGACTTCAGCAGGCATGATTGCTCTTTTAGGAACTTGTGCAGGTACTCCAGGGAGTAGACACATTTGTGTGTGTGTTGCCCCACTCACTCCTGAAGGTGTTGATTCACTCCTCAGAGGTGTTGGATGACTCCTTGGAGGTGTTGTATGCCTTCCAGAAGCTGATCCAATGGACAGGCTGTCTAGCTGTATTCAGACTTTTTCCACATCAGCTGGCTGTATGTTGAGGGGATGTCCTCCCATTGACTGTAACTCTACTTTGGCTTTCCGTTCTGAAGATGGCCAGTGTTCAGGTCTTGGTTGTAGAGAGGGTGTTTTAGCTGATCAGGTGCTCCCACTGCTCTTGGAATGTCTCCACGGAGGTATTGCCCCACTGCTCTTGGAACATCTTCATGCTGATATGGTTCCATTGCTTGTGGAACATCTCCTTGGAGATGTGGTTCCATTTGCAATTCATTTGGATCTCGGATCCGAGGGTCAGGATCATCCTCCTCCAATGTTTTTTGGTCTGGATAGTGAGCATTCTCTGGAATGAGTCCCTCCCACTGATCTGTGCTAGTGTCTGTGTTCCAGGAAGCAGTGTTATCCTTTTGTACCTTTCCGGATTCATTGAATATGACATGCCGACTGGAAAACACAGTCTGTTTTTCAGTGTCTAGGAGTTTGTAGGCTTGCTTTCCATGTGTGTAGCCAATCATTATGGCTTTGCACCCCTTGGAGTAAAACTTCCCTTGCCTTTTGTCTTTTGGAATCAAGGCATATTCTTGGCATCCGAAAGGGCAAAACAAAGTTGGATCAACTCTCCTTTTAAACAGTACTTCATATGGGGTCTTCCCATGGAGTCCTGATGCTGGGCTGCGTGCTGTGATATATGCAGCTGTTTGCATGGCATCTACCCAAAATGACTTTGGGAGCTTGGAATCATAGAGCATAGTGGTTGCTAATGTAGCTCATGTCTGATTCATGCATTCTGCAATGCCATTTTGTTCTGGAGTATCTGTAGCTGTAGTTTCTTGGATGACACTATCTTCTCGGAGTTGATATTTGAATGCATTGCCAGTATATTCTCCTCCCCCATTGCTCCAGAGGAATTCTGTGTACAGTGGTGTGAAGTGTCCTTCTCCCAAATGAGTTCATCTTTCCTAAAGCACAAGGTTCACAAAACTCTGGGGTTCCGGTAAGGGTGTCTATGTCCTGGAGCTGTCCTTTTGTAACCATTTGTTGCAAGTAGTCTATTCTCCAATGTGTGCAATAAATTTACATCTACTGCTGCAAAATCTGACTCCGGGTTGATTTCGGGTTTTGCTTGGATGTGATAAAGTCCTTGCTTGTGTAAGGCAGTGAGGATAAGTTCCTCCTTTTTCCGAACTTCACAAGTGTTTGACCCTGCTGGAAAAAGTGTTGATAACCCCGTTTTAGACAATTTGTGGACAGAGACGAGTACTAAAGTGAAGTTTGGCACAAGTAAGACATTTGACAGTGCAATATTGTAGTCCTTTTTGCCAACAGTTGCTTGTAGGATTACTGTTCCAATGCCAATGGCATTTACAGAGGATTCATCCCCAAAACTGATTGTCCGCGGAGGATGCAGAACATGGTATGTTCTTGGCTCAAACCAGGAGCGGTGAGGGACCATGTGGGATGTTGCTTCGGAGTCAATGATGATTGTTGTTTTGGTTTTATTGGGTTCCGACACAAGGTAAGCTTGAATGTGTTTAGCAAGGGGCTTGGAAATATGTACATGATCCAATGCAATATGACTCTGTTCCTCCTTGGAGTCAGATCCAGATGATTGCTCCGCCGTATTTGCCTTTTCCTTCTCTTTTCCTCTATCCTTGTGTCTTTCCTTTCCCTTCTTCTTTTGACCTTTTCCAGCTGACTGAAGTGTTCGACACTCTGAAATGTTGTGTGATTTGACTTAGTGGAAGTCACACCACTTCTCCTCGGATTTGAGTGCTGATTCAGAACCTCCAGGGGCCTTCCCTGACTGTCGTGCAACTTCTGCAGTGATCCGGACCTCAACTGCATCAAAGATAAGTTTATTTTCTTCAATCGTGTTGATTACCAATGACTGAAATATTTGCCATTCAGGAGTGCATGGGAGAGATTGGAGAAGAGCAAAGGCCATGAGTTTGGTATCAACTCCTAGTTTCATTCCGGAGAGGTGTGAATCAATTGTGCGGATTTTTGCAATGTGGTCCTAGATAGGTGATGTCCTATCCCAGGACAATTTGGTGAGTTGCTAGAATGAATAGAAGGCTGAGGCAATGTTGGACGTCTGATGGAGTGAGACAAGTTTATCAAATAACTCCTTGGAGCTGGTGAGGTCTCCAGTCCTCATTAGGAGGGCATCAAAGATGTGGTCCTGGATGGTTCCATGTGCCTTCTCATCCTTAAGTATCCAGGTGATTTTAGGATCCTCTGAGGAGGTGGGCTTTCCTGGTGAGAGCTTAAGCTCCTCTCCAGTAACAACCCGGAGAACTTTTTCCCGACGTAGCTTTGAGATGATCCGGAGTTTCCATATCTGAAAATTGTTGGTTCCAGTGAGAACTGGACATGTGGATGTATCATGTGCTGTGGTCATGGTTCTGAGGTTGTCATTTCAAATAAGAATTATTTCCTGCATAGCTTTTGCACACCAGGGCTCATAACCTAATAAATCTAAGTCAAACTCAGCCGCTGCCCGAGAGGCTATAGAAACAACATTATTATTTACCTAAGTGAAACTACAATAGATGTTAGTTTAAGGTGATCTCTAATAAATGTAATGTAACATATCTCAGCCGCTGCCCGAGAGGCTATAGAAACGGCTGAGGTATTCCTATACTAAAACCCCCTACTACTTATAGTCGGAGGTGCTACTCGCTACAGTATAATGATTCATAGGAGAACAATGGTTACTCCATGGAGTGGTGGCTATGCTCCATGGAGAACAATGGCTGCTTTGGCAGAGACCGGGTTTATCCGGTTTTGTCATGGTATAGTGTTGTAGTATTTCTGGGCAGGCAACGCATGACCAGCCGTCCAGACTCTCATTGTTTTTTACTGAAAACTGTATACCACACTTGATCATAATATGTGTACAGCTGGCTAATTTTGACATAAATTACTTTTTGGCACCATATATGGCATAACATATATGGTGCTGGATCATTACATATTCATGACTGGATCAGACTCACTGTACAGGAGCGTGCAAAGGAAGGTAGCACCACTGATCTCTGATTTGATGATGCCATCAAGATAACTTGTGAAGCCTTCCAGAACAGTAAGATAATGTTTATTTTACCACAAAGTTGGGCCCAATACGAGCTCTTCCTTCACCATATCCACCCACTCACTAATTCAGAAGATTGCGTGTAGCAAAAGAGGACTGCTTGCTTGTGCAAATGTAAATATGTCGCAGTATCTGGAAATTTGAGGTCAGAAATCAGCCTATTGCAAAGATGCACAAAGTCTATATGAAAGGACACTCATAGGCAAGGAACAAGCACTTGCAGTCAGGGACAAGCACCGGAAGACTTTGGTTACGGTACACAAACTAGCTTGGCTACATGAACTGTAAGGGCGGTATGGTAATGCTGAAATATTACATAGGCAAGCACTCAAAGGGCTAGACAAGGAACTAGGAGATGGACACCCTACAATGCTATCAATGGTTCACAGTTTGACTTGGTGTTGTGAGGTTTGTGCCTCCAAACACTGAAAGGCAAGGGAAAATACCATGCTGTTGAATGTATACAAACACTATTGACTGTGAACAACTTGGCAGAGGTTTATCAATCCCAGAAACAGTACAACAAGGCAGAATATCTGTATCAGCGAGCCCTTTCTAGAGAAGAGAAGCAACTTGGGCCTCAATTTTCAAGCACACTTACAATAATCTATGACCTTGCTACAATCTATTGGAGCTACTGTTTAAGTGGACACTGAGTGGAAGAGAAGAACAGCTAAAGCCTGAACATCCAAACAACCCGCTCACAGTATATGGCCTAGCACTGACACACAAAGTATGAGGTCTGAAAATTGAAGCTGAGGCATTGTATAAAAGGGCGCTTGCTGGAGCAAGGACACAGCTGGGACTCGGGCATCCACATACCGTTGCAATATTGGAATCACTCACTGACTTCATGCGAGCTGGCAAATGCGTAGCAGTTTGAGTGGGCTACGCAGCCTTTGACATAGGTCATGTCTATCCAGAGCATTTCAAAAATAAAGCAGTATGTAGGGTCATACAAATGCACGCTCAGCTTGCTGATCTATGTCAACATCATGATGTAGGTGTCACAATATTATTTTTCGGAAGTGTACTTATAGGAGACCATAATATTATAGAATAGAGATTCAGCCAAAGTTTCAAGATAATCAAATGGGTTGAAGAACACACAATGTAAGCACAGTCGGTGCCATATCCACTCCAGCTTCCAAACCATCTAAGCACACATAGGATGAGACTTAGTATTGACTCTTATTATTGTCAGAAAAATCCATTTTACATGATTTGGCCTAAATTGGCCTGATATGACTGTCAGAAAAAAAGAGATCAAATTAGATACAAAAGATTGCAAATAGGTCAGATTTGATTTAATTCAGGATATTCTGTGTGATACCTTTGATCCATCTGAGCATCAATGACATTGTGATTCGACCAACTTTACTGAAGGGTACAATTTATTTGGTCAGACTAACCACAGTGATAGTACTTACCAGCATGGCCTGCACATCCAGGCTGAGGACACCAATCAAGCTATCTTGGTACCAGCAATGGTGGTCATGTCTGAATGGACCAAACATGTCTGACCTGGCCTGATCATAAGTCTCATTGTACCAAGTATGCCTAATAATAGCTTTTTGAGCCTTGTGACACAAATGCACAAAATGAAAAGGAGAGCTAATAGTTGATTGAAAATGTAATATCTGAACAGTGAAGTACATAGAGTAGTCTACTGTGTTGAACAACATTTGTACTTCCATGTATAAGACACAGCCTCAATCTCCTGCAAATAATTCAGTATATATTCTGTACATTAGAATAGTCTGAGTGCACCCACCTTGTTAACGATGTTGGAGCTTGCCAAATCTAAGTGAAGATATTAGATATTAGCAAGCATACATAGAAGGATTACTGGTGCAGAACATACCTTTGTATCAGATTTGATGACTGCACAAAGTTGTTGACCTGGGCCATATTAGCCTTGATCAAATCTGAAATACCTTTCTAAGCCTGAAAAGGATAACTAAACACAAGAATAAGTATTGTGAAATGTGCCAAAACACACCTGTGTACTGATAGCAATACAATTGAAGGCTTGCTTGGAAGTGATGGTGTTGGACAAGATGGATTTACTTAGGAACTTTGCCCACAGTATATATACACTCTCTGAGGTCTGGTGGAGCCTCAGATGTCATGATTAGTAATTATAATATAAAATAGTGGATGAATCTGAATCCATGTTACTCACATGAACTAAACAAAAACTAATCTTTGACAATACCATGCCATTGAACAGCAAAAAACAATGTCGTGATTCTATGCTCATTTTTGAAGAGACTTTGTCATCTGAACATAGTTTAAAACCTTCTTCATACAATAGCGCTGCCTCCACAGTCCTCGCACATGCAGCAAAGGGTCCTAGTGACCTTGAGAAACATTGGTTAAAGCTACATGGAGATGTAGGAGCAGCAAAGCAAACAGCAAATGCTGCAGAGCCAGTAGCTGCAGGGACTCACCTGTCCCAAACATCACATTGTACCCCCTTGCCAGCTATGCCAACCACACCAACTAAAGATACTCCAGTACTGAGATATAGATCAACTAGCACCCATACATCTGATGGTGTGCTCTCATATCTCAGTGGTGGAGGATTCGGCCAGGGCTGTCCTGTCGACAGAAAGGGACACTATAAGTACAACAAACAATATAAATACAATCAACCTTTCACATTTGCAAGTCACACCACAATTAATGAAGATGGCAGTGATAAGGACTCAGAGGATGTTCATCATGATGCTGGAAACAATGAGGTGAGGGATTGGAATATAGTGAAAACATTCAAAGCTTACTTTTTCTTGCCAAGCATCAGTAAAGTGTCACTTTTCTTTGAAGATCTTGACTCACCTTGAAACTGTTTTAAGAGGAATTAAAGGCATTAAGACTGGTTTTGTGCCAGGGGATCTTATGTCTTTTCAAGATAAAAAAAGTTTGATTAAGGACAGTCGGCTTCTTAAACTTCACTTAGTACAACTTTGAACAAACTTATTAATTCTTAAAAATTCCATAAGATATTGAAAAGTAGCCTCTAAAACAAAAACAAGTTATTTTCAAGTAGCTTTGAATAATGAGAATAAGAACAAGAGGGGGAAAAAACTGTACTATAAGCCATAAAAGAAGGATCATAGTTCCATACGCAATTACTACCAAAATGTTTGCACTGAGCGGTGAGTTAAGGAAAATCCAAACATATTATATTTGCCATTAGCCCCAGTCAGAAGCGACAATATTTAGGCCGATAGAAAATGATTGTCACTAAATATATCATTCTGTATCTATTCAATTACCAGAATGACCATTTCAATCCTTAGAATATTATTGTCAGCTATTGTAGAAAACTGAATATATTGTTTTGAATCATTGTCTTGCTTTGATTTCAGGACCATTCAGACTCAAAACAATTGAAAGCTATTAATTTATTGGGAAGCATCAAAAACAAATGAAAACGAAACACAATAAATTACAGCAATTTACTTGAAAACGAAATAAAATGATATCTTTTGAACCAAAATGATTATGCCTTTGCATTGAGTTTCTAGAATCAAAATAGTATAATATTAGTACTAGCAGACCAATAAAATATTGTGGTACTCACCATAATGGCAGCATCTGAAGCATATTTTCAAAATAAGGGTTAGCAAATATACAGAGAATATGAGAAACAACCTTACCTGTTGCAAATCCTCCAGGAGGTCCTTGTAGAAGATGTTGAAGTCCACCTTGTGTCTAGTGGGATGACCTTGAACCCCATTTCTAGTCCACAAGTTCCTGCAGACCTGCAGAAGAGTCAGTTAAATTTATACATAGGGCCTTGCTGTAAAATGTTCATGGTGGTACTGGGATGGAGGTGGTATGAGGACAAGGAGATGTAGTGTGTTGTGCTGGGGCGGCAACATTTTGGGGAACTGGTCACATGACCAGGATTCCATCCAGACTGTCGTCGAGACACCGAGACAAGTTGAAGTCAAGTTGAGTTCACGATCAGATCAGAGTCAAAGTCCAGAATCTCAATTGTTTTCAATTGTGAGAAATTTTTTATTATATCAGTGTATTTGTTTGGCAATCATACATTCACTGAGATTCAGTCTAATTCTAATTCTGTTGTGTTGTTTTTGACTGGGTATCAGCGATAGAGAAACCTGTAATAAGTGTGAATGTGAGGTCAGACATACAAAGAAAACTTACACAGTACATCCTAAATGTCATCAAGACAGGCTCAAGGGTCAACATCCCCATCCCCACTTGTGACCAACTGTTTGGACCATCCCTTTCCAGTGATGTAAGTGCTTGCTTTTGTCACTATATTGTTCAATGTCTCCAGTTTGATCAGTCATATCATTATAAAGAAAAAACCTAACATCCCACGTGGCTTTTGTGGCTCAGCTGGCATTGCGTTGGGAGAAGCAGGTGTGCTTCCAACTGGCTGTTTCCTTAAGGCTACAATAGCAGCTCTAACACCCTCATTGTCTGTCTTCTTCTTACAGACTGTGAGGAATTGATTTTTCTCATTGCATTCCCATCATGTTGTGGCTATCCGACTCATTCCCTGTCACTCCTCTCGCTTTTGGACTAGAGATCACAGCCGGTATTTTATTACTCTTACCTCTTTTCTTCTTATTCTCCATTCATACTCATGTCCTATTGTACTTACGATAAAGGAGAACCATTGTAAACCCTCAAGAAGATATCCAGATGACATAGCAATGATCCAATGATATGTCCGGGAATACTTCGGAGGGATATTAATCAGCAATGTAGGCTGTGACTTAGCGCCTTGTCATGGGCTTCCTGATACAGCCAATTGTACATCTCTTACCAAGACTCTCTCACACAATTAGTAAATACGATAAATTGGACCACTTTCCTTTTCTTTTCTTATTGGTTAGTTATTTGGTCAGACCACTTTCTTACTCTTTCTCTTTTTTGGTCTGACCCTCGCTGTTCACTATATAAGGAGTGCATACTTGATATATTATTCGCTACAATATACTCTGACATACCAATACCCCATAGGATAATACCTCTGATTTGTAAGCCAATACTGTGTAAGACGTCCGTGGTTGCATGTCATGTTTAAGATCCTATATTGTATAACCTTGGCCATATAGCTCAATTGGTAGAGCAGCTGGCATGTATCCAGAAGGTTCTAGGTTCAATCCCTGGTCTGGTCAATATCCAATTTTATCAGCAAGGCCAAGTTTTAGTGCTTGTAGTAGCTCCTGTTTGGTGAGTTTAAACTGCTGCTTTTCCTGAGCTACCTCTTCTCGAGAACATTTTTTCTATTGCAGATCAAGTAGAATCTTTCCAGGATGCTGCTGGGCGTTCTTGACACAAGTTACTGCGTGAGGCATGATAGAAACAAACAGGATGCAAGATGTGGACTGATGGACTGATAGAACTGAAGGATGCAAGGCTTGCATTGTAGAGAAAATTTTGATGGAGTTTAAGCCTAGTAGGTAAAGCTTATGTGAAATTGTTTATGTTGTCAAAAAATCCATGGTGCTCATTTTCCCTTACTTGGCTTTTTCTTCTAGACAAAAATTGACTTAGAATGCCTCCACAGCATGGTAGCAAGCCCGTCTGCCCACAGCATAACCGCCTCACCATACCCTGCAATAACACTCAGTGTAATCACTGGTTTTGCAGCATATCTGGTTTAAAAAGGCACATTCATACCTACCATTTAAACACCAGCACTCCACTCTATCCACCTTCTCCAGCACTTCCATTTGATCCTGGAAATAAGCCAGAACTCTTTGGACAACAGAACAACTCAGAGCCACAAGGTGAAATTGAATATCATCTGTTTCTAGATGGTAGGGCTACATTTTGTACCACATCATTGTTTCTAACCATTTACAGGACAACCTTGCAATGAAAGTGGGAACTGTCTTCCTCCTGGAGTAAAGCTCGTACTACCAGAAAACCCACCATCAGATGATTGGTCCCCATATTACAATCACATATAGTTTGAGACTGCCAAACTCCTCTACAAGAAGATACAGATGTCTGCTGGAGACATTAATGCCATTCTAGATCTGTGGAGGGCTTCATTCATCAAAAATGGACTTGTCAACCAAAATGTCCCTTTTGCCAGCAAGGATGATCTATACCAAATAATTGACTCCACCTCAACTGGAGATGTGCCATGGGAATCATTTTCATTGTCCTATGATGGCAAAATTCCTGAAAATAATCCACCTCAGTGGATAAGCCAAGAATTTAATGCTTGGTTTAGAGATCCCCGCACTATTATACAAAATATGCTTTTGAATCAAGATTTTTGTGGCAAAACTGACTTCACACCCTATTGTAAGTTCAATGCTGAGGGAGAGAGGGAGTACAAAGATTTCATGTCAGGTGAATGGGCCTGGAAGCAAGCAGATAAGATTTCTGTTGATCCAACAACACATGGTTTGTTATCTGTGCCAGTCATCCTAGGAAGTGACAAGATAACAGTTTTGGTTGCAACTGGACAAAACAAATATTATCCACTGTACATATCAGTGGGGAATGGTCATAACAATGTTCATTGAGCACATAAAAACGCTATAGTGTTGTTGGGCTTCTTGGCCATCCCAAAAAGTATGTAACATTGAATTTTGACCTTTCTTTTGCATATACTAAATCCAATTTTTATTTAGCTGATAAGGGGTACACAAACAATCCAAGGTTTCACAAGTTTTGCTGACAACTATTCCACACATCACTGTCACATATTCTTCAAAGCCTCAAACCTGGAATGTCAACTCCAGAGGTTGTTTGATGCTCCAACATGCATTTTAGACAATTTATGGCATTGGCCCATACATAGCTGACTACCCCAAGCAAGTTCTTCTTGCATGCATAATTTAAGAGTAGTATGCCCGGTGGGTGCTTTTCTTTCATAATGCTATCTGGACTAATATCTTCTGCTTGTATTTGTATTGTATGGCCTGACAACCTTGATGGCAAAGGTGGTCAACACTCAGAAGATCACACCGAGTTTCTTGCAAACTTCCTTGATCAAGATATTTTGTGGGATCAATACAGTATTGTTAGCAACATTATAGTTTTTTTTATATTTGAATGAATCCAGTTCTTTCTTGTTAACCAGCTCACAGAGAAAACCCCATCTAGCCATTCACCCATGATTTTCCTCATGCTGATATACATAAAATCTTGGCTCCAGACCCTCTGCACCAAATCATTAAAGGTACCTTCAAGGACCACCTTGTGACTTGGGTAGAAGAATATCTTTGTCTCACATATAGCAAGAATGAGATCTTGGATGACATTGATTGAAGGTAAACATTCTTTCCATCAAAATAATCCAATGATTGCTAATATATAATTCACCAGGATTACAACAGCTCCCTTATTTCCTGGACTTTAACAGTTTCCTCAAGGCCACAGATTCAAGCAGTGGACTGGTGATGACTCAAAGGCACTCATGAAGGTGTATCTCCCAGCCATTGAATGGCAGATGGTGTAGATATTGACTTTCCATGCCATCAAGCGTGTGGCGTATTGCCAATTGCATTATAAGAAATAGGATCAGAAAGACAACTGGTCCGGAGATGCATTTTGTATGTGAAGTCACTAGAATTATTCAAATAGTTTACATATTGATAATAGCAGGTAGGTATATTAGTATATTAGTAAACCTTCATTCTTGTTTCTGAGTTGCCGTCCATGTTAGAGCCATCAGTTATGTCTAAGAGCAGCATTTTAACTTCATCCATCTTTACTTCATCCTCAGAAGCCAATGAAATTGGATACTTGAAAGAGGGCTAAGTACAGCCTCATTGTCAAAAAGCCGCATAACATTGGACAAATAATCACCGCCAGAGGCACATAAAGGTGTACTCAAGTCTCTTGCGAGGATTGCTAGTGTTGTGCTGGCAGATGAACTCTAGAAGATTGTCACCAACAGGCAAATGAGAGGGTGAACCAAGAATACCTTTACCGCCTGATTAGCATAATTTCTCTTTGATTTGTGGGTGAAAAGCTGGGTGGTTACTTTGCAACAAAGAGGCTCTAAATTCTGAGATTGAAGTGACAAAAATTCTTCATCTGTCATGAAAAATCCAGTGACAGCATGCAAAATCCTGTGATAGTGATGATGCTGCTTATAACTGAGCATAAACAGCTGTAAAATCATTGTGCTAACTTACAGATCTGCCGTAGTGGATGATACCACAAAAGTCCTCAAAGGCTCCCCAAAAAATGAGACAATTTTGTTCCAAGCCTATAATTCTGTTGCTCATAGATATATTGGTAAAAGGTTGTTACTTGCCAGACAAGCACGGTTCACAGACAGGATCAGGAGCAGCCTTGGATTCCAGTGTAAGCCCAGTGACCAGATCTCTCTGTATCAGTCTCTTGACATCAGCATGATGGTGGTGAGCCAATCTGCGATGCCAGAGCATCAAATCAAGTGGTATAGTCGCAGTAAAATGTCCCAATTCAACACAAGCAGCAGTAGATCCATCAAGGAATGCTGCATTGTTGTCATTGATAGTTGCAGTGAACAAGAGAGTGTTGTCACGCATAAAGGACATGGAATGAGACGAAATAGTGACATTGAAACCACTTTGACGAGTTAAATACAAGACTGAGAGGAGATTATTTCGAAGATCTGGTACATGGAGCACTCTAGAGAATTCCACAGCCCTAGCCACTTTGCCATTCATCACAGGATTAAACACCACAGTACCAACACCAGCTGAATAGACAACAGTGTGATCAGCCAGCTTGATTGGCACACGATATGGGGTATAGTGGTGCACCCAATGACGATGAGGTGTCATATGAGAAGTGGCGCCTGTGTCTGCATTCCAATCAATGTCAGCATCAAGTTGGAGAGGGCAATGAGGATCAGAGGGATGAATGGAACGAAGACTTGCATTTCCAGCTGATTCAGTGACCACAGTAGATGAATTGGCATTGTTGGGCGAAGATTTGGGCTGCTGAAAGGTATTCTGAGAGTTGCTGGAGCCTGCCTGAGCCTTATTGTTACGCTTGTAGCGATTCTGAGCACCCTCCACTGCCTGTTGGCGACTAGCAATGTATCTGTGGCATTTGTCTTGAGTATGACCAAGTAAACCACAGAAATCACACTGAATGCGAGTAGAGGTGGTGGATTGGTTGCAATGATGGCAGTTAGGATGGGTGCAGGTGCTATTGGCAGTGATAGACGAAGAATGCAAGGCAGAATCGACTTCAGCACGACGACGGCGATTGACCTCTTCAGCAAGGAAAGCATCCCTGAGCTGGGTCTTGTCCAAGGTGCCCAGAAGTAGTAGAGATGAAGTGAAGTGGGCATATTGATCAGGAAGCGCTCTAATCATGGCCATGCATGTCAATTCATCGTCCAATTCAGACAATGAGAAGCTAGTAGGACGAAGGTTTTGAATCTGATGCATGCCTTCGTCAATTCTGGTCATGAGAGACTGCAGGGACTCGTCCTCCTTCTTTCTGATAGAGAAGAAGTCGTCATAGGCATTAAATCTCGTCCCAGGCTTCTTAGAGATGTGCACAATTGCCAGTTTCTCCCAGATTTTGACAGGATCATCAATGATGCCATCAAGATGGATGCGCTGCTCTTTGTTGACATTGAGGTATAATGCACCAGCAGCCTTTTCAGCTCTCAACTTCCATTTCTCTATTGCTTCAGCGTCAGTCCCAGGACACTTTTCAGCGCCAGAGATGAGCCTCCACAGTCCCTTGGTCATCAACCAAGCTTGCATTTCACCACTCCACTGGGGGTAGTTAGTGCCAGACAAGGGATGGAACTTGGGATCAGAGTCAGACATGATGGGTGTTGTATAAGACAATAGAGCAATGATAAATGATGTAGGAGACGGCTATAGGTGATGGAATAGTGGCAAAGACAATGGGCAACAGTAGGAGGCGAGCAGATAAGATGGTGAGGCGGTAGAGAGAGGATATGGAGAGGGTCAGAAAGCGCAAGGATAGGTCCAAATAGGGTCCAAAAAGCGTCCAAAAGCGATCCAGGAGGGTGCTAAGGCTTCCTAGTGCTGCTACAGGGTTACGCCTGTGTTCCCCTTTCAATTCCACACTGATATTAACAGAGAAATCGCCTCGAGACAGTGTTGGTTAATAGGGCTTGTATATGAGTCAACAAAGTGACTTAAGCTCCCCAAACACCGCAGACTGAGAGAGGCTCTAGGCAACAGCAAACTGAGGCAATGCAGGCGAGCTTCACAGTCTATAGGCTTGTTCTATCTGATAATGGACAGAGTAGAGAAGATTGGAGCTTTATGCACACACCAGATATGCCAAAAAGCGAAAAATAGGGCAAAAAGTCGAAATTGATGCAGAGACAGATAAGATGGATGGATTGCCACCAAATCAGAGGTATAGGGAACATTTTTATAGAGTAATAGATGGCCCAAAATCACAAGAAGTGAAGCACAGGATGTGGAGATATGCAATAGGGGTCCAATAGGGGTGAAAGTGCCAAAAATGCGAACTTCACAGAGGATGATGGAGTGGATGGATTGCCCCCAAATTGACGGTGTAAAGTGCAATAGTATAGGGTAGTAGATGGCTCAAATAGGGCCAAGATCCGAGCACAGGATGTGGAGATATGGAATAGAGGGCCAAAAGGTGATCAAATGATGATGAAGGCTCACAGAAAGATCCAGCTCATATCCAACCGCTCTGACAGGTCTCCTAGGGTAATTTAGGCCGTAGAAGACGATGGTAGAAGTTACAGGACGATCAGATAAGGATTGGGCGAGATATGGTGCAGATAAGACCAAAAAAGTGTCCGAAATGGGGGTAACTTGCAACAAGGAGTTGTTGTTGGAGATCAAGATGAGATCAGAGTAATCTGAGGTGATGGATGAGATAATAAGAGTCCCAGAAGACGATGGTTACGATGGATAAGCAGTAGGACACTTGGATGGTGAGATATAAGGTCAGGAAGATGGCTAGAGCACAGGGCTCATAACCTATTAAGAACAAAGCTTGAAGGAAGTGTCTAGCCACTTGCTGTGAGCAATCAGGGACTGGAACTAGAGTCCAATGTGAGTAACTAGAGAATAGGAAGATTGGACTCTGCAGTACTGTCCGAAGTTTTGTAAACAAAGGTAAACAAAGCAGCCACAAAGGCAAAATAATAGAGAACACAATCAATAGTGAATGATAGAAGAATAGATAGAGAAAGGAATGAAAATATATAGTTAGCACAAAGGTGCAGAATCACCAAAACTAACAGATGCATCATGTGATCAATCATATGGCTATGAAAAGTCGGAAAGTAAAGTAAAGTAAATGGTCATGTGATCAGTCATGTGACTTGGAAAATGAAAAAGTAAAAGTACAGTAAAAGTAAAATAAATTCTAAAGTAGGTGCTGGAAGTGTTTATTGTAACAATAGCTGAAATTGTTTCTCAACAATATCTAGTTACAGCTGGGACCACTTTTTTCTGTTTTGTGAGGCGGATGAAATCCCCATACAAGATGACTTGGGGATTTCTTTCACAGGGCTTGAAAAGTGTAAAACAAATAGGTGTTTGTTAATATACAAATTTGATTCTTGTAACAAGCAGATCATTTTTTGTATATATACTTTTCTTTTAAAAGATTTCAGCTCAAGGACGTTGTCACCATTAGTCCCAGCCAACAATGACATGATAGAATCAGCAGAATCTCAGTGAATGTGTGATTTACAAACAAATAAAGTGATATAGTCAAAATCTCTCACAATTAAAAACAACTGAGATTCTGGACCTTAACTCTCATCTGATCATGAACTCAACTTGATTTCAGCTTGTCTTGATATCTCAACAACAAGTCTGGATGGAATCCTGGTTACATGACCAGTTCCCCAAAATATTGGTGCCCCAGCACAAAAGACTACATCTCTTTGTCCTCATACCACCACCATCCCCATACCACCAACATGAACCTTTTACAGCAAGGCAATTATTTATTGTATAATACTAACTCACTCTTCTGCATAGTGTTGCCACAGTTTGGTTATGGTTAGGTTTAATTTGGTTGTTATTAGTTAACACCCAACCTGGTTTACATAATTGAATTAATTAGTTAAAAACTGTAATTTGAGTTGAGTTTCAATTTGTAACTGGCTTCAAACAAGGTTAGCACTTTCTTTGGTTGTACCACTTCTTTGGTCAGTCAGGTTGACAGCACTATTGGTTACTTGCAACATTTTCTCACCCAAATAGGAATACTTTGGTCAAATGAGCTCACCATTAATAGATCCACTATCAACATATACAGTCTTTTCTCTGCTGAGGTCAAGGAGTCCACTATTTGTGGTCTCCATACTCTTGCTGCAACATATTTGGGTTAGGGTTTCTGTGCATTTCTGCGCACAGATGGTAGGGTTATGATTTAACATGCTGGTTTCCTACTGCTACAATGTGAGTGAGCACATAGGCATATTGGAGGCCTGGTCTTTGGTATATAAGACCTTTGATGAGGAAAAAGAGGAGCATAATGGGTGTAAATGGTTTTCACCAGTCTCAAATTATTACAAATTGCAAATTATTAAAAATCACATTATATAAAACCATTAGTAAGCCAAACCAAAGGTTGGTTGGTCGCATGATTCCCCACCAATTTTAACTCACTTGAGCTGCAAACTGCTACAACACTACTTCTGCAGAAACTCGTGGACCAAAAAGGGGGTTCAAGATCATTTCAATTCACTAGACATAGATAGGAATGGTAGATTTCAGTTCAGTTCGGTTCTTCGACACTTTTGTCCAAACCCAGAACCAAACCTGCAACAAGATTGGTCAAACCCAATCAAACCAACTGAACCAGGGTGGGTTTGAAACTTTACCATCCCTAGACATAAGGTGGACTTGGATGTCTTCTTCAAGGATCTCCCAAAGGATTTGCAAAGGCTAAGCTTTCTTCTGTTTGTTCATAGCTTTGCTGATTTGTGCCTTAGAAATAAGCTTCTGATACTACAATTATGGTGTGTACAATTTTTATTATTACTGATACTGTATTACATTATTATTGAATAAAAACTGGATGCAAGAGAGTAGTTGTTTCCATTTTTTATGTATCATTTTTGTATGTGTTTGATGCTTGTTAAATAAATCAATGGTTTTTGTTTTCAACCAATTTGGATGGAAATATTCTTACAGCATGGCCCCCCAGGGCAGACCTGGACCCAGCTTTCATCATGAATAATCTCTTTCAAGGTAAGATCAAATAAATAAACAATTTATAAATAATATTGGCCTTAGCAAGGTAATCATTTAAACAATGAGTGGCTTTTGTGGAGACCTTGGAGCAGTATCAATATGTACAAACACATCACTCATAGTCAGAATGAGTGAGCCCCATCAGAAACAAGTATTGTGTTGATCTATTGCTAAGGGGAAAGACAAGTGTCAGCACCAGTCATACCATAGCTGTGGCATTGATTATTAGACATCCAGTATTTCTGCTTTGCCTGTGATGTAGTTATCAAGAACAAAACTTAAAGGAAGTGTCTAGCCACTTGCTGAGAGCAATCAGGGACTGGAACTAGAGTCCAATGTGAGTAACTTTATTATTAGAGAGTATGACAGGTATACAGTACCTAGAGTCCAATGTGAGTAACTAGAGAATAGGAAGCATTGGACTCTGCAGTACTGTCCGAAGTTTTGTAAACAAAGGTAAACAAAGCAGCCACAAAGGCAAAATAATAGAGAACACAATCAATAGTGAATGATAGAAGAATAGATAGAGAAAGGAATGAAAATATATAGTTAGCACAAAGGTGCAGAATCACCAAAACTAACAGTAGTGGCCATGTTCAGTCAGGAGACAACCTAAATGATGGTTCACTCTGCAATCAACAGTCAAGAAGCAAAAGATGAAAGACCAACCTGGACAAGAAGGGGTACACATGATTTTTAAATATGAGAAAGCATCCACTTTTTCTTGTCTCTGATAGGAAGCACAAGCTATGGCTCTGACTGATCTCCCAAATATCCACAACTAGTAAGAACCTGTCATGATATTCTACTAACATAGATATATCCCAAAAATTCAATTTCATGTCATCATGTACAGTCAATGACTAAGATAGGACTCATGCAAATACAACTGCTATCATGTGAGCTATCTTGTCACACTTACACCTGTTTGGTGGGGGTAAACTGCCTGAAAATAGTGTAGAAATTAGAACAACAAAAAATGGTGAAATCTAAAACCTGAGGATTATAAGGATCATCATTGCCGAAATTCCTCAGGTTCTCGATTTCTTGTATCTGTGCTACCTAGTCTACTGCACCCCCAGCAATGAATTATTTGTGATGAGTCATGATGAATGACAAGCGTTGTAAGGGATATGCTGTCCCACTGTGCACAATGTGCCTGTTACGATAACACAATTTCCGGACATCTCCTTTCCTTTTTATTCTCCGCTTTAACTTTATACTTTAAGTGCCACGCGGCATTTCCCTTTCTCGCGCCGCGTTGCCTTTCTTTTACTTTTAGACTTAACTCTCTCACGCAGTGGAGCTGGCCATACGGGCTAGGCCCTATGACATCATCAGCCACTGCCTTCATCAACTGTATAGTACACATGTACAAACAAACCTGTAGTAGTATATATACCCCAATAGATCCAGGAGACTCCTCAGCGAGTCCTCCTGTTGTATACCAACTAACTCACTGCAGCCCAAGGGGTACCCACTCCCCATCTTCCACTACCTTTATAGTGTGATCCTGTGTGCGCCAGAGTAACTAACTCTTGGTCGTTACATTAGGACTCGCTCTTTCTACTCTCTCGCACGTGTGTGCAGAAGTCCCATCATTTGGGCACCCGGACTCCAGGGTGAAGGAGATTGGTTAGCGGTTAGGAATATCCCACATAGCAGATAGGTGCGCTCCTAGTGACGGCCTTGTAGTGCTTTGGGAGAAGAACCCAAAACCTTCGATACGCGGCCCCCAGCGTTAAGGGGAGTACCTTAGCTCAGCAGTCGGTGTGGAACCACTGTTGATTAGATTTAAAATACAAACTTTCACGTTCGAATACCTCTGACCAGGCCGGGCACTTGCCTCCGCAAGTCTGGAGAAGGGTTGACAGCTTAACAAGCGGACCACCCCCTGACAACCGTTCGGACCAGGGTTTATTACGTTTACATTTTTATATACTTTTTCAAATACTATAGTGTGGGTAGTCGGAGATTGAGATCCGATACTCAGCTGGGAAGAGGTTGATCCGCAGATAGCAAGCGGGGACCCCCAGTTACCTATTTTTACGTTACCCAAAGAGAACAAGTCGACATGTCGTCGCAAGATATGAATGCGCTACTGCACGCAATGTGTGTGCAGATAGCGGAATTAACCTCGCAGCTCGCCGAGATACAGGCCAACCCCCCTGCAGCAACCCCCTCGGTAGAGAAAAAGTTTAACAAGAAAGTCGAAGTCGTTGCTGACCCTGGCGCCTTCGAAGGAGACCGAGCGCGATTTGCCGAATGGTGGATCAAGCTCCAGATTTGGGTCAAGGCGAACTGGGACGCTTTCGCCGACGATTTTGAGGTAGCCACTGCGGTGCTATCTCGCCTAAAAGGACCTGTGGCGGGTCGATACGCCCAAGTAAGACTCCAGGAATGCTACACCGCGGGTGTGTGGCCTACCTGGGACGATCTCAAGAAAGAGATCGAAAAATATTTCAAACCGCAAGCTGAGCGAGACTGGGCACGTCAGCAAATCCGTTCCTTCAAACAAGGAAACATGAGGACGGATGATTATGTCACTCGGTTCCTGGCCCTCTCCATCCAAGGAGGGTTAGGTAACGAACACGCAGTAGAACTGCTGGAACGCAATGTGAACCCTCGCATTGCAGAACAGATCTACCTGCAGGATACAAGAAGTGACGACCTGGCTCTGGCAGCCGAGGAAGTCCGACGAGTCGGTAGGGCCATGGAGCTCTACGCTATGCACCAAGGTGGCGGGTCCACCAAACAAACCACCACACCCCAGAGGCGCCCTGGGTCATCAAACCAATATCATAATCACTCTCATGGGTTCAAGCCGTTCGGGCTGCAGCCAGGACAGGGTGCTCCTATGGATATTGGCGCGGTCCAAGGCGGACAAATGCGCAGATTCAAGGGCAACTGTTACAACTGCGGCCAAGAGGGACACATGTCCCGAGACTGTAGAAACGGGGCGCAGGCTGCCCAACAAAAAAATAAAGGGCGCCAGGTGCGCCAATTAGAAAACGAAAAACCGGACGATCGGCTCAACTCTTTGACCGGTCGTTCTTACGACGAAATCCGGGCCTTCTTCTATGACCAACAGGTCAACGAAATGAAGGCTCAGGGAAAAGAATTCGGGGCTTAGGTCACTTGGGTACCTTAGCTCCTGGTAAAAATGAAGTAAACCACAACAAAGTGGCCCCTGCTCCGGGGTGTTGCACGAGCAATAACGGAATGATGGGGATGGCTCCCCAATTTGTAAATAAATTTTTTAATTTGTTATCAGAAGTATGTACTTGTATAAAGAAATGTAACTGTAATATTTATGATACTACCGCTGCACCAGCATCTCCCTTGGAGCGTGGCCCCGGCGAGACAAACACTAGGGTGCTTGATTCTGGTAAAACAAAATTAGAAAAACATATGTCGTTCAAAATTCCTTCTTCTTCTTCTTCTTCTTTGGAGCCACCCTTTCCCGAAATCCCAAGGCGTGTGTTGATGCGCACGTATTTATTCCAAAAGGAGATCCGTTTGGACGTTGGCGTGGAAAACCTTGCCAGGGGCAAAGTACACTCAACGAGCGCACTGCTTGATTCAGGCGCTAACGGGATCTTCATAGATCAGGTCTGGGCGGAGCAAATTGGACTCCCCCTTATAAAATTAGAAACGTCTATTCCCGTCTATAACGTTGACGGTACGCTTAACGCAGGTGGCTGTATTACACACAAATGTTCTTTTGTGGTCGAATACCAAGGACACAGAGAACGAGTCACTGCCGAGGCTACCCAACTAGGGAAGATTAATTTAATCTTAGGCTGGACCTGGCTATTTAAACACAATCCTGAGATCAACTGGCAGACAGGGGTTGTCACATTGTCACGTTGTCCCCAGGAATGTGTAAACTTGGGTAAACCAAATCATGTCCGTCACAATGAGCGTCTCGAAAAGTTAAACGCTAGTCACGTTTACGAGCTCAGATCTTTAGAAAAAATCGACGATGACGATGATGAGGTAAAACCTGAGGAAGAGATTAAGAGGCTGGTACCTCCCGAGTACCACGACTTCTGGAAAGTCTTTTCGAAACACAAATCAGAGCGCTTCCCAGAGGCTAAGCCTTGGTACCATGCTATAGATTTGAAAGACACCTTCAAACCAAGGAAGGGACACATGATACCGCTCTCTGCTCCCGAAAGAGACGAGGTATCTAGTTTCATAGACGAACAACTTAGGAAGGGTTACATCAGACCTTCCAAAAGTCCTATGACGTCCCCGGTGTTCTTCATTCCTAAAAAGGATGGTAAAAAGCGCATGATTATGGACTATCGTTACGTGAATGAGCACACAGTTAAAAACGCGTATCCGTTGCCTTTAATTAGTCAGCTAGTAGACAAATTGGCTGGCACCAAGATTCTGACTAAAATGGATCTCAGATGGGGGTACAATAACGTACGAATCAAAGAGGAAGATGCTTGGAAGGCCGCGTTCACGTGCCACCGAGGATCTTTCGAACCCCTTGTTATGTTCTTTGGGTTGACCAATTCACCGGCGACCTTTCAGAGCATGATGAATGAGATCTTTGCGGATATGGAAAACTGTGTCGTCATTTACATTGACGATTTATTAATATTTACAAAGTCGGATGATGAGGCTGAGCATGACAAAATTGTGCAAGAAGTCCTTCGACGCTTACAGGAACGGGACCTATTCGTCAAACCCGAAAAATGTAATTTTAAAGTGAAGGAAGTAGACTTCCTCGGTATGATCATAGGCCAGAACGGAATCAGGATGAACCCTGAGAAAGTTCAAGCTATTTTGGAATGGCCAGAACCTACTCGCGTCAAAGGGGTTAGGGCTTTCCTAGGCTTAGGCAATTTCTACCGAAGGTTTATTGAAAACTTTGCAAAAATTACGAGACCGTTGAACGATCTCACCAAAAAGGACCTTGTTTGGCAGTGGGGCGCCAAAGAACAGGAAGCTTTTGATAAGCTTAAACAGGCATTTACAACAGCACCCATATTGGCATTCCCTGAATTAGACAAAGAGTTCCGGCTAGAAACCGACTCTTCTGACTTCGCCACTGGGGCTGTTCTATCAATCAAATGCCCTGATGATCTTTGGAGGCCTTGTGCCTATTTATCGCATAGTTTGTCGCCTACAGAGCGCAACTATCAAATATACGACAAGGAGATGCTGGCCATCATTAGAGCTTTAGAGCACTGGCGGCACTACTTAGAAGGTGCTAGGCACCAATTTGAAATTTGGACCGATCATAAGAACCTGGAGTACTTCATGACGGCCCGAGACCTGAACCGGAGACAGGCCCGCTACGCGGTGTACTTGTCAAGGTTCAATTATAAATTAATTCATAAGCCAGGAAGCTCAATGGGGAAAGCGGATGCTTTATCTAGAAGAGAGGATCATGCCAACGGCATTGAAGATGACAACAAAGGTGTCACCCTGATAGATCAATCAAGGGTTGCCAATGTTAGAATCGAGCAAGATTCCGCTCTCCTAGAAGTCTTCAGGAAAGACATCTCCCCAGAGGAAAAGGCGCGCCTTGACGGCAATGAAAACTATTTATGGAAAGACGGGCTCTTTCATTTCAAAAACAAAATCTATGTGCCTGAGTCCGCAAGGATCAAGGCAATAGATAGACATCATGATACTCCAGTGGCTGGGCACCCTGGATGGCAACGAACGATGGAGTTGATCTCCAGAAACTACATGTGGCCTGGCATGGTCAAAAACGTACAGGAATATGTAAAATCCTGTCTGAGATGCGCCATGGCCAAGAATTCCCATCAACCGCCGGCGGGTAAACTCATGCCGAACCCGATACCAGCTGGCCCCTGGCAGGATATATCGGTGGACTTCACGACGGATCTGCCCGAGTCAAATGGGTACGATTCAGTAATGGTGGTAGTAGACCGCTTCTCCAAAGAAGTGGTATTCATACCCACCAACAAAACCATCACCGCCGCCGGTACAGCAGACCTATTTAAGGATTTCGTATGGTCAATCCATGGGTTACCAGAAACGGTGATCTCCGATAGAGGACCGCAATTCGCTAGCGAATTTACGAAAGAATTATGCCGGATGCTGGGCATCAAACCTAAATTATCCACGGCGTTCCATCCGCAAACCGATGGACAAACGGAGAGACTCAACCAGGAGTTGAAACAGTATCTCCGGATATTTATTAACGACAGACAGACAGATTGGGCCAAGTGGCTAAAGATAGCCCAGTTCTCTTATAATATTAAACAGTCGTCGGCTACAGGAAAGGCACCATTCGAGGTTACTAGATCGTACCTCCCCAGAATGGGTGTAGAACCTGGCAAAAGCAAAAACGAGGCTGCTGGGAACATGGCAAAAGACATGAAGTCTGTCTTGGACGAAACGCACAAGGCGCTATTTAGAACTGCAGAGCAGATGAAAGACAGGGCAGAGCGTAGACGCTCTAAGGCCCCTGACTACAAGGTCGGCGACCTGGTCTGGTTAGATACCGACCACTTAAAATTAAAAGACCGGCAGTCTAGAAAACTGACCGAAAAGTGGATTGGCCCTTACCGGATTAAGGAAGTCAAACCTAATGCGGTGGAGCTGGAACTCCCAAAACGAATGAGGGTGGTACCCACGGTTAACATTAGCCGTGTGAAACCCTACAAGGGACCGCTGCCGGGACAGCGTGTAGACCGGCCCGGTCCGGTATTAGTCACCCAGGAAGGAGAAGAAGAGTTCGAAGTTGAACGGGTGGTAGATGCACGCTTGAAGCGTGGAAAATTAGAGTTCCTGGTCCTATGGAAGGGCTACGGAGACGAGGACAGAACGTGGGAACCAGAATCCCATCTGGAAAACTCCCACGACGCTGTTCGCGAATTTTATTCTAGGAATCCCTCAGCTCCCAGGAAGCTTAGAGGCATGGATTCAAACCTTTTTAATTCCCTCTTTCAACCTATGCCCGAAAATTTTACCACTACCTCCGGAATTTGGTCTCGCCTGGAAGTCGAGCCTTAGAAGGGGGGTAGTGTTACGATAACACAATTTCCGGACATCTCCTTTCCTTTTTATTCTCCGCTTTAACTTTATACTTTAAGTGCCACGCGGCATTTCCCTTTCTCGTGCCGCGTTGCCTTTCTTTTACTTTTAGACTTAACTCTCTCACGCAGTGGAGCTGGCCATACGGGCTAGGCCCTATGACATCATCAGCCACTGCCTTCATCAACTGTATAGTACACATGTACAAACATCCTGTAGTAGTATATATACCCCAATAGATCCAGGAGACTCCTCAGCGAGTCCTCCTGTTGTATACCAACTAACTCACTGCAGCCCAAGGGGTACCCACTCCCCATCTTCCACTACCTTTATAGTGTGATCCTGTGTGCGCCAGAGTAACTAACTCTTGGTTGTTACATCCCTTCTCAACAAAGACCCAAACCGATACCACCGGTGATAGTGGATGGATTTCTAATCTACATTCATGCAGGTTTGCTACTTGATCACTGCGCTTTATGGACACTTACAGGAAAGGTCTTGACGGCAAGCAGGCAATGTGGGCCAACAAGAGATATCGAGGACACCGGACTTTACCCATGGGTATCATGGGAGAACTTGCAGCAGCAGGCCTCTGAAGTGACTTCTTGACATACTAATACACTCTACTAATCCATTCAGTCTTTTTAAACAGTCATACAGCATTTTTTTTACAGCTTGTCGTACCCTAATGATATTTTTCTTTGTAGATTGTACCTACTCCCATGCTTAATGTACTTAGCGCACACTTATCCTCCCGGATCACCTGACCATCATGCAAATGTCACAGCACCACATAGTGGTTGCGTTTGCATGAGTCCTATCTTAAAAGTTCCAGGATGTTTACTGATTTCATTATTGCAATGGAAACCTAGACCATTGGTCCAGGAAAATCACTGATATTAAGTGTCTACATTGTATGATAATTGAGTGCTAAACAATGAAAGGGGTTATTTTGGGATTGAGGTAGATATACAATCATATATTTGGTGACAATTGTTCTATATACCGGCCTAAATATTGTCGTTTCTGACTGAGCATCAGTGACAGCAACAACACCAAAACTTTCACAAAAAGTTGTGTATATGAAAAGTGACATACTGTCATCACTATATTTAATTAGGTCAGCAAGGGAGACTAGGCAAAAGGCGGCGAATGAGGATTTGGGCTAGTTATTTAACAGGGTCTAGTGGTGTATTTTTACGAGGTAAGACACGAGAATATACTCAGAGACGATGGTGCGTGATGGGGGTGAATATTCCACTTTAGGTAGTGACTCATGATAACGTGGCAATCACCCTGAACCCAATCAGCACCCACCAAGGCACATTTTACCACAATTTCCGGTCGATCCACGCCTGACAGTGCTCTCCTGTCTTTATGGTGGTTTAGTCACAAAGTCAGGTTATGATTTCTGTTCATTTGGTTGTTAGCCTTGGAAAAGAGTGAGCTAAGACAACTTTAAGAAACTTTCATCGCAAAATACTGATAGTACGAACAGCCGCCCAATGATAGCAGCAGGTATTGCTGATATTGTCTCTACTACTGATAATACCTCTTTTGCTTCCTCAATTCTGACCTCATCGACATTTTTATAAATACACTAGCCCCCCTTATGCATCATTCGGCAAGCCATTTCTCGCACTTCTTCGCATATTTTTCCAGCAATTGGGCTAAGTCTCTGACCACGAAAGTTAAAACGACAGTGGCGAAAAACTCGGATACACGCCTCAATCTAACCTCTACGGTTGACCTTACGTCTGTGGGAAATGCAGCATATATAGGAGCAATAGGCTGCGACGTGAGGGCCTTGGTATGTTCGTCGAGGAGCTGCGTTTGTGAAAAGAGTTTGCTCAATCCATTAACATAAGCGGCAGGTGAATCGAGACTGACGTTGACGTGAGTTATTATACTGACTGTGAATTCATTAAGGAACGACGTACTTCTTCCCGTTGGTAAACTTGTCAAATTGCCGCGTGAGCTTACCGCCCCATGACGTCACCTAGTATGCAACATAATAATTATCACGAGTATCACGATAGGGAATTTTTAACAAAAGACGTACTCCGCTACTTTTCTTCAGCACAAAGCCTTCACCGACGCCTAGCTTTTTACCAAAGTTTGCTACCACACTATCACATACTGCCGAAAACTCCTCCAACTTACTCATCCACGCTTCAGCTTCTTTCCTTCCGACACTCCCAATACCTAATGCAAATCCACTGCAGACACTGCCCGCGCCGAAATATTCGGCACTGTATTGCTGCATCTCCTCCAGAGCAGAACAAAGCACTTCTACTACGCGTACCTTCTCCAATATATTGCTCAGCTTTGCCCCCCCTTGTGACCATACTTCTTGTGGCACATGCAAACGTCGTGTGATGTATCCCCCCGTTCTAGACGTCATACTATGCGCAAGGAGGTTCATTAGATGATATGGCTTCCGCTGACCATCAACAGGGGGTGCAGGTGGTAACAATGAGGTGGGAGTGGTAGGAAGGCTACCTGCATTTGTAACTGGCGGTGGGATGAGAACTGAAACAGGAGGGACAAAGAGATCGGTGCTTATGAGAAGCTGTGGTGGCTGATCGTTAACATAAGGCTTCAGAGATAAAAATGCTCTAAGGGGAGTACATGAGCCATCAAGGCCAGGTGTCCGTGGTAACGGCGGTTGCGGTGAGTGAGTAGACGAAACATAGCTGTTGACTACCGAGGGTCGACGGCCAGGTTGCGATGATGCCCTACTCCTTCCCCTTACAACACTTGCGGGAGCATTGACCGTGGCATGTCCAGCAACTGAATCTATTGGCGAAGATGGCCTGGGACGGTTGGTCGATGGAGGAGCAGACACCTTGGTACGCCTTTGATGAATAGTACCCATATTGGTTGAAGGGTTTATCAACTGATATGACATAGGAGCAACCTCGGATTGTGAATAAAAACTTGGTGCCGCAAGTGGAGTCGACAAGGAAGGTGGCGGAATATTCTGCAGACTCCAGTTGCGAGTGGAAGACTCGTTAGGAGTTAAGATACTGGACGGAACAATACAATGTGACGGAACAATATCTGTAAGTTGAACCATGGGTGGAACATCTTTACTTGTACCGGGCGGTTGTGAACTCGCTGTCATTGCGGTAACGGGGTCCAAGGTTTCTGCTCCCACTACTGATATATTGCTTGTAGTAGAGCTGGCACGTGCCCGCTGGGATTCCACAGGCCTCCATACAGATGGAGCTATCGAAGGACTGTGGTGCAAATTTAGGGGAGCAGTCAAATTTGAAGAAGAGTGCAATAAAGATGGAAGGGCGGATGAGGCCCGTGGACGCCTCATATTTTGGCCTTGAGAGACAGGGGTATCTTGATACAACAGAGAAGTTCGGATATACTCAGATGATAATCCGTGGGGATCTTCGGAACGAAGAGCAAAAGGATGCTGACCCAGTCCAGTGTGATTCACATGACCCTCGAATGGAATGTTGTCCGCGTGCAACGCGAACTGTGAACTTAAGACATCTACACTAACAGAAGTGCTGGGAATGGCCTCGATAGCTGAACCCAAAGAACCAGCAGAAATTTGACCACCAGAGGACAACGCCGATGCGTGAGAGTCAGAGGAGGCCGAGGAAGACGGAGGCGAGAGTATCTGTGCAACATCACTCGATAAATACCCCGACGATGTTGAATGAGGTAAGGGTGGTATACTATATATCAGGCTAAGGATATTCATACGATCGGCGTATGTATCGTGCTGTGACGATACAGATAAGCAAGTGACTCGAGGGTTCCACAGACTGACGTACGATGGACTGTAATCTTCGTACTTCTTCCTCCTGAGCTACAACACTGCGGCGTCGGCCAATACGCCTTTTCCCTGGGGGATCAGTGCTGTCCTCGCCTCGCCTCACCCTCTCCATCACTTCACTGAGAAGCGCCACGCTCCGACCATAGGCAAGAACGGCAGCATAAGGATCGTCATTGGTGGAATCCAGTTTCACAGCTTCTCTGGCCAATTCCAGAGCTCTGGTAAGAGCGCGACGCGAAGAAGGACGAGTTTCCGAGATTGTCCTGCTCTCTATCAACCTCGAAGACAACAGTTGATGGGATGGGATTTCATCATACTGCAAGATAGGAAAATCATGTCAGGTCTAGCATATTATCAAATAACAGAATTAGGACGTAAACTTACCTCTGACCGAATGTTAGAGGGTGGTGATGAGGTAGTCGCTCCTGCAACTATGTCGTTTAATAGATGTCTCGGGCGGCTAACATCTTGATGAGCACTATGGCAAGGCCTATCTCCCGAAACCTCTTGGGCATCATCATCCGGAGCAACTAACAATTGGTGGTAGACCGTATAGCCTTGAGGAGGTACGTTAGGTATGGGTTCATTGGGGGGAGGTCCTGCAGGAGGAACATTGGTGGCGGAGGAACGGCGTCTCTGAGGGGGATAGGATAAGCCGTATGACGATGGAGGTGAACTCGCAGGAGCTATTGAGGTTCCTTGCCAAGGTCGAGTACGATAGATAGCAGATAGTGGCCCAGTATTACTACTGTTACCCAGTTCCATGGCGTTATTTCATTGAGAACTACCAGACGAGTGATATCAAAATCTTACTCTCTTGCCGAAAATAACTATTGTATATATTACTAATCATAACAGCCCGTTCGGGAAGAAAATTTAAATCTACACTTCCTCTATCACCTGAGTCACACCGCTTATCTAACATATTAGTAAGAACACTGTAGATGATACTCGTTACTACTTAGAAAGCTTTACCTCTGCTGCAGTACTTCAGCAATCACTTCAGGACCCAGCAGTGTCTTCGCCACACAGGCCCTTTTGTCATCCGACCTGTTCCACTCGTTTTTTCAAAGCGGTGGTTAAATTATACATCGTATACTAATCTACATGACAAATTCAGCCCCGTTATCTCGGGACTGTTATGTTTGCTGTATACTGATGGATAAGGTTTATTCTTAAGGTTTTGGAGCTCGGCACAATGCGGCAAAGCATCACATATGCAGTTATTCGGCAAAATGTGTACAGGCAAGTTTCAACATTAGTTTATCCATCAGAAATGCATTCCAGATGTTAACCCAGCATTTTTGTCGTCGCAAACGGTTCAAAAATTTTTTTTGTCCATTTGAGAGAGCTGTTAGATCATAAGATTAGTTAGAGTCCGTCAAGTGATCACATACAGACATTGAACTCACTGGCCATATTTCTTTGAGATGTTGGCCGCATTTTGTTCATGGTTTTCTTGAGCAGCACAGATATCATGGGTGAGTGATTCAAACCGCTGCCTCTGTTTGGTTTTCTGGGCCACAGTCAGTTTTGGCCGGATACACTTTGGCTATGTGAGAGTCATTTCTATAACACTGCAAGTTTTTCTAGACAAGTCAGCCTTAAGTATGGAGCTAGGATTTATGTACCAGAAATCTGGCTGCTTGGTATGTCAGAATATTCTATGTACCTAGATACATAATATGGAGCATGTAGTAATACAAGTACAGTTTCTACAACAAAAATTAGTCATGAAACACTGAGTCACTGAGTGGAACAATGGAACAGGTGACTTACACATATCTGAGCTTGATATAGTAGTAGATCCATCTGGTTCCCATTAACCATTCTTGGCAAAGTCTAACTCAGTTGTGGTTGTAGAGCAATGTAAGGTGATCTCAGCTGATTGGGGGGTAGCGGGAATAGCAGTGACCACTCCACTGACTATGACATCCGAGGTAGCAATGCCAGGGTTGGGTTTTGCCAGGTCTAAGGTAGCTGGCAGATTGCTAGGCAGAGATTCAGGATGACCTGTTCAAGTATGTATTAGCGATTTGAAAGAAAGGCCCTGGATAAGACAGCACTCACTGTAACAACCAAGAGTTAGTTACTCTGGCGCACACAGAACACACTATAAGGAAGATAATGAGGGAGTGGTTACCCCTAGAGCTGCAGAGAGTTTGTTGGTTAACAACAGGAGGACTCGCTGAGGAGTCTCCTGGATCTAGTGGGGTATATATACTACTACAGGGTTGTTTGTACATGTGTACTATACAGTTGATAGAGACAGTGGCTGATGATGTCACGGGGCCTAGCCCGCATGGCCAGCTCCACTGTGTGAGAAAGTTGTGTCTAAAATAAGAAGAAAGGCAACGCGGCACGAGAAAGAGGAGTTTAAAAAGGGGAAGTGCCGCGTGGCATCATGTGTGAAGGCTAAAGTACAAGGTTAAAGTGGAGAATAAAAATAAAGGGAAGGTCCGAAAATTGTGTTATCGTAACACTCACCGTTTAAGTTATGGTACAGATCAACTGAATTGAACAAATGGGCAAACCAGTGCTGCCACAATGATGGTAACAAGTAGTTTTGAAATGCATCTTGCAGGGCATGAACCATATCAAGGTGAGTTGCATTATTGATAACGGGATGCAAAGTTGCAGCAAAAGTTGTAACTGATGGCAAAGTATAATAAACCTAAGTGAAACTACAATAGATGTTAGTTTAAGGTGCCACTGCCCGAGAGGCTATAGAAACGACTATATTATTTACCTAAGTGAAACTACAATAGATGTTAATTTAAGGTGATCTCTAATAAATGCAATGTAACATATCTCAGCCGCTGCCCGAGAGGCTATAGAAACGACTGAGGTATTCCTATACTAAACCCCCTACTACTTATAGTTGGAGGTGCTACTCGCTACAGTATAATGACTCCTAGGAGTACAATTGTGCTCCTAGGAGAACAATGGTTACTCCATGGAATGGTGGCTATGCTCCATGGAGAACAATGGCTGCTTCGGCAGAGACCGGGTTTATCCGGTTTTGTCAAAGTACACTGTATTCCATGAGATCCATCAAAATCAAAGTTAGCCTAGAGTAAGACAGAAAACGAGTCATGCTGTTTGATAAAAGTGAGATTCACAAACAATCTAGTATAATGATGATTATAATAATGTACCGTTGGCTCTGGACGGTCTTGCACAGCCAAATCAAGCCATGAGAGGCAATCAACTGGGGTTGGGAGATTATTACACGGCATAAGCTGAGTACTAGCAAAATAGACTTATTCACAGGAGTGAGGTTAACTGTCGTAATTGAGAACTGACACAAATTGTGCTGCGACAGTGTGTTGTTATAATGACTCAGGTTTGCCTCATGTTCAATGTACTGCAAGTCTGATGTTCTAACACTCTGGGTGAGCTCTATTGTCCTATATAATGTGTCAAGCAAACTTGAATCAACATATATTCCAACACTACTTTAATAAATTATGATATGCCCCGAATGTAGTCTTCCAGTCTGACAGCCTCATTGTTTAACTCATCTTTGATAAGTGTTAAGTCCAAATCATCATTCTCATTATGATTGCTCCCCGCTGACATATCACCCAGCATGCTATAAATTTGTCTGGTATATCCTTCAAGCTTGTAAATGCAACGTAGCCGGTTACAATGGACATTGTTGATCCTATGTTGTTTGGCGTATAACAAGTAAAGCTTGGCAGCAAGGAGAGGGCTGTTGACTTTTGTCGCATTGTAGGACTCAAATAATGTCCTGTCCTCATTATCTATCCACACATGTAGCCTTTGTACCTCAACATTGAGTTGTAGAACTTCTTCCTTTGCACATTGAATCTTGAAGAACTTTATGGCTACTTGCCGTTTTGCTGAGACTGTCCAAGGCTTGGCGAGAATATTGTGCCTCAAATATTTCAATAGCATGAACTCACCAAGCGTAGCATAGCTAACTATTTCTGAATACTCCAGGATAGGCCGTGGAGGATTTTGCTTTGGTGCCATCCAATTATATTTTTGAAGTGCAGTTCGAATAGCTCCTGAACGCTTTGCCAGGGCCCTAGAGATTTGTTTCCGCATTTTATACCCTATGAATAGCCAATTAGGAGTGTATCAGTTACTTAAACATAAAACACACCAGTTCCAGATAAATTAGCTTTCGACAACTCCAAAAGACGCTGTATAACCAATCCCTTTAACTCTTCAACCACCAAAATAAAATGTTGGTGCCCAATAAACTCCTTTGCTTTAATAAATTCACTATGTAATTCATCCCAACGGGTTGTCATTTTAGCCTGGTGCTCCAATTCTTCGACACATTTTTTCTGCCGAGTAAGGCGTTGATATAAGGACTTTGCTTCATCTTCGGCTGCTTAAGAACCGAGCTGTGCAGGCTGGGACAAACCAAAATCTGAGCCAAAATGTGAAGGCGTGTAAGTCAAAAAACTGGATGAGGTAATTTTGTTGGTTTTGGCCCTAAAAGTATTGATGTCAGATCATTGAGACAACAAATAAAAAAGACTTTGTACTCAAGCTGTTGTAGCTTGTCAAGCTCATCAACGTAAGTTACCGTCATCACATCATACTCAAATCCTGTTGAGAGATTCCCAATCAAGGCAAGTTCTTCCAAATTCCACCGTACAAAGTCCGTATTGCTAATATTATGCAAGGTTTGGAATTTTTCTACCACCGGGCTGTAATCATGGATAATAGAGATTGCCTGCCTGTAGTTATTTAAAAGGAAGCGGCCTTCGTAGATCAATAAAACTTCAGAGAGCAAAAGCGATAACATACTTAGCTCAAGATATTTATCAACATTCTACTGATCAAAGTGAAGGTCCAAGAATTGTGCCCAGTGGAATTACAAGGCATGTTGGATTATTGGAGCCAGTGTATTTGATGATGCAAAGACTCTTTCACATGTCTCCATATCTTCCAAACCAAAACCTTTCAGATAAAGTGGATGATTGAGGAGCTGACATTGTCGGTTATGCGCATAGCCATGAAATGCATTGACCGTAATTGTAAGACCAAGCCTTTTTGCCTTTTCACCAATAGAACTTGATGCCACAGTCTTTCTTAATGTACATCCAAAGTTGTGGCCAATGCCTTGGCCATCTCCGCAAACATCCAAAAGCCTATTTATAGTCGCAAGTGCATACTTTGACCTAACAAAGAGATTTTTAGCACAACAAATTATACCACTCTATGGGGATCCACTCACAATTCTCTGCTGTGCTTCATCTCAGCTACACTTTTGACAAATCCATGTCGACATGCCATCAAGAATATACCAGTTTGATCAAATACTTGAATCTTGTCTTCTTCAACCATGTTGGCAGCCAGCCAGTTTCCGGTACAGTTATTATCCTCTGACCTTGCTTGTGCATTTGACCTCGGCTGTTGAGAGACATCATCTTTGAACGTATCAACTTTGGTAGGCGGTATGAAAAGACGACTGTAAAAATGACAAGAGTCGGTATGGCCGGATCTGTCTATTTGCCGAGTAAACAGATTCCCATCAATTGTGTGGATACATTTTGGCATCAGGACAGGTTCATTTGGTTACTACACAACATATGAAATTAGCGTTGACAATGGACCACTCATCTAAGTAAAACATATCTGAAATGAACATGATGGACAGCTGTGAGCTATTAGCCGATTAGCATCATCCCTGTGAATGATGTTGTTGATTGAAGCACAGATTTTTTGCTTGATATTTAGATATATATCAAGAGCTACTGACAGCTGTCCCCGAAAGACTGGCACATATGTTACCTAATAGAATGATGTCAGGCTATACGTGACTATGACTATGACTGAAATGATTTATCACATTATGCTCAGATATGTGTAAGTCACCTGTTCCATTGTTCCACTCAGTGACTCAGTGTTTCATGACTAATTTTTGTTGTAGAAACTGTACTTGTATTACTACATGCTCCATATTATGTATCTAGGTACATAGAATATTCTGACATACCAAGCAGCCAGATTTCTGGTACATAAATCCTAGCTCCATACTTAAGGCTGACTTGTCTAGAAAAACTTGCAGTGTTATAGAAATGACTCTCACATAGCCAAAGTGTATCCGGCCAAAACTGACTGTGGCCCAGAAAACCAAACAGAGGCAGCGGTTTGAATCACTCACCCATGATATCTGTGCTGCTCAAGAAAACCATGAACAAAATGCGGCCAACATCTCAAAGAAATATGGCCAGTGAGTTCAATGTCTGTATGTGATCACTTGACGGACTCTAACTAATCTTATGATCTAACAGCTCTCTCAAATGGACAAAAAAAATTTTTGAACCGTTTGCGACGACAAAAATGCTGGGTTAACATCTGGAATGCATTTCTGATGTTACGATAACACAATTTCCGGACATCTCCTTTCCTTTTTATTCTCCGCTTTAACTTTATACTTTAAGTGCCACGCGGCATTTCCCTTTCTCGTGCCGCGTTGCCTTTCTTTTACTTTTAGACTTAACTCTCTCACACAGTGGAGCTGGCCATACGGGCTAGGCCCTATGACATCATCAGCCACTGCCTTCATCAACTGTATAGTACACATGTACAAACAACCTGTAGTAGTATATATACCCCAATAGATCCAGGAGACTCCTCAGCGAGTCCTCCTGTTGTATACCAACAAACTCTCTGCAGCTTAAGGGGTAACCACTCCCTCTACATCTTCCTTATAGTGTGTTCTTGTGTGCGCCAGAGTAACTAACTCTTGGTTGTTACAATGTAAGGCCATAGCAACAAGCACTAGCAAAGATCCCTATCTCTTCAAAGAGGGCCCACATTTTTTTCTTGTTGTCTGAGGAGGTTGCAGCCTTCCAGTCCTCTGTACACAGATTTTTTCCAGCCTGGGTGATTTTGGAAGTCTCATCATCATTTCCATCCTTATGCAGTTTCTCTACTTCCAATTCTGGGGGCTGTCTCAAAACTTTGCTTGCATAAAGGTCTACATAATCCCGAGGAAAAAAGTGGTCACTCTCATGAAATCTCTATTTGTTGCCAGCTTTCCTTTTGCTGGGTAACAAGGCATGCTTGAGGGAGTTGTTGCAGTCAATAACTATCATTCAATGCCATGGAAGGTTGGGTTTGCCATTGAGCTGTAAGCTTGGTGAGTAAACATATACTGCATGGATTACTTTACCTCATAGCCACATGGAGGACAGCCATGTAAAAACCTCTAATGGGGGGGTCTCACGGTCAATTGTTGACCAAACCCACTTGTTAAAAATTTGCAATATGCAGAGGCAGATGTCAAATGTGTTACCAAGCATTGTTCTATAGAATCGTCAGAGTGACACCTTAGTTTGTAAATAGTCTGATGTGTAATATAATATAGCAAATTTGAACTTACATTATACAGGTCACATATGATCTTTGGAAAAGCTTCAACACTGAATGATGGCTTCCACAAGCGTATACAACGAAAGAATTCCAGGGTCTTGAAGGAGAAGGCAAATGTTGGTGATATCAGCATTGCTGGGAGAAATCCTGCCAAGGCAAGAGACTCAGATATGGACATGCTATCTTGCCATTGGCAGGGAACTATTTCCCACTCCATTATGTTGCTATTTGACATATGATGTCGCAATGTCCTCTAAATGCAGGGCCCAGTATTCATGAAGCTGTATAATTTGTTGATTCCAGGTACAATAGTCTGTGTAGCAACATAATGTCCAGCTGTAAAAATTATTAGTGACTATCAGTGCAGGGAGAAAGGCTTATTAAGGATCTTTGAAGAAGATTGTGCACAGCATGGATGAGCGCTGCATCATCTTTTATGTGTTCAGGTATTGTTGCCTATTCTACATTGCTGTCTTTTTCAATCAGATAGCTAGGGCCATTATCCATCACTGAATTGTTACTGTGTTGAGAGTCCGTCCAGATGTCCGCCAGAGCCTGTAAAGACTCTTTACTGAGACCTTTGGATCCCTAATGTGAGTGATCAATGTGGTAGATAATACTATGTACCAGTTGCATGGAGCTCATACCTCTCCATTGCTCTCTCCCTCTCTTTCTCTCTCTCTCTCTCTCTCTCTCTCTCTCTTTAATTTAACACTCTGGATACAGTGGGAGCAACATGAGACAAGTGTCTGAGGATTGAGGTGGTGTTGGAAAAAGAGACGGTGGAGTGTCTCACAGATTGAGATAGCCTTGACCATGTTGATGGCATGATAATACTGTAAAAAGAGAGTAAGGGCTGGATAATCAGGAGATTACATAACATACCTGAAAAGACTGCAATTAAAGAGACTAATTTGAGTTGAATAGAGAGGAAATGTATGGACATTGTTACTGTCAACAACAGCAAGTAGTAGTGGGACACACAAAGACGCTGAGCTGCTTCTTTGCATGTAGCTACCGTGGGATGTTGCAGGGGGTTATGTAAAGAAACCAAGGTGCCCTGCCGCATGTGGATATTTATTCTGGATCCTTTGGACGCTAAACTGCACTGTCCCAAAAGTGCCAAAAGTGCCACACATACTGGCAGTATTGTTTAGCAATTAATTTTGATTTATTGGTAGTTTATTCACAGAAATACTGACAGTAGGTGACTATCACAGCTTTTAAGCTTCATAGCTTGGTGTACTGCACTAGTATGGCAACTTTACAAGCTATAAATAATGTGATGTCAAGGTGGGTCAATGTTAATATAATGCCTACTGTACTACCTTGAGCTCTAAAATCATCCTGGAGGCTGTTTTGTATCAAGGTCTTTGTGTAAGCCCATAGCACCACAATAAATTCCATCAAATGTTTGAAGAAAGAGACAGTAGTCATGCGCTAGGTTACAAAAGTTAATACATAGCATAAATACATACAGCATAAATATTAATAGCTATAGTTTCATGTCTGTGGGGGTGTTGTAATGATACAACGCATACATGATCATAATAAGAGCAATACCTCCCAATATATAAAACTGGAGTCCTTGAAAATTTTCCTTGACATTGGCATAGATATAAAATTTCTGTTGAGTCAAGCCATTAGAGAATGGTTTATAAATAGGTTTGGCAGGTGGGGTCCAGAAGTAGCATCCCCATGATAGGGTGCTACTTTGGACTAAGCACACTGATTAGGTTTTGGAGCTGGTTGGCCAACCACCTTTATCCACTGTGCTGGATGGCAGGGAAGCATGCCCATTCTCTGAATTATGATAAGAAGTGGTAATAATGGTTTAGAAAGCCCGTAAGGACAAAAACTAGAAGAATAGTGAATGACACCTTTAACCCTAGGGCCAAAAGTGTGATAGGGAACATGTCTGAAAGCCAGGACATGATGAATGAATTGAGGAAAATGAAATGGTCCTGACAGTAATACTGCGCTGTTGACAATATCCAAGTTGCTTATATGTCTGAAGGTTAGGTTTGCCTTTTTCAAAGAATGGCACCCTAGCACGCATTAGAGAACACTGTGCTGCTCTCAAGGCATTGTTAAGTTGAGAGATCATTTTGTATGGACTTATAGGTAAAGAATGTGTGTTTTGGTACATGTTCCAAATAGAAATTTGCTACTTAAAACTAGAAATGATGAGCTCAAGCTGATTGAGTATGAAGGTGTTGAAAATGAGGTGATGAAGATCTGAATAGACCACACTTTACTACGCGATTTCAACTAGATTTCCAACGTGGTAATACTGTATGTAATATTATGGTGTTTACAGCATGAGCGATGGTAGATGCAGAGCCATGGGTGGAGTTCGGGAATAAAACATAATCACTCGATAAAATCATCTATTGTTGAACTAACTAAAACCAGCTGCTAATTATTATCAACCGAGAAAAGGTGTGCAATGATCTAGATTGTGGGTAGTGCCAGTTTTCATCAGCTCAGTGTCACAGTGCATGTCACAGCCAGAAACATTGCAACGAATAGCCAGCCATAAAACGTTAAGCCCAGAGAATCGGATCAACCACTACTGCGACTGTGCTTTCGGACACTACTCGACACCACCAATACCAATGAATGTTCTAGCCAAAAGAACCAAGTAGAGTCTAAGCTAATAAGTGTATTCAGGATAGTAACCTGTAGAACGACAAATCCACTTACAATTTCAACTGGCTACGCTGTGACCAGGACAAAGTCGTAAGATCTTAAAGGTATTCGCAGTCCTCTCACATAAATAGATGATATCTCCCTCTCGCCCCAGAAAAAGGACTTCGTTTTGGCCGACGGCTTCGTGAACTCCGTTGATGCTAGCACCTGTCCCTCTAGCGGTCTTTACTGCTCGTTTGCGGCCAGGGTACGAACTTGTCGCTTTGGATGGCACCACCGCAGCAGGTGGGAAAGACGAGGCTATGGGCGTGCCTATCTTCCAAACGAATGGTTCCCGCCTATTTATGTTGGAAGGTGAAGGGGTGAAGTGGGGGAGAACGGTTCGCGACTGATCAGCTGGCTTTAACAACGCATCGCCGAAATCCATGGCCTCCAGCCCACCTTGGCGCATTGCTACGATCACAGAACGATCTTCGACGTCAAATGCCTCTAGGTGTTTGATGTCGCCCATGGATGACTCCGATGCTTTTTGGCCGCTGTCCTCGCTCCATAGAAATCGGCCTTGGAGCACCGAGCGACCACGGGCGTCAACAATCGTCGTGCTATGCCCACCACGCGAAGAATAAAAAAGAGCTGGTGGGCCGAAATGTCGGGGTTGAGCGAGTAAAGAAACTGGTGAAAGTAGTGGTTTCGATACATCCAGAGATGATGATTGGGGTTCTGACCCGCTATGTGCCACCAAACGAAAAGGATGACTCGGATCAATACTTTGCTGCCTTAGATCCTTTAACAATATGAACTGCGTATCTTGTTCTTTGCGTACAGGTAAATCTGGGGGAAGTAAGCCATCATTATACCAAGCTTGCATGAGACTGGCCTTCCAGGGTCCTGTATGTATGAATGGATGATATTAATAAGGCGTATCAATACTTAATAAAGACTAACCATGAGTAGCTCCTTTTGGGTCGCGGTAGAGCCACTTCGACGGGGGTGTTGGGACGGGCTTCGGCAGTCCCGGAGGTGAAAATTGAGTTTGGGATAGATCGGCGTCACTATTTCCAGGTTCATATTCAGAACGGTATTCCAGAAACTGGGGATAAGTGGGTGGAATGATATAATCATTGGCGATTGTTGCCAGAGGGAACTTGGGAGCAAAAGAAAGCTGCTGAAATGTGGTATAAGGTCCCATGTGTGTCGTAGTCATGGCTACAAGCTCTTCTGCATGAGCCAAAGCCGTATCATGGTTCATTTCGGTGGATGTCCGAGGGATATCTTGCAACTGAGAATTTGAAGTAGTCCTTGTAATCCGGCTTTCATTTCCAGCCAAAGATACTCCAATATTGATACTGATATTTGCATCTTCATCATCTGGAGCCAAAAGATCGCCCTCAAATATATCAGTTTGACCCGACCGTATCTCTCTGACTCTGCGTCGAGCTGCCCTTCGTTCTGCTCGTCCAATTCGAACTTCTCGTACTCTTACTGTGGCAGGTTCTAAGCCAAAAACATTCTGGGAGAACACCAGAAAGACCTCTACTAGATCATCGCCTTGTAGCTGTAATTCCAATGATCGTGGGGAGTCAGGCAAAATGAACGTCCTCGAAAGACCCAAGGCAGAACGATAGGTACCAGCAAACAACTCAACCTTCTCACCATTCTCCCCGCACAGAATAGCTAGAAAACTTAATGAGACAAAGATGAGTAAACATGGTCCATATATGGTATTCATAGGGTTATACCTCTTCTTCGGAGTCTCCACAGCTTTGACGATAAGGGACCCCTTGGTTCCCGGGAGCTTCACATACTCTAACCTCGGCGGGGGCACGTGAGAAGCCGTTGAGAGATGTATATTGCCTTTTTCTTTGCCTACATCTGCCACAAGAGGCATGGGGAGCGGCACATCAGCTCGTCGATTATGGTGCGTGTTGTTGAGATTACGCTGCAGAAAGCGCAACGGCATCTGAGACGTTAGCTGCGATGAAACGACAGGCGTAACATCGTTTGAAGTAGCGGTGTGATTTTGAGTGGCTTCAGGCCGGACATGAAGCGATGTATACAAAGAACCTCGAGACGAAAAAGATACTTCTGGAGGAAATGTTGTATTGCTGCCTTTTTATATACGGTGTGAATACCGGTAAAAGAAAACAGAGCACGTTGTGTGTTACCTTCATAAGAAAATGGGGGAGATAACAACATTCCGCTCGCATTGGAGAAGAGCCCTTCCAGCACAGACCATCGGCGGCGTCTTACCTCTATTTGACCCACACGACCGTGCGGCGAAGGCGCATCTGAAAGACGAAGGTCTGACGAAACCCTACCAACTGCGGCCAGTCCCGAGCGTGGCACTTGGGCTAGGGACGATTGTGGCAGGTGCTGCGTGACTGGAGGGGGTAGGTGAGGAAGCCTACTCTCCATTAAAGCCTGCGCCAACGTAATTCGTTCTCCAGTAGATGAAGCCCCGTCTTCGTCGTCTTCTTCATCAATATCTGGATGATGGGCATCGGGTTCTCCCATTATATTGTTAGCTGTATATGTTGGTGCGGAACGGAAAGCTAACGAAGTATCTTGTAGTGCTTGTCGAAGGGTCGACAAACTAGGAGAGGGTAACGGTTCAGGTGGTACTATGGAGGCGTTATCTGGACGAACTAAACTGGGATCAGTAGGCCGAACTCTGTGGACACTCTGCGCGGACTGATTTCCCGTCAGGAAATGCGATGTAGACATACTATCGCCGATGTGGGGGGACGTTGATGCGCTAGTTCGCTCATCTAAGGCTCGACTCCCGCTGGCGCCGGCTGTGAGCATATCAATAGCCTCATCTTCACTTGAACCTTCAAGCCATTGTGATACTTTTGAATCCATATGCTCAACGCCCCGATGGCGGTCCATGGGTGGAGGAATAAAAGGGAGATCGTGAGGCCGGTGAATGGGTGTCCTGTCGGGAGGGCTGATATAGGCAGGTGGACTATCTACAAACTGGGCACCAGTGAAAACATTGGGATGTATTGCGGGGGACTTGGGGTTTGGTGTCGCAGCTGCTGAGCGGTCGACGTTGGCAGCTCGTGTGATGGTTGCTGTGTTCCCTTTCGCCGCAGAACCTCGCTGTTCAAAGCCTATACCACCCCAAACGACCCTTTTAGAACTTTCCCTTTTAATTCTATCTCTTTCTCTACGAATCTCCATATCAATTCGCCACTCCACTGCTCTTTTGATTTCATCAAGGGCATAAACTCGCACTCCGTCCCTCCTGCCAGCAATCGCCACGAGGACACCGCGTTGTTCCATGACGACAACATTCTTGAAATTCACTCTTCGGATTAAAGCGTATGGTTGAAGAGCTGGTGGAGACTTGAGGGGAAAGACGTCGAGACCCTGTGAATGACAAAGTAATAAATAATGCGGAGCCAAAAATGCTCCGCTTGCTGGTGGAGCACTGAAATGGGGTGGTGATAGGTCGGGTGTGAGCACAGATAACGAAAGACCAAGTTCTTGGAGGGTTGGTGGAGGTAGTGAGGGAGGAGGACTATTTGCCCTGGGAGGAACGGTGAAGGATTTCGCAAGGTTGGCGTTGGATAAGTCGTCTGGTCCGGCTGATGACTCAACTGCGGGACCACCGTTATGCAAAGGTGCTGAATTCGTGGCATTGCGCCGATGCAGAAGATTAGATAAAAAACCAGAAAGACGATTCAGATGGCGAAGCTAAACACCAGGCAATCAGAACACACATGCTGGCTAACGGAAAGATATATCGAGGTGCTACCTACTTCTGTTCCAACACGAGGTGCACCGATTCTTGCTGCTGATCTCACTGTTTCCGACCTGATAGACCTAGAAGACATCAGCGGAGATATGCGAGGTGTGAGGGATGGAGAATGGCCTGTGGAAGGACGGATGGAAGGAGGCAGCACATCTGCTACAGAAACTATTGGTAAACTCCGAATGCTGTTGTTGTCTAATAGCCGCTCTTCAGGAATGAGCAACGTATTTCCAGGGGATAACTCGTCGTTTTGGAGCATTCTGTCGGCGTCATTCCAGTGTTGGACAGAGGCGGATATGTATGGCATGTTGTGAAAGACAACACGTTTTATGTCCGTGGCGCAGCGCCACAGGCTACACACACTCAGGCTTTACTAAGTTTAACAACTCTCTGGCCCGGAGGCTTTAACAAAACTTAGCTCACTTAGGAGGCCGCTTTAGCTCGTATGGTTACCTGGACCGGGGGCTTTGGCAAAGACCAGGACTCGGCTAACATCATTGTGCTGTTAACCTCAGACGGCAGAGACTGAAACCAAAAATTCAACCAGTAGAGTGTTCTACTGTAGAGCGAGTTAAAACTTATTCAGAGGGCGAGTAGACGGGGGTAGAATGTAACGAACGTGACAACAGTCACCAGCGGACCTTTTACTAAAGCAGCCGTTTCAAAACGCGCTCGTTTTGAATGAGCTGAGAGGCGAGGCAAACGAAATTTCTCACGCTATGTCACACCATGTCACGCGCGTTTCGGTATTGTAGATTATCAGTAGATAGTGGTTTTCCTGTACGGTGGATTGTTAGTTACAGTTCGACTTTTCGATGAAGCCGCAGCCCGGCAGGGTTTTTTTTAACTCCCACTCAATTGTTTGTAAGAGCAAACACACTGTGCATAGCATAAAGCACTAATATACAAATAGATAAATATTTTGTGACACCTGAAGCAGAGATTGGTCTCATGAGCGATGAGGCCTACCAAAAAACATACAAAAAACATACAGGCCAATGTTAGCTAACAACCTCTTTTCTACCTACGAGTGCTCGCAATATCATCGACATCAGTCTGCCCCTGGGGAGGTACAAAAATTTTCAGTGAGCTAGACTGGGAGGAATTGGACCGGTCTTGCGTAGTGAGCACGGGATCGAGAGCAAAGTAGGCACAGAACACATTACAGCAGTGAGGTTGAGGAAAGTTATATAATGTATCAGTCCAGTTACCCTCCCCAAAACAAGCAGCATATTTTCTATGATGGATTTCAGGAGGAGGGAGTTCAGATGGATCCTTATTGCGCACAGGACAGCTGGCAATAAACTGGTAGACTATTTTCATGAGATTGGTACCCCAGTACATGCAATTAGCCTCGATGAGCATCTTGGCCAGCTCGTCTTTAAAGGTCACTTCCTGCAAGAAGTCAGCTCACCAGAGTCAGCATTATTGCGCCAAAGCCTATAGTACCATTGTTTTGCCATGGTATCTCCACCGTGCAGAAATATAATATTTTAAAGGGGGACAGAAGGGCTAGGAAGGAGGTTGTCTATGAAAACAGGATGGCACGTCTTGAAGCTTCTGGGGGGACCTAGCATTGATTTGCTACTGTAGTTGACAGCCAGAGTAGCCCGTGGTTGGCTAGCCCTGCTTTGGACATTGAATGGCAAAGGGCTCTTGAGGAGCTGATTGAAAGTTCCTGTAGGTATGGGGAATAATACATAGGTCCCAAAATTGATGTTTGCTGAGGGGAGTTATGAGGGAAACCCGAAGTTAAATGAATACAGGACTCACAGAGCGGTTTTGCCTGATGACGAACTTTGGACTGTGCACCCATAACTGGCTCAAGTTCCTCCTTGTCACGTGCCTGGAATTCCTCATCTTTCTTGTCTTTGTCCAACTCATCTTCCTCCATCTTGTTATCTTCAAGGTCAAAATTGTTAGCCCCAGGCTCTGCTACACCCTCAGGTACTTTGTTTACTAGGTTAGGCAACTGGTGACGAGAAGATATTGTTGAGTGGCCTGCGTTTGACGAAGTGATTGTCTGATACTACAAGGATGTATGGGCACAATGGAAACACATGGGAGGTATGTACATACCTTTGTATGTTTCAAAGATGACGAGGTACTGACAATAAGCTGTTCTGGCGTACAAGATTTCCGAATTCCCTTCTTGGGTTGAGTCGCGGCACAAAAGACCTATATGCTATGAGTTAGTGTGATGCTAACTGTCAATAACTATGAAATAACCTTTTCTGCGACACTAATGTCTGACCCATCCCCATCTGACATTGTTGCATCATCATCACCTGTGTTCTTCAATCTCTCCTTCCAGATCAAGATGTTTTTGTACTGCATGTACGTAATGACAAGCAAAATAGTAACTTGACAATTTGAAGCAAATTTAGGAATTGGGTCCTTGTCACCAGCTTGATAGAATACCTCGTGTAGTATGAGATGGTTCGAATTTAGTTGAGGTTGGCAAGGACTATAGAGTAAAAACTTGGGCAACCTATACATCTCCAGCAACTCTAAGGCGAGGTTGTAGTTACTGGTCCAGTCAATCCACTCCATCCATAGGTTTTCAATGGCAGTGCGTTGAACTTCTGAGCACGTCAATGCCACTGGAAGTGTAAGATCACGTGCAAGGTTCTAAAATATGTGTGAAAAATAAGTAAGCATCAAGGACATAATAATAAAGTGTGCTTACCCCGACTAAAACTGTGCCAGACTTCCCCTCCTCTTTCAACCGATGAATAGCAACACGCAGAGTAACATGGTGTTGACGCTCAGTGGTTGCAGCTATTATCTTTCTGCGGTGATGTGCATGACAAATGTGGTTAGCAGTATAACCAACCAAGCCGGTGTTGTTGATAGTGGGTGGTGCCTGCGAGAGGACTGCGGGAACATAAGACCTTGAGTTCAATCTGGGATGAATGGTAGCCTGCAAAGGTGGCCTTGAGCTCAATCCAGGATGAATGGGAGCCTGTGGAGGCCTTGAAGGTGAAGTGAAACTGCACTGATATGCTGCTTGGGGAAAACTTTATCTAAGGGAAACGTGTGAGAACGGTGTATGGTGTTAATGTAGCACAATTACTAACCTCCACATTATGCAGCAGATGATGCTTTCACTAAGCCTCGCCTGGTATTGACGTCAACAACATGTGGCTCGGGAACGGCGGTGAAATCTGATCCATCAATCAATCGATGAATCAAATGGCAACATCTAGCAACAAGAACATACCAAATGGAAGTCAATTAGTGTCCTTGACTTGATGCCTATGGTCATAATGTGTGGTACCATCCCAGGCCTTTACATACATGAACAGCACATTAATGTCAAAGTACGTCAGACAATGGTTACACTGCTGGGTGCCCTCGCAATTGAAAACTGGTGTAAAGTCAACCATGGTATGAATAAGTGACAACCTGAAGACTCGGATACACTGGCCTGTCTGCCATTGTGCAGGATCTTATATACACAAGCCTCCCTGCATATCTCATACGCAGTGTGAGTAACAACAATAGCAAATTTCTTGAAGTGATCTCAAGCATGAGGGAACAGCTTGTGGGATTCACCTGCATCCGGACATGAGGGAAAAATGTGTTGGTAAGCAAATCCCATGTGTTGCATACTCTTTCCTTTACAATAAACAACTCATCCTTGCATTGACTCAACAGGAAATCAAACATCCTAAATAATACACTTTTAAGAACAACATAATGACTCTCAATGTAATCAGTTTCATAGATAGCAAAGGCGGAAACTCGGAGGAGATAAGGGAATCACAGAGAAATTGTGGGGGCAGTGAGGCTCAGTCGTTTACTTTAGCTGGCACAGGTTCTCTTTTGTTATGTTTCCTCATCGTCTAGATTTTTCACCACCGTGACACCCATGCCCAATTGTACAGGTTGAAATGGGACTGATACACAACCTCGTAAATTTCTGTTTCATTGACAGCAATAAACAACTGACCTTTGTATTGACAATAGCCCCAGACAACGTGATACAGCCTTGGATGAAAAGTATGTTGCTGCTGGTTACTTGAACCCAGAAATTCTTGTGCGTTTGAAGGACCACTACAACACAACACAATATATACTCTTGTGAGTGTTGGAATATTTATTATTTATTAACAATACATTAAACTCATCTTGAAATCACACAGTTTTTCCCTCCTTAAGAAAAAGTGTATGCAATGGGGTCTCAAGAGCACTCATGGTCAAGCACACACCATGGAGAGTATTGGGCCCTCCATCAAATGTTTGCATCTGCAATACCCACAACAGGGTTCACATGACATGAAGGCCGTGCTACGTGATGAAGAGGGTGTGATGACGCCCCGGTACGTCCTTGATTGGCAGTACAAAACAAGTAACTGACGAGCCTTTGTAACAAATAGCAAGTTAATTTTGCGGTACATGAATGAGCATTATCCAAACAAGGTCTTAGCACACAAATATTGTCAGTTGAAGTGCAGCTATTTTTGGACGGCTGGTGTTAACGACCTCTGGAACTTTGACCAACACAACAAATGGAGGTGTTTCCAGCTGTTCCTTCACATCGGGTTAGAGCCGTTTTCTGGCCACATTCTATGGCTCAAGATTTGGTGGACTAATAGGAATCCACGTCTAATCTGCAGATGGTTCTGTGATACTATTGAGAAACTTGAAGGGATGCCACCCATTACCCAGAGTGACCCTGGTTCCGAGAACAATGGCATAGCAAATACCCAAACACTCCTATGACACTTACATGACCCTGCTCTTGACAAAACCTTACAATATGCTTTTAAAGGTTCCCATTGCAATATTAAGCCCAAGATATTCTGGAGCTAGCTTCAAAAATGGTGGGCTCCTGGTTTTGAAGCACTGTTAGATGAAGGACTTGATAATGGGCTATATAATCCTGATGACACCTTGGAACGGTAAGCATTGTCACATCTCGTACAACCCCTTTGTTTCTGATGAATTCAAGCAGCCTTGTTTTCCATTTTGTTTTCATCCCTGTGTTACAGCTCGAGCTCGATCTATTTGTTCAGCAATCCAATTCAACTTGTCCTTGGCATAACAAGAACAAAGTATTACCTCACAGACGTCCTGACAACATCTTCCAACAGTCTGAACGTTGGAACTTCACAGATTTCTTGGTGAGTGCCCCTTTTATGGTCCTAACTGCACTTTACTAACTTTTATTTATTTGATACAGGTCAAAGTTCACATGCCGTACCTACAGCAAGTCTGGGAGAAGTATGCATGTCCAGGACACAAAGTCTATGACCTGGTACCCCCAGCTTTCAATGCACAGGCCTCAGCATTTTTTGCCGAGTCAAGATACCTAGCTGTTACTAACAACACTGCATAGGGGGTATATCATCAATTGCTGGGCCGTTTTTGTACTCATGACCAACAGATTCTGCAAGAAATCATCAGTTCTCAGCCCGCTTTATCTGAAGAAGGTTTTCTAGGATCCAACTTTATGCCAGTCGTTGACTTTCCACCTTATCAACCACAACCTTCTGAGGACGTACAAGGGAATATGGCACATGGGAGCTTTTCATCTGATGAGGAGACTGACAAAGAGTATATTTTGGGGTGGACTAACTCCAATGGGAGTGAGGGTAGCCGCAACTGAGCTCCTGTATTATCTCAATGACTGTATCTACATACAAATAGTGACCTTTCTTGATTTGGGACATGACATCTTTCAACTGCTGCCCCCTGCTTTCAAATGGCAAACAAATGTATTCCTGCATGAGGGTACTGGACTTTGCAATACTAGTCCGAAGTTTTGTAAACAAAGGTAAACAAATTAGCCACAAAGGCAAAATTATAGAATGCTCAGTGAATACTGAACAATAGAGCAAAAAGAATAAAGAGGAAAGTGATTTAGAAAGAAGGTAAAATAGATAGCACAACTAGGTGCAGAATCACCAAAACTAACAGTATTTCTATTCTTTAGCTACTCATACTGGACTCTAGGTACTGTACACATTCTGTACTCTCTGATAATATAGTTACTCATACTGGACTCTAGTTCTGTCCCTGTTAGCTCTCAGCAAGTGGCTAGACACTTCCCAGAAGTTCTCAATTGGACAGGTATACCCCCTACAACCACCTTGCTCAATTTGGTCCCCACACGTGAACCCCCAAATTAATGCCCTCGTCAGCTCACAGCCTGCACTTCCTCCTAATGGCTTAGCAAACTCAGAGTTCATGCTCGCTTGTGTCCGTGGTCAACTTCCCTGCGTATCAATCGCTGGCCAAGGATTCCGCAGAAGGAAATTTGGTCAGTAATCAGTATTCATCCAATGGATCTGAGACTGACCTTGTTCCAGATTGGACTGATTTGAGTAATGGGAGTGACTCAGCAGGATCTTTGTAATCTGTAAACAAACTGTAGATTCTATGTTGATATTATCTCCATGGGATGGTTTATAGCTCACCTCAGATTTGCTCTTACTCTGTAGGTATCTTGTTATTGTCCCAGTGTTTGAGACCATTAGCAGCAGAGGATAAATATTGATGAGTTGCAGGTGATGCCAAAAAACCTGGATGATTACATTTAGATGATTATGAATGGGGGAGTTGCAGTCAAAATACCGGTTTGAGTAGGTGTTGTTGCAAATAACCTTTGAAGTTGCAGATCTGAAGAGCCTATGGCCAGAAGAATCATGAGGGCAACAAATACAACATATAAGTGGAGTTTAGTGTGATGCAGGGCATAGATAGTGAAATAGGGAAGTTCAATGCTCCAGGACAACTTGCGTATTATTTCTTCAAACTTCTTCAGAGTAATTGGGTCCATGTTGAGCTCCCAGTCAAGATACTGGCACATCTCTCTTTTCATCTGGTTAATTTCACGTAATTGGAACATACCCTGAGCCAAAATGCCCCAGGACTTATTACTGTACATGTCGTTGCAGATGACTTTTGAAGCAATCATAAATGCGGAGACAACAAGTCTATGACCAGAGAAGCCTCAAGCTGTGGGAAAACAAGCCTTCAAGCGCTGCAAAAGAACAAGGGTGGAAAAAGTGACAGATGAGTGGAGTTTAGTGCGATGCAGGGCATAGGCAATGGAATAAGGGAGCTTGGTGGATGAGCCAAACATCGATGCAGGATTCCAGGTAATCTCTTAGTAGTTGAGTACAGTGGTCTCCCGATTAATGACAAGATTATTCCCACAACCTTAAATGGCTGATTCTCTCTGCTACTCCCATTGTTGTTCTTTATTAGGTGCTCATTAGGCTGGTGTACAGCTCAGCATCTATGACCCTCAAATTGTATAAAATGTATGTGTTACTTTCTTCATCTCCCTATCAAATCGACTCACCTGTTTCCTCCCCTTCTGCAATAACTGAGTTTCCTCCCCCCGGTTGTTCAAACAATAAACTGCCTGAATGTCCGGCAAGCGTTAATAATGTTGAGGCGGAGGACAAAGCTATAGGTATGATCCGCATGTGTTCTTCCTCTCCATCTCCATCCTGACTAATATCCCCTTCCACAGCCGTTTTGCTATCTCTCCTCACCACCATGACACTGAGCAGCAACAGCGCAATGGTGCTCATGTCCGCTGTCATTGACCACACCATTCCCCACCTTCCTGTTGTCAACACCCCCTCCATGGCTCCAGCACCAGCTTCTTCTCAGTCCGCCACTGCTATTGACACTGCCCTTGTTGCTTCCCCGCCTCTACAGCCATCAATGCCTCTTACCCCTCGGCTGGTGCAACCCACCCCACCACCTCTACATCTGCCACTTCTGGGGCTGCACTGGCCGCTGTGGTTGCCCCCAAAAATGTGACCACTCCCCCAGCTACCTGTACATACCTTGGGCAAGTCTTTGAGGTGCCAGAGACGGTTAGCAATGATCAGCAGTTATATTTGGTAATGCAAGGTAGCCGGATTGGCATATTTTCCGATTGGTAAGTCCTCTAATCCTTTTCTTTTGAAAAAAATAATCTAACATTATACATATGTAGGCAATCCACCTCCCCCCATATCATTGGGGTGAGCCGCAGGGTCTTTACATGTTGCCTCTCTTTAGAGGTTGGAATTACTGCTATGCAGGAGGCCATTGAGGCTGGAGCAGTGGAAATTTTGCCTTGAAGTGGGCTGTTTACATACCTTGTACAATAGCTGCATAGGGTGCACTCTCTGCCTTGGCGTCAACGTGCAAAAGTTGTAGCAATATACTCTTCACATCACAAACTTTGTGCATACTATGGGTTATCACAAGTCACACAAATGATTCTTTTACAGGTATTTAATGTTAATTTAGTATTTTTTACTTAATGACAGGTATACATGTAGTGGCTGTTAAAACATACTTGCCAGAGGTGGCATGTCAAACTGTAACTGACAATCCACCGTATTTCTGCCCCCCGAGCCTCCATCATGACCATATCCTCCTCTCAAAAGAAAGCAGCTGCCTTGGCTCTCCTTAAGTCATCTCCTGCTTAACAAAGGAAGGCTGCTTCCCTGGCTTCAGCCACAGCTGCTGCTGCTGTATCACTAGCTTCAGTATCATCTCTTATTAGATCACCTCAGCATAATTCAATTTTAACTGGTCATGCTTGAGTTAGAGAGCTATTATGTGGACATCCTTGTCAATTCTATAATATGATGGGGCTTTCCGAGCCGCTTTTCCGCAGGCTCATTCAAAAGCTCAAGGATTATGCAGATTTTTGTCACTCCAAGCATATCTCAACAGAGGAGCAGCTTGCTATCTTTCTCTGAATGTGTCGCACTGGTGGAGCAAATAGGGATATGCAGGAGAGGTTCTAGCATAGTGCTGATACAATTTCAAAGTATGCATGTGTTTATTCTTCAATATCATTCACTGAGTATCAAACCTAGTTACTTATAGGATCTTTTTCACTGTATGCTCAATATGGTGGTTTCTCCTGCCTTTTACCAGAAATACATCAATCTCCCCCCTAATGAGGAGATCCCTCCTGAAATCCAAGATGAGCCCAAGTTCTATCCCTTCTTTAAACAGTGTCATGGTGCCATAGGTGGTAGCCATATTGATGTCTTTGTTCCTGATGATACTCTTACTGGACGCTATTGTAATCGGAAGGGTCAGCTTTCTCAAAATATTCTTGCTGCTTGTACCTTTGACATGCACTTTTTATATGCCCTGTCTGGCTGGGAGGGCAGTGCTGCTGATAGTTGTGTGTATAACAATGCTCACAGCAATGGCTTTGTAATTCCTCCAGGTCTATATTATCTTGCAGATGCAGGCTTTCCCTCATGTGATTCTCTTTTGGTCCCCTACTATGGAGTACGATACCATTTGAAGGAATGGGGTAGAGCTTCACAAAGGTCTTTATATCTTTCACTTTGATATCTCAGCTCATACTTGTTATCTTTCAGGCCCAAAAACTTCAAAGAGCTTTTCAATTTACACCATGCTCAAGCTCATAATGTTATTGAGCGCATCTTTTGGGGTGGTTAAGAGACACTTTTGACTAATGGTTGCAGCTCCAGAGTATGCTTTGGAGGTACAAACAAAGCTTGTTCCTGCACTTTGCATTTTTCACAACTTCATACAAGTTCATGATCCTGATGACAGTAACAATGAAGAAGGGGACAGCATAGGTGGTGGACAGAATAGTCAAACTGTGCGGCAGGACCAAAAGGATCATAGTCATGTCATCAAGTAATAGTAAAGCTATTAGACGGATGTAGTTGGATTAAAGGACATCATCAGAGATAGCAGAATATGCATCAGCAATGGCAATATTCTTGGTGAATAGTGCAATTGCTTGTGTGCGCTTAGCAGTAGACAATGCATCATCAACACAAACAGCCTTGATTGCAGCAATTCTCCTCTTAGGTATGCTGGGGACATCATTAATAAGCTGGGAAATACTAGGGTCAGGACGACTGAGTGATGAAGCCATAGCACTAAGAGCATCTGCAATTCCAAGGATGGCAGAAGGTCCTGTCACCTTGGTACAAAGGCGCTTTGATGCAGATGCAGGAGTGGGTGATCCAGAAGCTGCACATTTGTGTTTTGAGCTCTGAGACACTTCAATAGAATCCTAGATAAATGAATAGTGAGGTAAAGTCAACATCAAGCCATATCACATACTTGAGACTTTTCTTCCCCATCCAAGTCTAAATCACTCTCTGGATGACCATCCACTGTGCCCACATCATCTTGATCCACTTGCTCCTTGTAAGGATGAGGTGAGGGCAAAGAAGGCTCATCAATCTCTGGGATATGAAAAGCACCCTCACCAGTGGCATAGTGTCCATCAATGAGTCCAATTATATTGTCATAGAACGGAAAAGGGTTTGTACACCATAGCTTTGCTTCTGGATGGGACTGAGGCAGATCTAATTGAGTACATCCCATGCTAAATTATTGACTCTATACTTACTGCAATATAGTTATCCCACACATCTTTTTCAGCAGTTACTTTCTTTCTGGTATTATCCCATCCAAAACTAGCAGCTCTTGGAGCTGCTGAACAACAAGGCACATAGCCTTTAACTGTGATGATAAAAATCAGTACAATATATGTTGTACAATGGTTGACTTACTGTTCCCCAATGTTGGCTACATTTTGTAGATATGTCTTTGGTGCACCACCACTGGTTTTATGGCTCTGCACTAGCACAACAGCTACAGCAACAAAAGCTGATTTTTTGAAGTTATTGTTAAGTTGATTACCTTCCATTTGTGCCTCCTTCAATTTATCCACAAATGTGGCATCATCCTCTGATGTCCATTTCGCATTTTGGGGCTCTTTTGGGGCTGGACTCTGAGATTGTTGACTAGGAGGTTGGTTCTCTTTGTTGGCAAGGAGCCTGTTTTTCATAGATGAAATCTTGAGTGTGGGCTTTTGAGGTGGGTTTGAGAGTAATAGAGCAGTATGAGCTACTGTAGTTTGAGTGTAAAAGTTGGGAACACAATTTGCAGACCAGTGTGACAAAGTTTTTCCAAAACGAGCTGAGTTGCCAAACACATCAGCTTGTTCCGAAACGGCACCATTTTAAAACAAAACGCAACTCTTTTTGGTGGGTGACATTTTGAAATGGTGACTGCCAAACGGGCCCTTAGCCCGTAATACTTTCCTTTATATCAGCTCTAGCTTTGCTCATCCCCATTGCTCCTTAGTTAGTTAGCATTGGACTTATGCTACCCTTATTCTCTGAACCAGTATATAACACCCCTTGTTTGTAGTTGTAGGGGAGCGCTTTCTGCATCAATAGTAGACTTAGAACTGTGACATTTATTGCGCTCGGGAGCTCTCCCACTTTTCGCTTTCTTTTGTGTGACATTTTTTGTGACCGTTACATAAATGGTCCTCAAACCTCGCCTAGCACTTTCCTTAAGGTTTGCTTAGGGCACTCCTTAAGTGAGGGTTAAGAAAAAAGACACTGCAGAGTTGGGCGGCACCTTGTCGGAGGTTGAAGGCACGGCACATGCAGCTGAGGTGTGTTATGCAGCCTCCCATCAAACACTTATCACTTGCCATCCACTGATTCTCAACAATCTCCCCTGGCCCCACAAAACAAGAAAACTCACCCTCCCAATTTGTCTCAGAGAGCCTCGCTTACCCCCTCCACAGATTTGAGCTAGCAGACAGAAGGCACCCGGCAGCTTCAGGTTTAGTGGGGGAAAAAGCCAGCCTGAACTCGGAGGCTCATTCACTACTTGAATAGGCACAAAGAGCACTGTGGTGCTTTATTTTCAGATTCCACCAAGGAGGCAAAGTCCCGTGGTCACCACAAAGTTGTTAACAAGAGTAGCTCCAGCAAATCTGATGTCCACACTATTATTGCAGATCATATATTCTCTGTTGATGAACATGCTGACACACGCCAAGATTATGCTAACAATCAGCAGAAGTATGCTCGGGCAGTGGATAACCATCTCTCAAAGGAAGTCTCAATGCCCCCATTTCTTTAAATGGCCAATTTGATCTTATCACACAGTTTGAAAACAAAGTATCAGGCCTTTAATTGCAAACTTGGCTCCACTGGTTTAGGCTTTTGCTACAATGATATTGAGCCAGAAACTCATGCCTGGAATCTGATCAGTAAGTCCCTCCCCTCCTCCTCCCCCTTCTCTTTGATCTTGCAGTTTTTTTAACTGCTTTTTCTTTCAGAAAAACTTAAAATCAACCTTCCATGATAGGAGGATCTGCACGGCTGGTGGAGGGAGATACCCTCCATCAACATACTGGCCATCTCATCATCCCCAGGTCATAACCATGGCAAGGAGGCCTCCGATCTAGAGATATCTCTCCAAATTGCCAGCTGAGGCCCTAACTCATCAGCTGTCACCAGCCAAAACCCCTCCTTTACTACCACCTTCTAGTATAGACCCTCCTCCAGCATCTACTTGTACAGACCCTGCAGTGTCTGCTCTCGACCAGAATGTGCTGCAGTTTATGCAATATGATGCTGCCCTGGAGGTGCATCCGGGATATGTGCGCAGCCCTGCTGACACAACTCTACAACAAGTGCTGAACCAGATCCCCCCTCTTTCTGTAACGGACAACTCCTCGCTTGATATGCCAAGCCTTAAGGAGGACTCAAAACCACACAGTGTTGGGTCTGTGTTCAGGACCAGGGGTGTGAGTTGTGCTCACAGCCCAACATTTAGCCCCCCTCAAGGACGCGGCACCTCCCCCCCCATTCTTCTCATCCTCACATTCACCTCAAGCCTCCCTGTATGCTGTCTCCCCTTCTTTAAAGGAGGGGGAATGGCATTTGTTTTACCAGTCTAGTGCTGACTCAGATTCTGACACCACCGGCTTCTCATCCTTCCCCCCAGGTCCATCTGGCCTCTACCTCGTCAGCATTCACCCGCCCCCCCCACCCAGAAGACTTCTAGCAAGCATGGGTGTGAATCAGTGCATGCCAAGGCACTCAAGAAGGCCAACAGTTCCTTGTGCTACTCAAAGGTAGCAACATCATCAAACACCAGAAGCTCAACCTCAAGGTCAAGGTCCTAAGTGATTGGGAGGTTGAGCAAGAGCATAAATGGGAAACGCAATGTGAACACTATGAATCGGAGCAGAGTCTTGCACAGGCTTGTGTTGAGGAGGCCCGCATCAAGCTTGAGACGGTGAAAATTCAGTTGGCAATGCAGTGTGTCTCGTCGCAACCCCCGGTGTTTGGGGATGAAGTTATTGCCCCCCCCCATGGATAATGTTTGAGTATGCTCGCCCCCCCCCCCCTTTTTTTTATGTATTTATATGTTGTATGTTGCTTCATCATTACATAATAGTACAAACTATATGATTGTATGTCTTATATGTTTGCAATGTCATGCTGCTTTTGTGTGTTTCACTATGAGTTCTTGTTGTACAACTTTGTTACTCTAGTTCTTTCTGTAAAATGTAAGACATAACATTTAACATTCAATACACAAGGTACATAATAGACACAAGAAACAAGACATGTATTTAAGTTGGAGCTCTGTCCAGAGCTCTTAAGATTGGACCCATAAGACTGTTACAAAAATTCTGGCCATGAGACAAAAAATTATCAAAGTCAGGTACACTGTCATCTCTAAGTCTTCTTCTCCTCAAGAGCCCAATCAGCTGTATTTTTCCCCCTCTTCTCTTCTTTTCAATACTAATAATCATGTTGTGCAAGATTAAACAGCATTTGATCCATGCCATTGCAAACCTATGTCCATTGGTATCATTAATATTGATCCTCAAATCCTTGAGAGATTGAAAGCATCCTTTCAAAGCTGCAAAAGCATGCTTTGTATAGACACGTATCTAGGTCCAATATCAGTCAATAAGAGAGCATATAAGAATCAATTTACATACTTTGGATAAATGATAGTTAAAGACTTTCTGATTATGGATGATCTTCCCACCAAGTGATTTTTTGAATGGCACAACACACCACTTCTTACTGGGATAAGCAGAATCAGCCCAAATCCACTCAATGGGACCAAAAAGTGTTTGGTGTTTATTATAAATGCGAGTATCACACAAAGCACTTGCATCATGAGTAGAACCAGCATGGCCAGTACTGTAGTCATAAATACGGAGGTTGTGGGGAGAAACCACAATCTGTGTAAGGCATTAACTAAGAGATAAAAAAGTAAAAAAGCTACTCACCTGAAAACTAATAGAGTACCTTGATTTCCTGTCAAAATACCCTTCCCCATAGAAGCCAGGCTTCTGGTAAAGGTTAAAGCCCGAACCATCAGCGCATAACCATCCTCCTTCTCATGCCCTAATGGTCTTGCTTCTCACCTACTCTTTTGCTTTCTTCTTATCAGCATCTCCATCCTGGGGAAACTTGATATACTGATCATGCCTATTGAGAATGGCTATCATGACTCACTCTGTATAGTCCACAGTAGACCTAGTAAAAACTCCTGTTAATATAGCAGTGTCCTCAATGGAGGCTGTATCTCCATAGTGTCCAAAATGGAACATGGCACATGCAATCTGCTGCTTAGCAGGAGCCTGTGGGTTATTAGAATTATTATAAAAGCTTGGGTCATCTTCTAGCCTCTACACAATCTCAAAAACAGTAGAGGGAGAGGTACACATCAGACGGTGAAAGATAGAACAGTTATTTTCAGCCCATTCATGGAGATATTGAAATACAGAAACATAAGGGGCAAAAGGACAATAGGTGAGAACACGAGTAGAAAGGATGACATCTTCAATGGCAAACAGATTGGTGGTATGAGCTAAGATGATATTGTCCATACCAGAAGATGAAGAAGAGAAAGAAGAGTGGGAGGAATCAGAATCATCACCAGGTAATGCCCCCCCCCCCTCAGGGTGCAATTCTACTTCAGAAATTAATTCAGCAATTTTATGCTGAATAAAGATATTCAAAGCATGTTGCTTGGCATTCTGCAAAGCAGAAAGAAGCTGAGCTTCTTCAGAGACTTTAGGCATGGCTGAGACAAAACTTTAAGCTCTATTCTCAAGGTCCTGTCCTTATATATGAGCCTGGGGTGTTTCTGTGTTTCTATTAAGTTGTTATTGAACCTAGAGCATGCTATCTTTGCTCAAATTTACTCAACTACCCAAAGGTGGCAGCTTACTAATCTCAATATCCGCACAATATGGCTGTGGCTGGTTTTTCTCAAAATATTTTGCAACTATTTGGTATCTACTGACTTTTAAATCCTACAGTCTCACTGCTCAATGCCGGAGCGTCTTTTTTCCTTGATGCTCACTTAAGAAGTGCCCTAAGCAAACCTTAAGGAAAGTGCTAGGCGAGGTTTGAGGACCATTATATTTTTCACATTACCCATCTATAACTACATCCAAAAAAACCATCTTTTTGTTGTCTGGACCTTGGACTGATCACCCAGGATCACCCGGATGACCATCTCAAAAATATTGAATAGCACAAATAGGACAGGCCCGTATAACCTGCATCAAAGAAGTTGCCTGGTAGTTGCAGCGCAACTACAGGCTAGTAGTGAGTCATCACTACCTTGCCGAACTGATAGTCCATCTTCCCAGATTATTACCCTTCAGGGACCAGGTTCAATATCCGTCGCTGATACTCAGGTTAACCCCTCGAGTAACACAATGAGGAGTCCCTCACACCGTCCTGGAGACGAGTATGAGGAGGTACCAATATTATACCAGACACCTGTCAGCACCGGTAGAATAGATAAAACATTGAATTTACCTCCGCATATTGATATATCCTGAAAAACTCAGCCCGGATGCGGGCATGAGTCTGTCTTAAATGCTGAACAAGAAAGATTGGTAAGGCAAGCAGAGTTGAGGCTTACAAATGAGCAACTGGAACAAATCCTAAAACATAGGGAAAAGAAAGGCAACCACTATGACCCTGAAAAAGGGTCGGATAGAGATGAAGGACCTTCACTTTCAAAAGGAAAGGGACTGGACCCAAGGAACTGGGGAAATATCTCTGCTGAGTCCGATATGAATCTCGATGAGCAACAAAAAGCTTATGAGACTTGGAAGGAGGCACAATACTGGGCACAACAAGAACCCGTGAACTTATACCACAAAATGAATCCTTCATCCAAAAAGTCGGCTGAAGAGCAAAACAGAGAATTACAAGGCACTTATGAGCGGGAGACCAGTAGAACTAAAAATGAACTTACTAAACTAAGGGCACACTTAGCCAAAGAAAAGGAAAATATCAATGTGTTCATCCAGACATTGCTGTCTTAGATGCTACTAACTGTAACAACCAAGAATTTTGTTACTCTGGCGCACAACTCAGACAAAGCTGTAAAGGTAGTGAGGGGAGTGGTTACCCTTTAGGATAGGACCAAGTTAGTTGTGGGTAAACAACAGAAGGACTTGCTGAGGAGTCTCCTGGATCTATTGGGTATTTATACTACTCCATGTTGTTTGTACATGTGTACTATACAGTTTGATGAGGGCAGTGGCTGATGATGTCACAAGGCACAGCCCATGTGACCAGTTCCACTGTGTGAGATACTTGTAGCTAAAAATAAAGAAACACAGCCCAGTGCAAGAAGGTGGAGTTTGAACAAAAGGAAAGTGCTGTCTGGCACAGTGTGTGAAAACTACAGAAGAAAGTTAAAGAGGAGAATAAAAGTTAAAGGTCCAAAAATGGTGTATCGTAACACTAACCCTGTAGTAAAACTCATAAACAAAATGATTGAGCCTACCCAGGAATTGGGAACCACCAGGACACCCCATAAGTTAAACCTAATCAACCAAATCCTGGCCGCCAGTTACATTGGGAGATTATTAGGACAAATGAGAAACAAAAATAGAGGACCCTCAGACTCAGGAAGCTCATTGAGTGAATCCAATTTGAGTTCCAATGGAGACACAAGTGATTCTTCCTCTAATGACGACTCCAAAGTGTCATCATTGGGTCATAGATTGAAACATTGGAAGAAGAAATCCTGAAAAAAAAGAAAAAAACAAATCTTGAAGCCAACAGAACCGGCACCATATGATGGTAAAGCTCACTAGTGGGAGTTCCACTGATTTGTGATGGCCGCAACAGCCTATGTAAAAGAAGGGCAAGTACCCTAGTCTAACAGGGTATACCGGTTATCACTGTTTCTCAAAGAAAAGGCATACAAATTCAAGAAGTAGCCAATAATCCCTTCAAATAGAATCTGTATAGGTTCTTCATAGGAATGTTTAATTATTACTTTCTGGTGAACTTTTGTTTGGAGCAATGAGACAAACTAAGGAAACACTATCAGAATAACAAATCAGTCCAGAAATACATCTACGAACTGACCAAACTCTGGAATATGATCAGCGACATGGATGAGAGACAAAAGGTGATTCAGCTCTGGATCGGGTTAAATGGTGACCTGAAAAAGGGACTGTGGATAAAGTAATTACATCCCAAAGTCTCAAGCCTCACTGAAGTTCAAGGAATGGCCAAACTCCTCAAAACAGCCAACACAGCTGGGGAAGTAGGAGCTAGAAGGGCCCAACAAAAGGAAAAAAAGATAGACCCACCAAACGACTCGGTCAGTTGAAACCATATGGAAGAAGTTGTTTTCCTCCAAAGAACCAAGGATCTCAGCCTGATCAACCAAGGTGCAGCAGCTATACTGTGTAAGACGTCCGTGGTTACATGTCATGTTTAAGATCCTACATTGTATAACCTTGGCTATATAGCTCAATTGGTAGAGCAGCTGGCATGTATCCAGAAGGTTCCAGGTTCAATCCCTGGTCTGGTCATTATCCAGTTTTATCAAGAACCTCTCAGCAGCCGCAGAAGAGGTCCGCAAAATTAGTAGGACCATAGAGCTCTACACCATGCAATTTGGTGGTGGGTCCACCTGTTACAATCTGAGGAGACTATAACATCCATAATCCAATCCTTATTGGCAATGGAAGACCATGAACCTTGAACAATGGATGGTAGCATAACTTTAGGGCCGGATTAGGATTATAATAGAAGACCAGATGATAGCAGGGAATTGTAGAGTAGATTCAACTTGTTCTATCCTAATGTCATACAGGGGTCTATATACTGAATAGGTAGTGAATCCAAGTTCAGTGTCATTATGTATTATGGACACTATACAAGTACTCCTAAAGGACATTTAGGGTACAACAAGGACATCCTATTGGAGTATCCGGGACATATTTAGATTACCACATATATAAACCCTAAAGGACACCTTGTTACCTATTATGAGACATTTTTGAATTTAGAACATCCTAGGATAGTCCTACCTTGTAATAATATAGGATATATAACTTTTGAATTTTTAATCAATATAAGGACCCCTGGCACCACTTTGGAGTCCTAGGATTCTCAAATGTCCCTTGGATTGAATTTAATTTAAGAGAGTCCTGTATGGATTACCTGCATGTGGGATAATCTCAGGATAAAAGCCTCTTAGGCAGATCATTGAACTATAACTGATCAACCTAAGAGGCTATGAAAAAAGGTTGACTGAAGTGCAAATCCCTAGAGAATACTACTACCTCATCCCAATGATAAAATTGTATATTAACCAGACCAGGGACTGAACCTGGAATCTTCTGGATACATGCCAGTTGCTCTACCAATTAAGCTATATTGCCAAGGTTATACAATGTAGGATCTTAAACATAATATGCAACCATGGACGTCAAAACAAAGTTGTCTCTGCCCTTTTCTTAGTTATCAAAGGTGCATTTCTGAATGTAATCACAGATGTACTCATACACGACATGAAGCAACCAGGTATACCTGGACCTATATCCACATTCGTCAGAACCACTCTACAACAACGATGCACAAAACTAAAATTTGACGACTACATTTCTGACTGGACAACCATTTGCAATGGTGTCGGACAAGGAGACCCCATGTCTATCCACAATGCCTCACTCATTGACATTGCAGCAAAAAACAACAAAAATGAGCTAACACTAGCTTTTGTAAACAACACAGTTCTCCTAGCAATAGCACCCATATTTACTGGAATGCATGCCATTGTCACTGACATGCTAGAACAAGATGACGGAGCACTACAATGGGCCAAAACACATAACTCCAAATTCAAAATATCAAAATTTGCGCTAATAGACTTCTCACACAGCACAACAAAAATACGCCAACCAATACAAATTGGCAACAATGTGATACAACCACAAAACTTCACCAAATTCCACCAAAATCTATAATAGCAATAGCCAAAGGAACCCAATACGCATTATAAATCTGACGACTATCCCGAAACACCACAGGAGTCTCTCCCAAGCACATCCGACAACTTATTCAAGCTGTAGCAATCCCACAGATCACCTACGTAGTGGACATATGGTGTAAACCCCCCTTTAAATGTAACACCATAAAACTCAATCGCAGTGCTGCAGGAACCACTCAAAAAACAGACAGCGTACAAAGAATTGGCCTAATCACAGCAACAGGAGCTATGTGCACCACAGCAACAGACGCACTAATGTCACACTTATACATCCCACCAGCCACCATATTACTCAATAAACTCTGTTTCAGATCAGCAGTCCACATTGTGTCTCTGCCCCCACAGCACCCCCTACATGCAGCCTACATGAAAGCCCACTGTCACCCCACAGTAAAATGTCACTGACACACATTACACAAACACGCATTAACATACAACACCAAGAGTTAGTTACTCTGGCGCACACAAGAACACACTATAAAGGTAGTGATGAGGGAGTGGTTACCCCTTAAGCTGCAGAGAGTTTGTTGGTATACAATAGGTGGACTCGCTGAGGAGTCTCCTTGATCTATTGGGGTATTTATACTAATACAGAGTGTTTGTACCTATGTACTGTACAGTTGATAACAGCAGTGGCTGATGATGTCAGAGGGTGCAGCCTGTGTGACCAGCTCCACTGCGTGAGAGAGTTTGTGTCTAAAAGAAGAATAAAGGCAGCGCTGCGCGAGAAGGTGGAGTTAGAACAAAAAGGAAAGTGCCGCATGGCATAGAGTGTGAACTATAGTAACAAGATTAAAGTGGAGAATGAAAATTAAAGGAAAGGTCCAAAAATTGTGTTATTGTAACAACAACATACACCTAGACTCAGTTGAAACCATATACCTCATCCAATACCCACCACACACTTGTCTGATCTACAAAAAACAAGTCCCACCAACTCAACAAGAAGCTATCAACAATTATGAAACCATCAATGACAACATACAAATATTTACTGATGGATCCATGCATGACAATGCAGCAGGAGCAGCAGCAGTCCTATACCACAATGTTAGGAAGAGCAAAATGCTACAATACCACCTAGGTCCATCCCACTTGCATACAGTCTTTGAAGCCAAAGCTATAGGACTCACACTAGCCGCAAAGTTGCTACAGTCAACCAGGTGCATCACTTATCCCACATTTATTTTTACAGATAACCAGGCAACCATAGTGGCCAGTCACATCTTTGACGGACGTCTTGGCCACTACATTCTTGACTACTTTAATGTAGAAATCAAAGCACTTTGGAAGCAACACGGAAGAACATGCAACATAACACTACAATGGATTGCAGGACAAAAGGGAATACCAGGCAAAAAAGATGCAGACAAGCTAGCAAAAGAAGCTGCCACATGATGTCCTTTACTCACCTGGGACAAATAGTGACTGAAGATACCCAGAGCTGCTGAAATAAAGGGTAGGAAAGTTAATACACCATTGTTACTGCGTTCTTACTTCCTTACTTTAGAATCTGTTGAAGATGGATGGGGTGATCTCTGTGCTTCTTGCTTTCAAAACTCTTACAAAGACCAAGGACTAATGGTGCTTATCTTCTCCTGCTCTGTGTCTCTCCTTTCTCCTTACCTATTTTGCCTACAGCCTTGACAAAACCGGATAAACCCTGTCTCTGCCGAAGCAGCCATTGTTCTCCATGGAGCATAGCCACCACTCCATGGAGTCATTATACTGTAGCGAGTAGCACCTCGGACTATAAGTAGTAGGGGGATTAGTATAGGAATACCTCAGTTATTTCTATAGCCTCTCGGGCAGCGGCTGAGGTATGTTACATTACATTTGTTAGAGATTACCTTAAACTAACATCTATTGTAGTTTCACTTAGGTAAATAATAAAGTCGTTTCTATAGCCTCTTGGGCAGCGGCTGAGTTTCACTTAGTTTTATTAAGCCTAAGCCTTTCAATGCTGTTTACAATGCCAGATCAGTTTTCAAACCAAAATCTCTTATGGATGCCTATCCAGCCTCTGATGTTAAACAAGGTGACTTTGTACTCCTCAAAGTATACTTGAAACAATTTGGGACCACCTTCAATGGCCAAGACAATGATCTCTGGAACTGCTGGAAAACTACTTTCAAACTGCAGGCTGTATCAGTTATTCACAGTGAATCCACATTGATCTCTATTTAACAAAAGTGATTTGTACCAATCTTCTTATCTACTCCTTTTCAAATCTAATCCTCTTCTCTTTTCCGTGGAGCCGGTTTCTCCACTGTCCCTTTCCGATGTACCATTATTGATCCCATTCTTGTGTCCATACCGTAAAAAAGTTTGAAATCTAAACTTTTTTGTCTCCTTCATGTCTATGTCACCAACTAACATGCACAACAACAATCCCTTTCTCCCATCTGATGAAGAAATTTTCAACTTGATGGACAACATCCTTGCTTGTGAGCCTTCTGCAGGTACTGGGTGCATCACTTGTATTTTGGATGAATGGAAACCTTTCTGGACTATTAGCCAAAAGGTCTCTCCTTTTCCCTCCAGTTTTGCCCTAATGATACTCTCTAATTTGCAGAGAATGTGTAAACCTTGCCACAATCATTGATCCCGTTCTACCATAAACTATCCTTACTTTGTTATTGGTCCCATTTTTGTCGACTGTTCTTCTCTCTCTCTTGCAATGACCTAGTACAACGCATCCATCCCATCTCCTTGCCCTTCCCTGTCAATGATCTCGAGGTCTTGACTCGTGTTGCTACCCTACTTTGCACCAACTTTCCTTCCGACTTCAGAAGGTTCTACAATTGCAACCCTTCCATCATAAACTGGTACTTCCAGTTATATGGTTCTCCTATCTCTTCTCCACCCAATGGAATTGTTAATTTCTATTTCCTGAAAGACCCTCAATTGGTGGTCCAATCTACGTCATAAAGGGGGGCCTGCTGATGAAGATTGGATCCGCAATTAAACTATGACCGCTGATGACATTGCATATACCATATGGTGGTACATAAGGAGTGGCAATCATCCCTCAGCCACTACTCGGGAATGCAAGTATATCCGCTGTCTCACCACCATTTGATGTCAACCTCTACTGCTGTTCTTGCTGTCTCATATTGCATACAGGAGAGACATCCAGTAATTCTATTCACACATTACTCACAAAGCAATCATTGTCGGTGTTCCCTGCAAACCAGACACATACTCTGTTGCTCCTTTTCTCACCACCAACTTCAATCCACTGTCATTCTTTCCTCCTCTCGTCAACCCAATTGATAATAATGTCAATCACATACTTTGTGACTACAAACATGCTCCTGAAAATCACCTCATCCCTCTTATCAAAACAAGTGTCTGTAATTACCTGGAATATGGAGGGTCTGTCGGCGGTAACAATTACTTCGGCCCTTTTCACCCCTTGCACTCCACCACCATACATCCTCCCTTTCTAAAATCTCGTGAACTTGATTCACTTTCTTTGCCACAGTGTATCCTATATTTTGCTAACCATTACACCATTTATTTCCTTGATCAGTCCTACCCTTCCAAAGTTAATACTCTGCTGTGTGACTTGCTACAGCTTCATTTTCATCGGCTGACCACTGAACCTTCTTGGAAAGGTGGCCTTCTTCCCCAACTCTGAACATTAGTTGAGGAGGGTTCTGTGGGTAGCAAACGGCCATCACTTTGTTGATTGCTCTGCAAAATGAGGTAAGTTAAATTTCTGATTAGTAATGCTGTGTTTTTCCTTTTTTTTAATGCAATTGCTTCTTTTTCTGTAACATATTGTGTTTGTGATCCGCATTATTTACACTCCAATTGTATAGTTTGTATTTGATCTTCGCCACTATTCAAACTCACAACCAACTCACAACTGTGGAACTTGTTCCCCGACTCCATTTACACGCTAAATTCATAATGATAGACCAATATTTTGAAAAATTACATGCATAGAAGTTTGACTGACTTTCCACTGAGTTGATTTGAGTTGGAATATTAGACTAAATATTAAAAAAAGGCTAAACTGGTTAGACTCTGACAAAGTCACATGCTGGTGGCCAGCACTGTAAAATTATTCACACTCCATTTTGTCTTCTTGTATGTGTGCTCTCACATGGTGGTTTATCAATATCCATTTAGATGTACTGTTGTTGACTGTCAGTTCAGATGGGGGGCTATTTAGACGTCACAGAGGTCACACAAGCTCTGCTCAGCACTTACTATCAGTGGTTGGACATGATTTTGAGTGTGGTGCACCTGAACTTTTTGAAATTGAGATTGCAGTACCTTAGTAGAGTGTACAAACAAAATAATGCCAATTAGTAAAAATAAATAAAACAAAATAACAATCTTAAGGTTCTGCCACCTTCCCCAACTCTGAACTAGTGTTTGAGTTTGCACTGGTGCAACTTGGACTTGGTTTCATTCCCATATGCCACTACCAGTGCTTGTATACTATTATTACTACCTGCTTTCAGCTAAGTGATTAGTCTTTTGACCAGCATTATATATAAAGAGCTCCTTGATATGTGACAAACTTTTACTATGGCAAATACAGTATGCAACTTAACCAAAAATACATTGATTTGGACAACAATTCAGTAGTGTTGCACACAAAAATTCTGATATTTGCTGATCTCCCTTCCAAATGTCCTGAGGCATTTTGTATTATGAAGCTGCAAATGAAGTTTACTGGTGTCAGAATGGGGTTGGGTCAGAGGTCTGATAAGCAGAACAGCCGGGCTAGGTGAAAAGCAGTCATTATCTTGCTGTTGGGTTGGGCATGGAGTATATGATGCAGTTCTAATATGTGTCCTGTGCTGTTGCTTGAACTGAGCCAACACAGACATGAGTTGAGTTGCCTGTTGAGCCTATGAAAGCTAATGAGTTGAGAGGCAAGGATGAAACTAGCAAAAAAGGTTTTGTCATTAGTTCAAAACACTGTTTTCACCTGCTCAGCACTGGAAACAAAGAATGACTGTAAGTGATAGCAACCACCTCACTGTAAGGTAGTGTAGTAAAGTATTGTAGTATGTATTTGTATTACTAGTATAATAACATACAATTAATCTAGAAACTTTCTAGAGATATGTTAACACAATCAACATGCCAATAGAAAGCAAAACTATACAATGATGGATAGTAAAGGTAGGATTGTTTTACTTGGAGATAGTTTTGGTTCTCTGTGGTCCACAAAATTGTGTTACTTGGAGGTAGTTACTGTTCTAGGCTGTCTGGAGATGCAAAGGAGCTTGAAGATAGTTGCAGTTTTCTGTGGTCCATAGGCAGGAAGGGTTGTTGGTGTTCCATAAGGAGAAAGGGTTGTCAGCGGTCTATAGGTACAAAGAGACTGTGAACTGGTGGAGGCGCAAAAGAGCGGTGGTCCATAGATAAAAAAGGAACTAGAAACAGGTGGAGGTGCAACTGGTGCAGGTGTGTAAGACCGGCTTGCAGGGCGCTTAGTTCTTGATGCATTCTGAATTGGAGTGCTGCGGTCAAATGCTGAAGTGATGTTACTGTTATTTATGGTATGTATTGCGTCAATATCATTTTGATTAGCCTTTTTCAGGCAGATATGCTTTGCAGTGTTGAGCCTGATCTGATTTGTATCTATCATGCAATGAGGTAAGTTGTGCAGATGGGAAGGAATGACTGGGAGGATCCTACAATGGCTGTATAATGCATGCATGTTTAAAACAAATTGATTGTTTGACTTTTGTAAATTTGGTCATTTTCAAATGCTCTTGATGTTGCCTTACATTTTTTATGTCTTTGCACATTGCAGTGCAGCAGTCATGCTGTATATTAACAACGCAAATTATGTCCTGTGCAAAATTGGTTGTGTATTTAGTTGCATCAATAAATATACTCATTTCAGGCTTGCAAACATCTTTGTTTGCAGTAACTCTGAGACATGGGACCCGTAATATAGAGTGTAGGGCCAGTAAGAACTCAAGTCTTGTCAGCACAATATGTGAAGCCCGCTGAGTGCTTGCTTGAGTCCCTACATCTGGCACCATAATTTCTTGAACCTTTCCAATATACAAACTTCCTCATGACCAGGCTATAATGTGAGAGTTGATACGTGCTCTATCCCCATCTTGCGTGACAAACGGTTTGGCCATTTGTAAGTGTGTATGAGCAGGTGGGCTTGAACCTCCAATAACCTTGGCCACTTTTGTTGAACTCCAGGCGATTGGATCAGGCTTGACACTTTTGGCTGAGAACAACCGGACAGACCCAACTGTATGTGTGACATTTGGAACAAGGCCCAGGAGTCAACGTAGTTTGGGGTGGGATGTATACTCTAATATTGCACTGCCAGCACTAACCCACTTCTTCAAAGTGGGATCTAGCCAAAGTCCACCTGTCACAATATGTTTGATGATCTCTTGTGTGGCAAACAAGTTGCATGTGTCTCAGCTTGGGGCTTGACAATTGTTGTAGATAGATGCTAGACAAAACACATGATTGAATGATTTATATCTCTCAGTAGAGAACAAGATAAGGGGTCCAAAATGTCGTATATAAGCTGGGAGATAGGCGAGAAAGTGAAATTTTGGCTTCGTGATGAGTGTATGGAGGCACATTTTGCTGTGACGTTGAGGAAATCTTTGATGGTTCTTGAAAAATCCGCTTATACATTGTCAACAAACAGCTCTAGCCTATAGATGACATGCATACCAGGTATTTATTGGTGTCCTCAATCTCGGTATGCCAGAGAAGCGTTACTAACTCACCCATGATGCTCCAACCAGACACTAAGTCCTATGGGACAATATCATACACTAGGTAGGCCATAACATGTACCAGACTTTTGAATTGCTTGCCTATTAAGCTTCCTTTATATTGACAGACATATTTGGCACCTAGAATTGGGACCTTAAGCCCATCTTTGTTGACACACCAATTTTCTGATTGCCTTGGTCAGACTTCTTTTCCACTTGTGTCCCTCCAACTTTGCAGGTCTGGCAAAAATAGTTACATTTGAGGCCAGCATGGCTGCATTCCTCAGGTTGCATTGGATTGTTGCCAGCTACAAATAAATTATAAGGCATTAGCATGACTTCCTCATCATACTTGCAGTCCCATATTATTACACCAGTATTCGCTGTGTCACTATACAGATTCAAGTATCACTTGTAATGTAGCATGTTAGTGTATCTGTAACATACCTAATAGAGTTTTGAACAGCTTTTATAAGCTCCATGGGGGATGTATACGGTGAGGAAGACACAAAACGGATATTAAATTCCTTCTCTAACATCTTCCGGGGCATGGCAGCGTTTGACATGTAAACAATGTGCCAGAGACGTTGTCTATGAATAAAATCAGCAGCACAGTAAGAACCATTTGCCCACCTGATTTTTTTTGAAGTGGGTTGGGCATAGCATTGGCATAGGTTTGTGAAGATTCTACAAGGAGTATCAGAGGCGGTTTATACATTAAGTGAGAAAATGTACGGGTAAAATTGCAAAATTCCTCAAGACTCTTGTAGATGTGCTCAAAAGTCCATACAAATATTGAGGTTGAGGTGATAACAAGCTCAGGGTCCACATTAAATCCTACCTGCAATGTTAATAGTACAGCGTAAGAAGGATGACCTATGTATACACCTCTGAATGCACAACACCTCGTCCTCAAGCAAGCACCTCTGTCAGCATAGCACTGTCAGTATTAGATTTAGCCTGGATAACTTTTTTGGGGATGAAGTATCCCCCATCAGCTTGCTGTAGTAATTCATTAGCAAATTAAATATAGCTGTCCACTCAAACAGACGGTATTGACAATGATGGTGGTAGGTCAAAAAGGATTTTGCTTCCATTGTAAACTTGTGACATCCCTCCTTGATCAACAATTTTACTTTTAGTAAACTACAGGGTATTTTGGAGAACAACACACCAAATATGTGGCACTTACTGTCATCTTACAGCAATATGGGATTTTTAGCATGCTAATTTGTTCACCTTACACCAGATTCGGCCCCATAATATTGTATGTAGTTTTTAACTGATAGTCCATCTGTGTGATTAATAATGGACTCATCATAAAACAGACCACACTGGGACTTGCTATTGCCACTCACTTACACATGTTCACAGTATGCCAATTACTCAGCTCAATGTCAAAGCCTATATCTATTTTCCACATCATCTCACCAATTGTTGTTCAGCGTGGATAGTCACCTAGGAAGATCAGTAGTATATGATATAGTATATGCAGCACCCAGCACAATGACATATGCAAAGCTGCAAGAACCATAAGAAGCTGCTATACCAGGCTGTGGCAGATCCTTCCATATAGCCAGCAACAATGTTATATTCAAACCTTTGCAAGGACATGTGGCTATTGTATTGGCCACAAAAATCAAAGGATAAAAGGATTTTTAGGTGCTGCAATTGAGTTGGTAGGCTATGACCCAAACATTGCCTGGGAACAGTCTATAGCCAAGTAATCTATGATCTGTTCAGCCGGGCTGTAAGATCATCTAACCCAAGACAACCACAACACTCACATCCCTGGGTACACATTTTAAACCCAGGGCTAGTATGTACATTTATTACATTACTGTACAAGAGGTGTACCTACTATTCAACGCCTCCTGGGTTTTTTTACCTTTAGCGTCTGATCTACCTTGGTGTCCTTGGCTTGTTGAAGCCGCTTTACTGGACTATTCCATATTGCCAAGCATCACTTACAGATAGATTATCAATGTGTTAAAGTTAGACAGGTCCTAGGCCATATTGATGGGGCTCGGGGTAGAGTTCTCAGACCTGTTTCTTATCACACATTATCACACTAAAATTGTAGTATAGGTAGCTCAAACTTATATGGATCAAGTAATTAAATGTACACTGAGTGGTGAGTGAGGAGAAACTAAGTATATGCAAATGAAATCTAGTTGAAAAAAAGAAAGAAAGAATAAAACTTATACTACAAGTCCATTGAACTATGATTTTATCTAATTGTACTCCCTCTCTTTTGCTTTCAACCTTGCTACCTCATCCTTCAGCTGGCTAATCCTCTCATAGAGATCCCCAATGATACCCTGCCTTCATTCCATCCTTGCTACCCTTTCTTCCAAGGAAGGAGGTGGACTCCACTGCTGTGCCAAGGATGACCATTATACATGTCTGGGAACCGGGGATGTAAAATTGAAGTTGATGAGGTCCCAGCCATCACTTTGAGGAGTGACAGTAATAGGGACCTCACCTCCCGGGGGTGTATGAGGTCTCAGTGGCTGAGGTGAATCCCCTTGTTGGGCCTCAAAAGGCCAGTAAGGTGGAGGCCCGGGGGACGGACGAGGGGTTCTATGAATGTCCAAAGGCGTTAACTGAGAAACCAAAAGAGAGCACAGAGACAAATGTATTTGACCTAGGTATACCAATATTCAAGTAGATGATTGTATTGCTATATATATGCCTAAAAATATCTCATGGATGCTTCAAATCCATCAGGACCTTAGAGGGCAGAATTATCAAGATTAATAATAGCTCAGGTATCTATCAAGAGTGGAGGTAAAACCACACTGCATCTCAGCAATCTATTTCACTCTTCACCACTCATCATCCTGTGACCCAGCCAGGTCGTCTAAGATGGGCACCCTATTACCCAGCTGGGTTGTCTAAGACGGGTGTCCTCTCACCCAGCCAGGTCATCTAAGACAAGCACCCTGTAATGTACTGACCCAGCCAGGTTGTCTAGGATGGGCAGCATCTCACCCAGCTGGGTTGGCAATGATGGGCACAATAATATCATGTCTAACATGGCCCAGCTGGCACACTCTGCCAGACTCCGCTGGCCCCGTCTATATAGTAATAATATCAGGTAATAATGCCCCGTCTAAGATGGAAGGTTATTACTATATTATGTGAGTGACAAGGGTAATAAATGTTGCAGTTTGTCGATATAGGGTATAATAAAATCCAGGACAAGATCCCCAGTCATAGTGTCTATAGAATTTTAAATTTTTAGTAATTTTATAACCATAATAGAAGGCTTACTGGACTTGGGAGCTCTTAATACTTCTCCAACGTCTCTGACCATTTTCCAATCCAAAGTAGCTAGAAGTGCTAGCATGTAAACAGACCCCCCAGCAGCTAGTACCCCATATTTACTTCCTAAAGCCCTCCACTCTAAAAACCTTCGTAGTGATGGCCTTGCTTCTAACTTTGCTATTTCCCCATTATTAAGGGCAGTAATGTTGGAATAGATAGATGTCTGTGAAATAAGACTTGTACTTTGTCAATGCCTAGTATATAAATACTGGATAGAGAAAATACCTTTCATAGTTCATATAGAGCTGCAAATAGCTCATCATCATAAGGAAATTGTTGTCAACCCCCTTTTGTCTAAAAGCCTGGCAATGTGAAATTGTTGCCCCAATTGAGTGGTCAGAGTCAGATCCAATATAGTGTGCAGTACTATCACTGTGGGGATCAACTTATATAAGCCCAGCTTATATGCTGAAAATATTCAATTTTAGCTTTTTTCAGCCAATCAGAATGCAAATATCCAATATCTTCAGCATATAAGCTGAGCTCATATAAGTTGATCCCCACAGTGTATGTTTGATGCCTTTTACTATTGCCTCAGGGTTGGGCATCTCTCCAGAGAGACAGCAAACTGCTAGTTTGGCAATGAGAGCCCCTGCACCTTGTGTATAGGCTAATTCTTGAGCTACTTGTAGTCCTCCTGTAGGGGTGTTACAACCAAAGTTTTGATATTCTGGTGCACAACTCAGACAAAGCTATAAAGGTAGTGAGGGGAGTGGTTACCCTTAGGATAGGACCGAGTTAGTTGTGGGTAAGCAATAGGAGGACTTGCTGAGGAGTCTCCTTGATCTATTGGTGTTACGATAACACAATTTTCGGACCTTCCCTTTACTTTTATTCTCCGCTTCACCCTTGTACTTTAGCTTTCACACATGGTGCCACGCGGCACTTCCCCTTTTTTCCAAACTCCTCATTCTCGCGCCACATTGCCTTTCTTCTTATTATAGACACAACTCTCTCACACAATAGAGCTGGCCATGCGGGCTAGGCCCCATGACATCATCAGCCACTGTCGCTATCAACTGTATAGTACATATGTACAAATAACCCTGTAGTAGTATATATACCCCAATAGATCCAGGAGACTCCTTAGCAAGTCCTCCTGTTGTTAACCAACAAACTCTCTGCAGCTCAAGGGGTAACCACCCCTTCATCATCTTCCTTATAGTGTGATCTGTGTGTGCCAGAATAACTAACTCTTGGTTGTTACATTAGGACTCGCTCTTCTACTCTCTCGCACGTTTGTGCAAAAAGTCCCACTGGGCACCCGGACTCCAGGGTGAAGGAGATTTGGTTATTGGTTGGGAATATCCCGCATAGCAGATAGGTGCGCTCTTTGCAACGGCCTTGTAGTGCTTTGGGAGAAGAACCAAAACCTGTGATACGCGGCCCCCAGCGTTGAGGGGAGTACTTAGCTCAGCAGTTGGTGTGGAACCGCTGTTGATTAGAATTAAAATACAAAACTTCTTCTTCGTTTTCCTCTGACCAGGCCGGGCACTTGCCTCCACCCGTTGGAGACGGGTTGACAGCTTAACAAGCAGATCACCCCTTGACAACTGTTCGGACCAGGGTTTATTACGAATACTTTTTATATAAATTTCAAATACTATAGTGTGGGTAGTCGGAGATTGAGATCTGATACTCAGCTGGGAAGAGGTTGATCCGGAGATAGCAAGCGGGGACCCCCAGTTATCTTTTTTTTACTTTACAAAGAGAACAAGTTGACATGTCGTTGCAACAAGATATGAACAGTCTGCTGCATGCCATGTGTGCACAGATTGCAACATTAACTTTGCAACTCACCGAGCTGCAGACAAACCCCCCTGCGGCAACCCCCTCGGTTGAGAAGAGATTCAATAAGAAAGTTGAAGTTGTCACTGACCCTGGCGCCTTCGAAGGAGACAGAGCGTGGTTCGCCGAATGGTGGATCAAGCTCCAAATTTGGGTCAAGGCAAACTGGGACGTGTTTGCCGACAATTTTGAGGTAGCCACTGCGGTGCTATCTCGACTAAAGGACCTGTGGCGGGTCGATATGCCCAAGTAAGACTGCAGGAATGCTACACCGCGGGAGTGTGGCCAACCTGGGACGATCTCAAGAAGGAGATCAAAAAATACTTCAAACCGCAAGCTGAGCGTAACTGGGCGCGACAGCAAATCTGTTCCTTCAAACAAGGAAATATGAGGACGGATGATTATGTTACCCGGTTCCTGGCTCTCTCCATCCAAGGAAGGCTTGGAAATGAACACGCAGTAGAACTGCTGGAACGCAATGTGAACCCTCGCATTGCAGAACAGATCTATCTGCAGGATACTAGAAACAAGAACTTGGCCCTGGCGGCTGAGAAAGTAGGATGAATCGGTAGAGCCATGGAGCTTTACCAGATGCATCAAGGTGGCGGGTCCACCACCAAAAACAACGAATCCCAGAGGCGCCCTGGGTCATCAAACCAATATAAACATTCTCACGGGTTCAAGCTGTTCGGGCTGCAACCAGGGCAGGGAGCCCCCATGGATATTGGCGCGGTCCAAGAGGGACAGATGTGCAGATTCAAGGGGAACTGCTACAATTGCGGCCAAGAGGGACACATGTCCCGAGACTGCAGAAAAGGAGCGCAGGCCGCTCAACAAAAAAATAATCAAGGGCGCCAGGCGCGCCAATTAGAGTCCGAGAAGCCGGACAATCAGCTCAACTCTTTGGCCGGTCATTCGTACGACAAAATCCGGGCCTTTTTCTATGACCAACAGGTCAATGAGATGAAGGCTCAGGGAAAAGAGTTCAGAGCTTAGGTCACTTGGGTGCCTTCGCTCCTACGAACAATGAAGTAAACCACAACAAAGTGGCCCCTACTCCGGGGTGTTGCACAAGCAATAAAGGAAAAACGGGGATGGCTCCCCAATTTGTAAATAGATTTTTAAATTTGTTATCCGAAGTATGTACTTGTATGAAGCAATGTAACTGTAATATTTATGATACTACCGCTGCACCAGCGTCTCCTTTGGAGTGTGGCCCCAGCGAGACAAACTCTAGGGTGCTTGATTCTGGTGAAAATAAAATAGAAAAACATGTAACTTTTGATATCCCTTCTTCTTCTCTGGAGCCACCCTTTCCCAAAATCCCAAGGTGTGTTTTGATGTGCACATATTTATTCCAAAAAGAGATCTGTTTAGACGTTGGTGTGGAAAACCTTGCCCGGGGCATAGTACACCCAACCAGCGCACTGCTTGATTCAGGCGCTAACAGAATTTTCATAGATCAGGTCTGGGCGGAGCAAATTGGACTCCCCCTTGTAAAATTAGATGTATTTATTCCCGTCTATAAGGTTGATGGTACACTTAATGCGGGTGGCTGCATCACGCACAAATGTTCTTTTGTGGTCAAATACCAAGGACACAGAGAACGAGTCACCGCCGAAGCTACCCAACTAGGGAAGATCAATTTAATCTTAGGCTGGACCTGGCTGTTTAAACACAATCCTGAGATTGACTGGAAGACAGGGGTTGTCACATTTTCACGTTGCCCTCAGGAGTGTGTAAACTTGGGTAAACCAAATCATGTCCGTCACAACAAGCGTCTTGAGAAGATAAACGCTGGCCACATTTAAGAGCTCAGATCTCTAGAAAAGATTGACGATGACAATAACAAGGTAAAACCCAAAGAAGATATTAAGAGGCTGGTACCTCCCGAGTACCATGACTTCTGGAAAGTCTTTTCAAAACATAAATCAGAGTGCTTCCCAGAGGCTAAGCCTTGGGACCATGCAATAGATTTGAAGGACACTTTCAAACCGAGAAAAGGACACATGATTCCCCTCTCTGCTCCCTAAAGAGATGAGGTCTCAAGTTTCATAGACGAACAGCTTAGGAAGGGTTACATCAGACCTTCCAAAAGCCCTATGACGTCCCCGGTGTTCTTCATTCCTAAAAAAGATGGTAAGAAGTGTATGATTATGGACTATCGTTACGTGAATAAACACACGGTTAAAAACATGTATCCGCTGCCTTTGATCAGTCAGCTAGTAGACAAATTGGCTGGCGCCAAAATCTTGACAAAAATGGATCTCAGATGGGGGTACAATAATGTACAAATCAAAGAAACAGATGCTTGGAAGGCCGTGTTCATGTGCCACCGAGGATCCTTTGAACCCCTGGTTATGTTCTTTGGGTTGACCAATTCACCGGCGACCTTCCAGAGCATGATGAACGAGATTTTTGCGGATATGGAAAACTGTGTCGTCATTTACATTGACAATTTGTTAATATTTATGAAGTCGGACAATAAGGCTGAGCATGACAGGATCGTGCAAGAAGTCCTTCGACGCTTACAGGAACGGGACCTATTCGTCAAACTCGAAAAATGTAATTTTAAAGTAAAGGAAGTAGACTTCCTCGGTATGATCATAGGCCAGAACGGAATCAGGATGGATCCTGAGAAAGTTCAAGATATTTTGGAGTGGCCAGAACCTACTCGCGTCAAAGGAGTTAGGGCCTTCCTTGGCTTAGGCAATTTCTACCGAAGGTTTATCAAAAAACTTCGCAAAAATCACAAGACCGTTGAATGATCTCACTAAAAAGGACATTGTTTGGCACTGGGGCGCCAAAAAACAAGAAGCTTTTGACAAGCTTAAACAGGTGTTTACAACGGCGCCCATATTAGCATTTCCAGAATTAGACAAAAAGTTCCGGCTAGAAACTGACTCTTCTGATTTTGCTACTGGGGCTGTTTTGTCAATTAAATGCCCTAACAATCTTTGGAGGCCTTGTGCCTATTTATCACATAGTTTGTCGCCTACAGAGCGCAACTATCAGATATATGATAAAGAGATGCTGGCCATCATTAGAGCTTCAGAGCACTGGCGGCACTACTTAGAAGGTGCTAGGCACCAATTTGAAATTTGGACTGATCATAAGAATCTGGAGTATTTTATGACAGCCCGAGACTTGAACCAAAGACAGGCCCGCTATGCGGTGTACTTGTCAAGGTTTAATTATAAATTAATTCATAAGCCTGGAAATTCTATGGGGAAAGCGGACACTTTATCCAGAAGAGAGGATCATGCCAACGGCATCAAAGATGACAACAAAGGTGTTACCCTGATAGACCAATCAAGGGTTGCCAATGTTAGAAATGGGCAGGATTCCGATCTTCTGGAAGTCTTCAAGAAAGACATCTCCTCAGAAGAGAAGGTGCACCTTGACGGCAATGAGAACTATTTATGGGAAGACAGGATCTTCCATTTTAAAGACAAGATCTACGTGCCTGAGTCTGCAAGGATCAACGCAATAGATAGACATCACGATACTCCAGTGGCTGGGCACCCTGGGTGGCAAAGAACAATGGAGTTGATCTCCAGAAACTACATGTGGCCTGGCATGGTCAAAGACGTACAGGAATACGTAAAATCCTGTCTGAGATGTGCTATGGCAAAGAATTCTCATCAATTGCCGGCCGGTAAACTTATGCCAAATCCAATACCAGCTGGTCCCTGGCAGGATATATCGGTGGACTTCACAACAGATCTGCCCGAGTCAAATGGGTATGATTCAGTAATGGTGGTAGTGGATCGCTTCTCCAAAGAAGTGGTATTCATACCCACCAATAAAACCATTACCGCCGCTGGTACGGCAGATTTATTTAAAGATTTTGTATGGTCTATCCATGGGTTACCAGAAACGGTTATCTCCGATAGAGGACCTCAATTCGCTAGCAAATTTACGAAAGAATTATACCGGATGCTGGGCATCAAACCTAAATTATCAATGGTGTTCCATCTGCAGACTGATGGACAAACGGAGAGACTCAACCAGGAGTTGAAACAATATCTCCAGATATTTATTAATGACAGGCAGACAGATTGGGCCAAGTGGCTAAAGATAGCCCAGTTCTCTTATAATATCAAACAGTTGTCCGCAACAGGAAAGGCACCATTTGAGGTTACTAGATTGTACCTCCCCAGAATGGGTGTAGAACCTGGTAAAAGCAAAAACGAGGCTGCTGGGAACATGGCAAAAGACATGAAGTCTGTCTTACACAAAACGCGCAGGGCGCTATTCAAAACTGCAAAGCAGATGTAAAGACAGGGCAGAGCGTAGACGCTCTAAGGCCCCTGACTACAAGGTTGGCAACCTGGTCTGGTTAGATACTGACCACTTAAAATTAAAAGATCGGCAATCTAGAAAACTGACCAAAAAGTGGATCGGCCCTTACCAGATTAAGGAAGTCAAACCCAACGCGGTGGAGCTGGAACTCCCAAAACAAATGAGGGTAGTACCCACGGTCAATATAAGCCGTGTGAAACCCTACAAAGGGCCGCTGCCGGGACAGCATGTAGACCGGCCCGGTCCGGTGGTAGTCACCCAGGAAGGTGAAGGGGAGTTCGAAGTTGAATGGGTGGTGGATGCACGCTTGAAGCGTGGAAAATTAGAGTTCCTAGTCCTATGGAAGGGCTATGGAGACGAGGACAGAACGTGGGAACCAGAAGCCCATCTAGATAACTCCCGCGACGCTGTTCATGAATTTTATTCTAAGAACCCCTCAGCTCCTCGGAAGCTTGGAGGCATGAATTTGAATCCTTTTTAATTCTCTTTTTCAACTGATACCCAAAAATCTAACTACTACCTCCGGTACTTGGTCTTGCCTGAAAGTCGAGCCTTACAAGGGGGGTAGTGTTACAATAACACAATTTTCGGACTTTCCCTTTACTTTTATTCTCCGCTTTAACCTTGTACTACACCTTTCACACAGGGTGCTGCGCGGCACTTCCCCTTCCTGCGCCGCGTTGCCTTTCTTCTTATTTTGGACATAACTCTCTCACACAGTGGAGCTGGTCATACGGGCTAGGCCCCATGAAATCATCAGCCACTATATCTATCAACTGTATAGTACACATGTACAAACAACCCTGTAGTAGTATATAAACCCCAATAGATCCAGGAGACTCCTTAGCAAGTCCTCCTGTTGTATACCAACTAACTCACTGCATATTAAGGGGTAACCACTCCCTCATCATCTTTCTCTATAGTGTGTTCCTGCGTGCGCCAGAGTATATCTTGGCCCTATTTGAGCCATCTACTACCCTATACTATTGCACTTTACACCCTCAATTTGGGGGCAATCCATCCACTCCATCATCCTCTGTGAAGTTCGCATTTTTGGCACTTTCACCCCTATTGGACCCCTATTGCATATCTCCACATCTTGTGCTTCACTTCTTGTGATATTTGGGCCATCTATTACTCTATAAAAGTGTTCCCTATACCTCTGATTTGGTGGCAATCCATCCATCTTATCTGTTTCTGCATCAATTTCGACTTTTTGCCCTATTTTTCGCTTTTTGGCATATCTGGTGTGTGCATAAAGCTCCAATCTTCTCTACTCTGTCCATTATCAGATAGAACAAGACTATAGATTGTGAAGCTTGCCTGCATTGCCTCAGTTTGCTGTTGCCTAGAGCCTCTCTCAGTCTGCGGTGTTTGGGGAGCTTAAGTCACTTTGTTGACTCATATACAAGCCCTATTAACCAACACTGTCTTGAGGCGATTTTTCTGTTAATATCAGTGTGGAATTGAAAGGGGAACACAGGTGTAACCCTGTAGCAGCACTAGAAAGCCTTAGCTGACAAAACCGGATAAACCAGGTCTCTGCCGAAGCAGCCATTGTTCTCCAAGGAGCATAGCCACCACTCCATGGAGTAACCATTGTTCTCCTATGAGTCATTATACTGTAGCGAGTAGCACCTCTGACTATAAGTAGTAGGGGGATTAGTATAGGAATACCTCAGTTATTTCTATAGCCTCTCGGGCAGCGGCTGAGGTATGTTACATTACATTTATTAGGAATCACCTTAAACTAACATCTATTATAGTTTCACTTAGTTTTATTAGGTTATGAGCCCTGGTGCGCAAAAGCTACGCAGGAAATAATTCTTATTTGAAACAGCAACCTCGGAACCATGACCACAGCATGTGATACATCCGCATGTCCAGTTCTCACTGGACCCAACAATTTTTAGATATGGAAACTCCGGATCATCTCAAAGCTACGTCGGGAGAAATTTCTCCGGGTTGTTACTGGAGAGGAGCTTAAGCCCTCACCAGGAAAACCTACCTCCTCGGAGGATCCTGAAATCACCTGGATACTTAAGGATAAGAAGGCACATGGAATCATCCAGGACTACATCTCTGATGCCCTCCTAATGAGGACTGGAGACCTCACCAGCTCCAAGGAGTTATTTGATAAACTTGTCTCACTCCATCAGACGTCCAACATTGCCTCGGCCTTCTATTTATTCCAGTAACTCACCAAATTGTCCTGGGATGGGACATCACCTATCCAGGACCACATTGCAAAAATCCGGACAATTGATTCACACCTCTCCGGAATGAAACTAGGAGTTGATACCAAACTCATGGCCTTTTCTCTTCTCCAATCTCTCCCATGCACTCCTGAATGGCAAATATTTCAGTCATTGGTAATCAATATGATTGAAGAAAATAAACTTACCTTTGATGCAGTTGAGATCCGGATCACTGCAGAAGTTGCATAACAGTCAGGGAAGGCCCCTGGAGGTTCTGAATCAGCACTCAAATCCAAGGAGAAGTGGTGTGACTTCCACAAAGCCAAATCACACAACATTTCAGAGTGTCGAACACTTCAGTCAGCTGGAAAAGGTCAAAGGAAGAAGGGAAAGGAAAGACACAAGGATAAAGGAAAAGAAAAGGAAAAGGCAAATATGGCGGAGCAATCATCTGGATCTGACTCCGAGGAGGAACAGAGTCATATTGCATTGGAACATGTACATATTTCCAAGCCCCTTGCTGAACGCATTCAAGCTTACCTTGTGTCGGAACCCGATAAGACCAAAACAACAATCATCATTGACTCCGGAGCAACATCTCACATGGTCCCTCACCGCTCCTAGTTTGAGCCAGGAACATACCATGTTCTGAATCCTCCGAGGACAATCAGTTTTGGGGATGAATCCTCTGTAAATGCCATTGGAATTGGAACTGTAATCCTACAAGCAACTGTTTGCAAAAAGGACTACAATATCACACTCTCAAATGTCTTATTTGTGCCAAACTTCACTTTAGCACTTGTCTCTGTCCACAAATTGTCTAAAACGGGATTATCAACACTTTTTCCAGCAGGGTCAAATGCTTGTGAAGTTCGGAAAAAGGAGGAACTTATCCTCACTGCGTTACACAAGCAAGGACTTTATCACATCCAAGCAAAACCTGAAATTAACCCGGAGTCAGCTTTTGCAGCAGTAGATGTATTTATTGCACAGGAGAATGGGACACATTGGAATGGACCGCTTGCAATGAATGGTTACAAAAGGACAGCTCCAGGACATAGACACCCTTACCGGAACCCCGGAGTTTTGTGAACCTTGTGCTTTAGGAAAGAGGAAGAAATTACCTTTCAAGTCCACTGGAGGAAACCAAGCCAAGCGCCCCATACAAATTGTGCACACAGATGTTGGAGGACCAATCAAACCAACTTCCAGGGAGGGTTTTTCATTGTAGATGATTTCTCCAAATTTCCATGGATATATTTCCTAAAATATAAAAGTGAAGCACTGGAATGATACAAGCAATGGAAAGAAGATGTCCAAACATTCTTCCGGACTCATTTGGGAGAAAAAAACTTCACTCCACTGTACACAGAATTCCTCCGGAGCAATGGGGGAGAAGAATATACTGGCAATGCATTCAAAAATCAACTCCGAGGAGATGGTGTCATCCAAGAAACTACAGCTGCAGATACTCCAGAACAAAATGGCATTGCAGAACGCATGAATCAGACATTGGCTACATTAGCAACCACTATGCTCTATGATTCCAAGCTCCCAAAGTCATTTTGGGTAGATGCCATGCAAACAGCTGCATATATCACAGCACACAGCCCAGCATCAGGACTCCATGGAAAGACCCCATATAAAATACTGTTTAAAAGGAGAGTTGATCCAACTTTGTTTCACCCTTTCGGATGCCAAGCATATGCCTTGATTCCGAAAGACAAAAGGCAAGGGAAGTTTTACTCCAAGGGGCGCAAAGCCATAATGATTGGCTACACACATGGAAAGCAAGCCTACAAATTCCTAGACACTGAAAAACAAACTGTGTTTTCCAGTCAGCATGTCATATTCAATGAATCCGGAAAGGTACAAAAGGATGACACTGCTCCCTGGAACACAGACACTAGCACAGATCAGTGGGAGGGACTCATTCCAGAGAATGCTCACTATCCAGACCAAAAAACATTGGAGGAGGATGATCCTGACCCTCCAATCCGAGATCCAAATGAATTGCAAATGGAACCACATCTCCAAGGAGATGTTCCACAAGCAATGGAACCATATCAGCATCCGAGAGCAGTGGGGAAATACCTCTGTGTAGACGTTCTGAGAGCAGTGGGAGCACCTGATCAGCTAAGACACCCTCCATAACAGTCTCTACAACCAAGGCCTAAACACTGGCCATCTTCAGAGCGGAAAGCCAAAGTAGAGTTACAGTCAGTGGGAGGACAGCCCCTCAACATACAGCCAGCTGATGTGGAAAAAGTCTGAATACAGCTAGACAGCCTGTCTGTTGGATCAGCTTCTGGAAGGCATACAACACCTCCAAGGAGTCATCCAACGCCTCCGAGGAGTGATTCAACACCTTCAGGAGTGAGTGGGGCAACAAATACACAAATGCATCTACTCCCTGGAGTACCTGCACAAGTTCCTAAAAGAGCAGTCATGCCTGCTGAAGTCCTAGGAGTACGCAAAAGCAGTCGCCAGACCCGTCCTGCAGACAAAAACCGAGATTATCAAAGGACTCTAGATGAGGAACAGTCTCGAAAAGAGCAGCATGACAACTCCATGGACAAACCTAACACTCCTGAGGTTCATGAAGAAACATCTGATACAGAGGAGATATTCTTTGCTGGAATAACAAGTACCGGTCCATCTAATACAGACCTTCCAAGGACACTAAAGGAAGCCTTATCATGTCCGGATGGAGAATTATGGAAGTCTGCCTTGGAGGAGGAACTCCTAAGTCTCAATACTAATGCAGTATATGACATTGTTCCACTTCCGAAGGGAGTAAAACCCATCACATCAAAACCTGTGTTCCGGATCAAGTTTGATCAAAACGGAAACATTGAGAGATACAAACTCCGGATTGTTGCACAAGGTTTTACTCAAAGGGAGGTGATTGATTACCAGGAAGCTTTTGCTCTGGTTGCAAACTTAGAGTCGATCCAAATTATTCTAGCCCTGGCAGCAAAGTACAACCTAGAACTTGATCAAATGGACGTATCCACAGCTTATCTCAATGGAGAACTTGAAGAAGAACTGTACATGCTTCCTTCAGGGGGTGTTCCTATCCAACCTGGATACTGCTGGAGTTTGAAGAAATCCATCTATGGGTTAAAACAAGCTGGTCGTACATGGAACAAAACTTTTGATCACAAGCTCCAGGAGCTCGGTTTCACAAGACTAAATGCAGAAACATGTCTCTATGTATTCCGGGACAACAAACAAATATGCTTTGTTGTTGTCTATGTAGATGACCTCCTCCTAGGAGCTTCATCCCGAAAATTCATGGATATCACAAAAGCCAAACTCGAATCCATATTCAAAATGCGGGATCTTGGAGAAGCAAAATACATCCTCGGAATAGAAATCCAACGTGATTGTTCAAACAAAACAATATCCCTATTGCAACGCCAATATATTGACACAGTCCTGGAGCGTACTGGAATGAAGAACTGCAAACCAGTATGGACACCAATGGCCCATGGATCAAAACTCCTTGCAAATGCTCCAGGGGAAGATATTGTGCAACACGAGATGCATATTGAAGGGCATCAAGTGTCATACCTCTCAATTGTAGGCTCCCTCATGTATGCCATGCTCGGAACCCGCCCAGACATTGCCTACGTTGTTGGAATACTAAGCAGACATAGCTCAGCTCCAAGGAGCCATCACTGGGAAGCTGCAAAATGTGTCCTCCGATATCTGAAAGCAACCAGGAACATGAAACTACGATATGATGGCACAGATGTCTCCATGGACATGGATTTCTATGGATATTCAGATGCAGATTGGTCTGGAGACCCAGACACGTCTTGATCAACATCAGGGTTTGTCTTTATCACCATCTGAGGAGCAATCTCCTGGACAAGCAAAAGACAAAGCATGGTAGCTTTATTCTCCACAGAGTCAGAGTACATTGGATTGAGCAATGCTGGACAACACCTTGCATGGCTTCAGACATTTTCTGAAGAAATTGGACATGCTCAAAATGGACCTACAACATTGCACTGTGACAATCAAGCAGCTATTATTCTTACACGAGATCCACAGTTCCGTGCTCGCACAAAACACATTCAACAGAGATATCATTTTATCCGAGATGACTTAGTATCAAAGGGAGAGGCAGTAATCAGATATGTTCCTACAGGAGATATTGTTGCAGACATTCTCACTAAACCCCTCACTCATGAAAAACACTGGAAATTCTCTAAAGCTATGAGACTACGGTTGCACTCGAGTGGGAGTGACAAAACCGGATAAACCCGGTCTCTGCCGAAGCAGCCATTGTTCTCCATGGAGTAACCATTGTACTCCTAGGAGTCATTATACTGTAGCAAGTAGCACCTCCGACTATAAGTAGTAGGGGGATTAGTATAGGAATACCTCAGTTGTTTCTATAGCCTCTCGGGCAGCGGCTGAGTTTCATTTAGTTTTATTAAAGAGCATAGACAGAGACACTGAAAACAAAACCACAAAGGCAATCCCAGGACCTCATCCAGATCTTGTACACATACAATGCATTGGGACATTTGTACCAAGACACATAAGAGAACAAAGAATACAATATTGTAAAGTGTCTTGGTTATTGTATGTAGAATGAAGTGTAACAATACTATAGTGAATATGTCACTATTACTGAGAGTCATATGTTGAGCCTAGACACCAGTCAGATGATGCATCATGTGATCAGTCATGTGACTTTCCAAAGTAAATGTTACAATACACAATTCTCAAAAAAAAAAAAAGACAACCTCTGATACCTTTAGGTAGGGTAGAACACTCTTTGGAGCAAAGTTTGGATATAGTAAAAAGGCTAACACCAGTCTGCTTGGCAATAGCTTCACCAGAGTAGCCAGTATCAAGCAATGAAAGGATAGAACTTTTTTGAGTAAAAGAGAGGGATCTGACCATGATAGTGGCTGAGAATAAAAATGTGTGTGAACTTTTTTACTCAGACACTCTAATTGTATATATATCTTTGTTTGTACCAACACATAATGGTAAATATTCAATGTTTTAGCTAAGATTCTAGTCATCAGTTTAAAAGTGAAAAAACCCTTTTTATGGTGTTGCTGTTTTAAATTAACCATATCTCTATAGCATGTGAGTCAAATTACATGACCTAGGGTGCAATTTTATAGCCAAGACTATGTACTATTTATAATTCCACCAAAGCTAAATGTAATACTCAAGCTGTTTGATGGTATGCTTCATGCATAACACCCAGAGTAAATATGGAAAGGGTTTTTGGAGTCACTGTATGTCCCCTTAGCACTGGGGCCCATGCAACAATGTTTTTCCCTCTGTTCTAACTGTAGCTGATCTCTCTAGTACCTCAGAACAGAAAGCTCTCAACAAACCCGGGGTACACTGTTACAATACACAATTTTTGGACCTTTAATTTTCATTCTCCTCTTCAACTTTCTTTTGTAGTTTTCACACACTGTGCCATGTGGCACTTTCCGTTGTTGTTTAAACTCCATTTCTCACGCAGTGGAGCTGGTCACACAGGCTGCGCCCTCTGACATCATCAGCCACTGCTTTCATCAACTGTACAGTACATAAGTACAAATACCCTGTAGTAGTATAAATACCCAACAGATCCAGGAGACCCCTCAGTGAGTCCTTCTGTTGTATACCCACAACTAACTTGGTCCTACCTAAGGGGTAATCACTCCCTCATCATTATTCTTTGCTTGTCTAAGTCGTGCGCCAGAGTAACTAACTCTTGGTTGTTACATACACACTTGTGGTCTACTGGATAGCGAAAGCTCAACACCAGTTTATGCCACAAGTCTTAATTTTCAAAAAGACTCCTCTTAACTCTGAGGTCCAAGTATATGATAGTAATTCCACTTAAGCCTGTGGTTTGGCTTTGCACAGTGTGCAGGAGAATGGTATAAGAGTAAGTCCTAGTGTAACAATACCCAAAGTTTGTAGACTCTAGTGCACACACAGTAAATTCAGGGAGTAATAAAGAAGGGATTATAGAGTTGGCAGACTCAAGGTGAGAGGAATAAGTTTGTTGTTGGTATACAACAGGAGGATTTGCTGAGGAGTCTCCATCTATTGCCAGATATATATACCTAAATTCATGTGGTACTGTGCAGTTTAATATAAATATAGGTAAACATTCTGTAGCATCCCATCATATTCTATATGATGTCATATCATGTGACTTCCAAAAGTAAAAGTCCAAACAATAAAAGAAAAAGAAAAGAAAAGTAAAATAAAAGTAAAAGTAAAAGTAAAATTGATGCTATCTTAACAATTCCTGTAGCTCTGACAATGGCATACAAATGGCTGCTATCAGTATCAGATATATAATATATATCAACACAGCATAGTGCTAGCAGGTGCACCCATGTAAGTATCCACTACAACACTCTTGTACTACTAGGTTTTAGTTCTCTGTAAGCTAGAATATCTTTGAATGTGTCTCAGGTTGATTTGTTGGTTATATTTGAATTCAGCACACTCATGGATGGCTGAGAAAGGCGGTGGTTTTGCAGTGGTTATCAACTGTTCTCATGTGTTGCATCAGAAGTGAGCGGATATCTTCTACTAGTAGTCCTTATAACCTAACTGTACTTACTAACAGTGCTACTGTTCAAATGCAATACAAGTTGTGAAGCTATACATGATTCCATGGTACCAATCAAAAAAGTCTTTATATCACATTAACACAGTCAGCACTGGAACTACTTATAATTCTCCTGAATCATATCAAAAAGCATTCCGGCACAAAAAAGGAAGTAATTCATAGCTCAAGAGTCCGCCAATTAATTGATATATATCACACTCATAAAATTATACATTGGACTATTTTTGTATATTATTGGCCATGTACTGGACAGCACACCATTGAAATACAATGGGATCACTTGTTTTTTCTCGATAACTCAAAGGCTCAATAATCCCAAAAATGAAGAATATTTTTGAGTACTCAGTGTGATAACACCAACAAGACACAGTCTTGGGGCACTGGAGCACAATGAAAACAACACTCAAAAGAAGAGGAAGAGGTGGGAGTGGTTACCCATTAGGATTCAACAAGTTAGTTGTTGGTAGACAACAGGAGGACTCACTAAGTCCTTCCCCACGTATTGCTCCTGTATATATACTAAAATACATGAGGTACTGTACAGTTGTTAATAAAGTTTAAAGTCCGGTCACATGATGAGTCTAGACATTGGTCAGGTATTGTGTCACATGACTGATCATGTGACTATGAAAAGTTCGAAAATGTAAAGTAAAGTAAATGGTCACATGACTGGCCATGTGACTTGGAAAAATAAAAGTAAAAGTACAAAAAAGGTGAAGCGTAAGTAGATACTGGTACGTCAATTGTAACACTCAGTCACTCAATGCATACTGCACTGGTGAATATTTTAGTTTGGATCTTGTATTACTGGGGGCAAAATCCCATGTTTTATGGTAAAATGTCTGAAAAACACTTAAAAAATAGAGACTTTGCTTTTTAGTATGTTTCTCCAAACAATATCAGAGATATTGATAAAAAATATTTGTTTAATATTGTCTTAAGAACTATTGGGGGAAACATACAAAATAAATTGTTGCAAATTATTGGTAGTTTATGTTGTATCTATACTAAGTGGAAATCAATTTTGTGACAATATATTTTGAACATTTTCTCCAATATTATATGAGAAAACATTGAAAAAACATTCAGCAAAATATCTTCCGTATTTTTTGGAGAAACGTGCTAAAAAGAAGAGTTTCTGTTCTTCAAATATGTTTCAAATATGTTCACATAAAATAACAGATATTACCCCTAGTGTATATCTCAACAATTTCAATGACCATGAGCTGAGTAAGGTGCAGTTTGTATCTAGTTGGATCAATGAGCATACTTCACAAATGAGAGGTTGTTGAGGAGGGGGAAACAATATAATGCATATGTATGGGTTATATAGAGAATACTTGTATAGATGATAGGTGTAATAACTTGGGTGACCTCTCTCTGCTTGTCTTGTTGTGCGCCAGAGTATACAAACTCAAACTTTGGTTGTTACATTAGGACTCACTCTTATTACTCTCTCGCACTTTGTGCAAACCCAGATCACAGAGTTAAGTGGAAGTCTTTTGAACAGTAAGACTTGGGGTGCCAGTCTGGTATTGAGCATTTGCTAGCCAGCAGAAACTAAGTGTGTGCCCCAATCCTGCAGGCAAGCAAGCTCCTCAGTACTAGAGAGAATTGAACCAAACCATACACAGCCCCCAGCGTTAAGGAGAGTACTTTAGCTCAGCAGTTGGTGTAGAACCACTGTTGATTATATTTAGATACAAAACTTCTTCTTCGTTTTCCTCTGACCAGATCAGGCACTTGTCTCTGCCAGTCTGGAGAAGGGTTGATAGTCTAATAAGCAGACCACCCCCTGATAACCGTTCGGACCAGGGTTTATCATGTTTACATTTTTACATAAATTTTCAAATACTTTAGTGTGGGTAGTCGGGGATTGAGACCCTTTACTCAGCTGGGAAGAGATTGATCTGCAGATAACAAGTGGGGACCCCCAGTTACGTTTCTTTAAGAGAACAAGTCAACATGACATTGCAAACTACCCAACCCGATGTTAACACTGTTATACAATGTGCGTGCACAGATTCTGGCATTGACAGTGCAGCTCGCTGAGACTCAGACAAACCCCCCTGAAGTGGTTGAGCAAAAATTCAACAAGAAAGTCGAAATCATCACTGATCCTGACACTTTTGAAGGAGACTGGGCTAGATTCACCAAATAGTGGATCAAGCTACAAATCTGGATCAAGGCAAACTGTGACGCATTTGCCAATGATTTTGAAGTAGTGACAGCAGTACTGTCAAGACTAAAAGGACCTGTGGAAGGTCAATACACCCAAGTGAGACTCCAAGAATGCTATACCGCTGGTCACTGGCCTACTTGGGACGAGCTCAAAGTTGAAATTGAAAAATATTTCAAACCACAAGCTGAGCATGACTGGGCACGCCAGCAAATCTGTACCTTAAAACAAGGAAACATGAGGACAGATGACTTTGTTACCCAGTTCCTGGCCCTCTCCATCCAAGGGGGTCTCAGAAATAAACACACTGTGGAGTTGTTGGAGCGCAATATGTTGCCAGCCATTGCACAACAACTTTACTTACATACAAAATATATGGAGCAAGGACTTTGCAACAGCTATTGAGGAGGTTCAAAAAATTGGTAAGGCTATAGAGCTCTATGCTATGCAGTTTGGTGGCGGCCAAAAATAACTATTCCCAGAGGTGCCCTGGGTCATCAAACCAAACTCAAAATCACTCTCACAGGCTCAAACTGTTTGGGCTGCGGCCAGGACAGAGTGCTCCTATGGATATCAACATCAATGTGGTCCAAGGCGGACAGATGCACAGATTCAAGGGCAACTTTTACAACTGTGGCCAGGAGGGACATATGTCCTGAGACTGTAGAAATGGAGTGCAGGCTGCTCAGCAAAAAATAAACAAGGGCACCAGGAATGCCAATTAGGAGTGGAAAAGCCAGACAATTGACTCAATACTCTAGCCGGTTGTTCGTATGACGAAATCCGGGCCTTCTTCTATGACCAACAGGTCAATAAAATGAAGGCTCAGTAAAAAGAGTTTGGAGCTTAGGTCACTTGGGTGCCTTTGCTCCTCTCAATGATAAAGTAAACCACAACAAGGTGGCCCCTGCTCTGGGGTGTTGCACAAGCAATAAAGGAAAGGGGGTGGCTCCCCAACTTGTAAATAAATTTCTAAATTTATTATCTGAAGTATGTACCTGTATGAAGGATTATAACTCTAATATTTATGATACTACCACTGCACCAGCATGGCCCCAGCGAGACACCTACTAGGGTGCTTGATTCTGGTAAAATTAAAATCATAGAAAATACTAAAGTAGAAAAACATATTTCTTTTGATTTTCCTTCTTCTTTAGGGCTACTTTCCACAGAAATCCCAAGGTGTGTGCTGATGTGCACATATTTATTCCAAAAATAGATCTGTTTAGAGGTTGGTGTGGAAGACCTTGCCCAGGGCATAGTACACCCAAGCAGTGCACTGCTTGATTCAGGCGCTAACAGTATCTTCATAGATCAAGTCTGGGCAGAGTGAGTCGAACTCCCCCTTGTAAAATTAGATATATCTATTCTTATCTATAACATTGATAGTGCACTTAACCCAGGTGGCTGCATTACGCACAAATGGTCTTTTGTTGTCAAGTATCAAGGACACAGAGAACGAGTCACCACCAAAGCTACCCAACTAGGGAAGATTAATTTAATCTTAGGCTGGACCTGGCTATTTAAACACAATCCTGAGATCAACTAGCAGACAGAGGTTATCACATTGTCATGTTGCCCTCAGGAGTGTGATGACTTAGGGAAGCCAAGTCATGTCCGTCAAACTGAGCTTGATGAAAGGATAAAAACTTGTCACATTTATGCCAAACTCAGATCTTTGGATAAGATTGATGATGACTATGATGAGATGAAACCTGAGGAAGAGATTAAGAGGCTGGTACCTCCAGAGTACCATAACTTCTGGATCGTTTTTTCAAAACACAAATTGGAGTGCTTCCCAGAAGCTAAGCCTTGGAACCATGCTATAGATTTGAAGGTCACATTCAAACCTAGAAAGGGACACATGATTCCCCTCTCTGCTCCCTAAAGAAATGAGGCATCAAGTTTCATAGATGAACAGCTTAGGAAGGGTTACATCAGACCTTCCAAAAGCCCTATGACGTCCCCGGTGTTCTTCATTCCTAAAAAGGATGGTAAGAAGCATATGATTATGGACTATCATTACTTAAATGAGTACACAGTTAAAAATGCATTTGGCAACCTACCAGTTCATGATGAATAAGATCTTTACGGATATGGAAAACTGTGTCATCATTTACATTGACAATTTATTAATATTTATGAAGGCGGACAATGAGGCTGAGCACAACAGGATTGTGCAAGAAGTCCTTTGACACTTACAGGAACAAGACCTATTTGTTAAACCCAAAAAATGTAACTTCAAAATAAAGGAAGTAGACTTCCTTGGTATGATAATAGGCCAGAACAGAATCAGGATGGATCCTGAGAAAGTTCAAGCTATATTGGATTGGCCAAAACCTACTCGTGTCAAAGGAGTTAGGGCCTTTCTTGGCTTAGGCAATTTCTACTGAAGGTTTGTTGAAAACTTTGCAAAGATAACGAGACTGTTGAATGATCTCACTAAAAATGATATTGTTTGGCATTGGGGCACCAAAGAACAAGAAGTGTTTGATAAGCTTAAACAGGCATTTACAACAGTGCCCATATTTGCATTTCCAGAATTAGACAAAGAGTTCTGGGTAGAAACTGACTCTTCTGATTTTGCTACTGGGGCTGTTCTATCAATTAAATGCCCTGATGATTTTTGGAGGCCTTGTGCCTATCTATCACATAGTTTATCACCTACAGAGTACAACTATCAAATTTAAGATAAGAAGATGCTGCCCATTGTTAGAGCTCTAAAGCACTGGCGGCACTACTTAGAAGGTGCTAGGCACCAAGTCAAAATTTGAACTGATCATAAAAATCTGGAGTACTTTATGACAGCCTGAGACTTGAACCAAAGGCAGGCCCGCTATGTGGTATACTTGTCAAAATTCAACTATAAATCAATTCATAAGCCTGGAACTTTTATGGGAAAAGTGGACGCTTTATCTAAAAGAGATGATCATGCCAACGACATTGAAGATGACAACAAAGGTGTCACCCTGACAGATCAATCCAGGGTTGCCAATGTTCAAATCGGGCAGGATCACAATATTCTAGAAGTCTTCAAGAAAGGCATCTCAATCTCATCAGAGGAGAAAGTGTGCCTTGACAGCAATGAACACTGTTTATGGGAAGACAGGCTCTTCCATTACAAAGACAAAATATATGTGCCTGAATCTGCAAGGATCAAGGCAATAGATAGACATCATGACACACCAGTGGCTGGGCACCCTGGGTGGCAACAAACAATGGAGTTGAAAGACATACAGGAACACGTAAAATCCTATCTGAGATGTGCTATGGCAAAGAATTCACATCAACCGCCGGCTGGTAAACTTATGCCAAATCCAATACCAGCTGGTCCTTGGCAGGATATATCGGTTGATTTCACAATAGATCTACCTGAATCAAATGGGTATGATTCAGTAATGGTGGTTGTGGATCGCTTCTCCAAAGAAGTGGTATTCATTCCCACCAACAAAACTATTACAGCTGCTAGTACGGCAGACTTATTTAAAGATTTTTTATGGTCTACCCACGGGTTTCCAGAAACAGTTATCTCCGATAGGGTGCCTCAATGTGCTAGCAAATTTACAAAAGAACTATGCCAGATGCTGGGCATCAAACACAAATTATTAACAGTGTTCCATCCGCAAACAGATGGACAAACAGAGAGGCTCAACCAGGAGTTGAAGCACCTCCGTATATTTATCTATGACAGACAGACAGATTGGGTCAAGTGGCTAAAAATAGCCCAGTTTTTGTACAATATCAAACAGTCGTCTACTACAAGAAAAGCACCATTTGAGGTTAAAAGGTTGTACCTCCCAAGAATGGGTGTAGAACCTGGAAAAAGCAAGAACGAGACTGCTGAGAACGTGATCAAAGACATGAAGTCTGTCTTAGATGAAACACGCAAGGCGCTATTCAATACTGCAGAGCAGATGAAAAACAGGGCAGAGCATAGATGCTCTAAGGCCCCTGATTACAAGGTTGGCAACCTGGTCTGGTTAGATACCAACCACTTAAAGTTAAAAGATCGGCAGTCTAGAAAACTTACCAAAAAGTGGGTTGGGCCTTACTGGATTAAGGAAGTCAAACCCAATGCAGTGGAGCTGTAACTCCCAAAACAAATAAGGGTAGTACCAACGGTCAATATTAGCTGAGTGAAACTCTACAAAGAACCGCTGCCGGGACAGCATGTAGACCTGCCCGGACCGGTTTCAGTCACCCAGGAAGGTGAAAAAGAATTTGAAGTAGAACGGGTGGTGGATGCACACTTAAAGCGTGGGAAATTAGGATTCCTGGTCCTGTGGAAGGGCTATAGAGACGAGGACAGAATGTGGGAACCAGAAGCCAATCTGGACAATTCCTGTGATACTGTTTGCAACTTTTACTCCAAGAATCCCTTGGCTCCTAGGAAGCTTAAAGGCATGAATTTGAATCCTTTTTAATTCTCTTTTTCAACTGATGCCCAAAAATCTAACTACTACCTCCGGTACTTGGTCTTGCCTGAAAGTCGAGCCTTACAAGGGGGGTAATGTTACAATACACAATTTTTGGACCTTTAAACTTCATTCTCCACTTTAACTTTCTTCAGTAGTTTTCACACACTGTGCCATGCGGCACTTTCAATTTTTGTTCAAACTCCACTTTCTCTTGCTGCGCTGCTTTTCTTTATTCTTAGCTACAAGTCTTTCATGCAGTGGAGCTGGCCACATGGGCTGTACCCTATGACATCATCAGGCACTGCTTTCATCAACTGTATAGTACACATATACAAATAGTCTGTAGTAGTATAAATACCCCAATAGTTCAAGGAGACTCCTCAGCGAGTCCTCCTATTATTTACCCATAACTAACTTGGTCCTACCCTAAGGGAGATTATCCTCTCCTCCACTCACCCCTGTCTGCTTGTCTTGTTGTGCGCCAGAGTATACAAACTTTGGTTGTTACACCTTCTGCTCAATTACCACACAATCACACCTTAGGCTATAAGTACGGCGAACCAGGACTCCTTCTCTGCTGTGGTAACAGATGATATGGTTATTTGTGTCCTCAATGGCACCCATAAAAACACACAAATGCACCTGAAAGACGTGTTATACACACTAAAATTGGCCTACACCCTGATTTCAATTGTCTGTATGGATAAGGCGGGCTACAAAGCTATCTTTGAGAAAGGCAAATGTGACATCTATAACCCAAAAGAAAAGACAATAGGGCACGTACCTAAAGTGGGTGGTGTGTATCAGTCACAAGGCAAAGTCTTTGCCACAAAAGCACCAATGCAGTTATTGAGTGTATCTCTGCCATCAAACTTCACAAGCACCTTGGCCATATAGCTATTGATGCAGCAAAGTGCATGGTGTTAAAGGGTTTGACCCATGGGGTTGAACTCCTGGAGAGTGGGGAAACATTGCATAGGAATATGGCTGGGAGATCCACACCAATCTATGGGGACCTGTGTCAGTCAAGATGCTCAGTGGAAAATGTTACTATGTTGCCTTCACTGATGACAAGATAAGTGAGACTCATATATCCCACTCGGCTATCCCAGGTCAGTTGAAAGTGCAACAGAGTATGGTGCTCTTTACGGCTTCCAGTGCAGTTTTATTCAACACTTTTTGCCAATTCCAAATGTATGAGGCTTGGATTCAAAACCACACTAACTACATATGTGGTCCAAATTTGCAAGCACCTGATTGAATTGTTCAAAACTAGGGTTTGGAATGAAGGAAACTCCTGTTTCCATTGAGAAAGTGTCACAACAGTGATTAGCAGATCCTTGAATGCAATGGCCCCAGTGAACAGTTGATGTTGGACTACTTTGCTGCTATTTTTTTCACTTAGTTTGTCTTTGTGTGCCTGCCACCTTCCTACTTTTGAGCTTCCAATTGTGTTCTGTTTGCATTACATTATATTCTTCTTAACTAATTCTCTCCCAGTGTATTGCTACTGACTGCCACTTTCATAGCAACATCTCAAGCTCTGGAAGAGCACTTGTTGTGTAGCTAATTTTTTAGACAGGAATATTCCCAGGCCAGCCTTTTATGTAACCTCTTTAGTGTTGTACTATGTTTTGCCAATACTGCAACTATTGCACCTTTGCATCTGGATTGCCAGTAACGTTGGCTAGATCAGGTTAGTCTAATATGTAGGTAGGAGAAATAAAAGATACTAACCAAGCTTTGTTATTAATTCAGTGTAAATATGTGCTTATATACTAGAAATATGTATGTATTGATTATGGGTATATCAGTATTGACCTTGCACTCTACAGCCTGCAGGGTTTGGGTAATGTTGTTTACTTTAATTTTGTGGATATACAATTTCACTTTCTCTCTCCGTGTTTTGTATATTCTTTGAGAATAAAAGCTCTCTTATCTGAAGTCAGTGTATGTATGGTGTGCATGGTATTTGATACTATAGCCACAAACAAGGCTTTGTAGAACACTGTCCCACTTCCTTCTAAAAAATGGAGTTAGCACACTGCTTTACTATAGGAGATAAATCACATACTTTTACTCATATCTGTCTGACAACTTTTCTTCCAGCAGAGTGTATTCCAAGAACTCAGCTTGTGTCTGTGGTGTTTTGATACTTTGTCAAAATATAGATTATTTTGGATATGCTAATAGCCTTTATAGCTCCACACTGTAATGGCAGCCATTGTAATATTGATATGTTCTTAACACAGCAAGCATAATTGACTTTTGTCACACCCAAAATTGATGAAAAAGCCTGAAAGTAGTTAAATATTTGACTGTATTTTGAATTTACAAGATTTTGTAAACCAAGGTAAATAAAGGAGCCACAGAGGCAAAATAATAGAGGACACAATCAATACTGAATGATAGAGGAATAGATAGAGAAAAAAATGACAATATGTAGAAAGTACACAGATGCAGAATCACCAAAACTAACACAAAAATAATCTCTTTCATCTTGTTGAAGAGTATCATCTAAATCCAATATAGCTTTATGTTAATTGTATCTGTTACAAAGTGATACTAGGTAGTAGCTTCAGCAAATATAGGAATGTGTATGTATGTCTAAACTTACCTCAGTCTCTTGTACAAGGACTGAGGTATCCAGAAAGCGTGAGCAGGAATTTCTATAGTAGTATAATGTCCGATAACTAAATAGGAAAGTGACTCTCAGCCACCACTTCCATTGGTGGTAGAGAGCAATAGTGCATGAGGCTCAAACCTTATTAACTTGGACAGATATGTGACAACACTTTATTGACAAACTTTGCTGCACCTACTCTGTGTTAACACCCACAGCACTACTTTCAATGCACACATATTCATATTAGTCCACATGGCATTCAAGGCCTTACTCACATTTTTCCTTGTGTGCAGCTTAGCTAAAAAGCCAGAGCTGTTGTTAAAGCAAAAAGTAGTGAGCAATCCCAACAACTCAGAGAAGATCTTGAAGCTGCTTGCACAGCAAGCATAACCAATTGTTGTCACACCCACAATTAATGAAAAAGCTTGGAAGTACTTAAATATTTGATTGTATTTTGGACTTACAAGATTTTATGAGAATAATGTATTTTTGTTAACATATTTCTATTTTTCCACACAAAGTCTTGTGATTAGTTCATTAACAGTGACAGCAACAAGAGAGACAACAAACGTAACAGGCAGCCAGTTCACTGAAGCCAGTGTTCAGTAGGCTGATGCATGGCAGTGGCATTGCCAAACCGTAGACCTAATCTTTGCTTACTAGATGTCGCATCCTTTTGCAGCATGTTTTTTAAATTGGAGTAATCTGAGCAATACCCATCATGAACAAGATACAGGGAACAGAATGATATTTGCGGCTCTAATCACTGATGGGCAACCATGATAGCATCAGATATGAAACCAGCTGAAACCTGTCTTCCGCCAAACCATCGGCCATTGAGGCCTTGTATAGCATTTTTTGCGGAATCGATAGAATTGAACTTAACGTATATCTTGCCCTAAGAGGGACTATGGTCGTGAGAACATGAAACTCCAGAAGAATACAATAGACTTGCTTGGGTCTCTTGTTCAACCTTGATTGCGTCGACTTGACCATATTTGTCTTCGCATTCGCCTTTCACGTCTTCAGCTAGATCTTTGTCCCAATCACGCTCTGTCTCCCTGAAGCGACGTTACTGAAAAGGGTCTAGAACAAGAGCATAAATAGACGAACTCTTCGGGATCAAACATGTTTTTCAGCAGCACGGATCTTGATTGCATTGCTTGAGGGATGGTCGGCTTGTTGCTAAGCTCTGCTCATCGATAATAAGCCCGGCATAGAGAAATATATCACACACTTTGTCGGGGGTTTGGGTATTGGTTCAATTCTAGCTAATTTTTGCATTAGGGCTTGTCGAGAGGCTGCGTTCAAGTTGCCACCTGGTTATACGCAGTTACTCAGTTAGTAACTCAGGTCATATGATAAAGTATCTACTTGCCTCCTGCCTCGTCCAAAGTATCTTGTTGAGCATATCGAGCGGTGCCCTTTTCGTGTACAGTATTGACACGCAGCTGCGGATGTGGATGATTGATTAGCGAACGAAAAATAGCAAGAGATTTCTTACCGTTCGACCTGCAAGTTCAAAGCCTTCCATTTGTTCCAGGGCCATCCTTGCATCCTCAGCTCTTTTATATCTAATAGTGGACGGTGAGCGATTGGACATGATTAGGAAAATAGATAAATCGTTACTGCACAAAAGCGTAGCCTTTGCTGCGCCCCGTCATGGGGTCCCTATGAAGGTCGACAAATTCAAGTTCACCAAATGGTTCGAAGACCTGTTTAATATCGGACTCGGTGAGGTTGAAATGTAGTGAGCCGACATAAAGCCTGATAGATAGAGACTAGATATAAGACCTGCAAAAAGTACCAAAGACAACGTACTGCATAGCTCCATGTGGAGCACTAACTCCAGGGGGGAGATTAAGATTGCTGCCCGAAGTGAGCGAACAAATGAGAACGCAAGTACGAAGGTGTCACTTACCCATCTCCTGGATGAAGCTTGTTCCTTTCGGATTCCGTTAATTGGACCATGACGGGAAGACCCATTACTACAGTCCCACTAAGAGAGATAGCTTTCTCGACCATATCAATTGAGCGAAATTCGACGTAGCCAATACTAAAATCTTCTATCAGTGGAAGCACATGGTCAACTATAATGTGTTCGTACCCTTTCGAACGGCGAGACAATCTGTCTGTGACGATCCTTGAATCCATCACAGTGCCTTCACCCAGTTTGTCCTCGAAAAAATATCCAAGGTCTCGGGCAGTAAGCCGTGCAGCAAGCTGAGAGACAAACACAGATCGGGCTTCAGAATCGTCTTCTTTAGGTTCTTCGGGATTGTAATCATCAGGAGTATCATATGTTGGAGATGACCGTCTGTAAAACATTGATAAGTATCACTGGTTGAAAACATTAACAGACACTCACTGTAGGATAAGACTTGTCGAAGTTCGCGCTTCCAGCTCATCTTCGTCGAGGAAGGAATATCTTGCATCCCTAGTCACATCTCTATCTGTTCGATGTCTCAGAGGATCATCAAATTCATCACGGGGATCCCGATGTTTCATCCGGTCATCGAACCTACGTTCTCGTGAGCGCTCTTTAAGGTCAGATACTCTGTTATTGGGACTATCCTTGATCGGAGCTGTAGGTTGTGGTAGGCTCGTTGCAGATGGGAGGGGAGGGAACAAATTTTCTACGCCGTCATCTGATCTCTTTCTCTTTGAACGACCATCGTAAGCATGAGCCTCTATAGAGTCCCCGATTTCATCTCTCTTTCTTCTCCTTTCTTGATCTCTATCTTGACGTTCTCCTGTGTGGTGGTGACTATCATACCTATCGCCACGATGACGCTTATCTCTTTCCCTACGTCCGCTATCCCTGTCCTTGTTTAACAAATCACGCGATTTGCTTCGCCTACCTCGCTCGCGGTACCCTCGTTCAATACGCCATTCGTCATTGTCACGATCCCTCCGGCGGTCTCTTCGCCCCCTCTCGCGAGAATGAGAACGATGAGATTTTCTAGTACGATGAGTGTCGGATGAATGGTTACGAGAACTATAGGATGTGTCACAACGCGATCTGTGGTGAAAAAAGGCAAACATACGATCTACAGTGAGGTGATGTGTCGACGTGAATTTTATCGCGAGGTGAAGACATCTTGCAATCCCGAGCTAAGTTATAATACACGGCAAGCAAATATAAAGAGGAAGCAAGCACTACAGATGAGACAGAGCGAAATCCAGGATGAGGACTTGGGACAATGTACGCAGTTTTCCAACTAGACACAACTGAAGCCTAAGCGAGGCTTCGAAGCTTTGGGGCCAGTGCCAAATGAAACCAAATAAACGGACTTCGAAATTGCTAACCCGCCACTCACCACAGGCAAGAAAATGTGGCCGTTAGTTTGATGCTGCAGCGGTCATGTGCCTTATAACCCCGGCCTCTGCGCCCGGCCACCTAAAACGCCGCCTGTTGTCAAAGACAAAAGATCATGCCAGTTAGAGCTCGACAATACTGAGTTTTTGAGTAGTAGCACGGACAATTTGATGTCACGCATCAATCATTTAGTTAGGTCTCAATTTAGCTGGCTCCAGGTAAGTTTAATTGGACGATGTAGAAGAGAGAACCTCCACTTCAGGCGTCAGATTCAAAACTTCTGGGTTGTGAAGTTTAAGATTACACAGAGTGTGCTTTCCACGAACATAGAACATTATGGATTATTCAAATCGTGTTGTATGTATTAAGTTGTGGGTCAATGATGGCCTGGTTTTTTACAGAGGTGAAATCTAACATGCCAGCTATGTATCACAACAACTTCTTCTGCGCTGTGATTTCTACAAACATTCAGCTTACACAATGGCTACTAAGTCATGCAAATAGAGAATACCAGCATGTGAATTTTCCTTCCTGTTTTTTGAGTTTTGGCTGCGAGTCTGTGACGGTTGTTGCCTGACTGGTACACAAAGCTTCTGTCATTCACTGCTCTGCACTTGTTGCTGCGGTATAGCTTCCAGTGCTTGCACTTGTCTCCAAGATGAGGCTTTGGCGGAGCTTTCTGTGTATACATGCACCTGTGACTCCCATAGAACACGGCTAATTAGGCTTGATATCTGGTGGTGATGACAAGCCTAATTAGGCCCGAATCTCACATTTTCTCCCCTCCTGCTATATTTCTTCTGTAATTCCTATCTTAGAGTCAGCATATAAGCATTGTACAATGTAGCATTGAATGGATGACTCACAACTATTACAAATGCTTGCGTCATCCTTCAGAGAGGCCACGTCACTCCCCTCCGGTTGACATGGCTCATCACTATTACTAACCTCCCTCAACACTCAACAAAGCATGATGCAATGGGCCTCTATCACGTGTATTTTGGCCGTTTCCACCAGCGCCTCCTGTCTGCCGCAAACATGCGCCTGTTGTGTTGCATCACTATCACGTGGCGTCACCTTGCCACCCAGTGTTTGAGTCTTGCTCGTCATCTAGCATAGCGAGCTCATCATTGACAGCCCAGCAAGCAGTTAATTACACAAGGGTTTAGCTACAATGTATGACTAGTCTCTATGTTAGAGACAACCTGAGTTATATTGTGCAATGTACATGTAGCCTCTTCTGCACAATCATCATCTTCTTCTTCGTCCTCTAGTTCTTCCCAGGTATCTTCTCATATTATAGTGCGCTGCAGAGTAACATTTGAGGATGCAATGATGTCCTGTGAAGATGTTGTTTGGGTATCATATCCATGTGAGCTGTCAAGCTAGACAGAATAATGTAATGTTAACTGGCTTGCTAAAGCTAATATATTGGTATTATATACCTAGACAGAATAATGTACTAGAAGGCTATTAATGATATGTCTCTATAATGTCTGCATAATTATTACTCACATGTTAACTGGCTTGCTAAAGCTAAGGCAGTTACACATGTGGTGTGACGTTTCTATGTGAGTGGCTGTGCAGATTTGTAATCAAGGAATCAGAAATCCGGAGAAGTTCTATGTATGGTTGTTATATTCTAACAATCCAAGCTTCGGAACACTTGTACTCTCTCCTAACCCAATATTGGCGCTCTCCCCAAATGCTATTGTTCCAGTGAAACCTGGCAGCCGGGTGATTTCAGAGAGACATTGTAGGTGATGTGCGTTAAACCTGCCCTTCTCCATACAATGGACAGATATCTGATAGGCAAGATGAGGGTCAAACACATGCAACTGGTCCTCACATGCATGCAAATACCCATCCTCATCTCACAGGTATGTAGAAACCCTCTGAATCTCTATATTTAGGCGTTTGATTTCTTCTTTAGCTCGAAGAATTTTGAAATACAGGTCCATTGTAACGACCAAGAGTTTCTTACTCTGGCGCACAATTCAGACAAGCAAAAGAGAAGAGAGAAGGGATCACCCCTTAGGTTTCAACAGGTTAGTTGTGCTAGACAATAGGAGGACTTGCTGAGTCCTTCCCCATGTATTGCTGCTGTATATATACTAAAATACATGAGGTACTGTACAGTTGTAAATAAAGTTTAAAGTCCGATGTTTAGCATGTGACCAGTCACACTAGTCAGGTGATATGTCACATTATTGGTCATGTGACTTATGAAAAGTCCGAAAATGTAAAGTAAAGTAAATGGTCACATGATCAGTCATGTGACTTGGAAAATGAAAAGTAAAAGTACAAAAAGTGAAGTGTAAGTAGGTGCTGGTATGTCAGTTGTAACATCCATGGCCATTTGGCCGGCTGGCTTTGCCCATGGTCATTTTGATATGTCCTGTCATGTGTCACGTAGAAGGTTAAACTCTGATAAAAATGTGTAGTTGACAACCTCCTTCCACTCTAGAGTTTGACGGGGTGGGGATAGTGCCTTTGCTGCTGCGTTGTACCGTTCCAGCGCTGTTCGGATGGTGGCAGACCGTGCTTGTAAAGCTTTACCAATGTGTTTGCGTAGCGCATAGCCTAGGTAGAAGTGAATGTAGCATCTAAGCAAGGTAGCTATAACTTACCGGTTTGTGATCTATTCATTTTGCTTAGCTCAAAAATACGAACTACGATCAGACCCTCGAGGTGATCTAAAGCCCGCTGATAGTCTCTCATGGCTATTATTCTAGTGGTACTTTGCGACTCAGCCCCTTCTGGTGTCCACTGCTTGTCTATAGTTAGTTTGAGCTCCAATGCTTGTACGGCTTTCAACTTTTCCATATAATCTTCAGTAGCATGTCGACGAGCCATCTCCACCTTTCAGCTAGAATCTTTCCCTGTTGCAGCAAGAGTGGAGGCTGTCGGAATTTGCCACATATGTAACTTCCCTTGAAGTGCATCCCTGCAGCACTCAAGTTGCACCATTCACACCCAATATAAAGCGAGGACTCACCAATTGCTCTGTAGCTTCACCAGCTTCTCTAAGTACTCCATCTGCAGTGTTTCTTTGTGGGGCTCCTTCTGCAGATTCGTAAGGTAGTCCTTTTCTTCTTTCAACCACTCAACCAAACATGCTTTCATCTGAGATCTCAAGGTCCTTCATGGTAGCAGCGAGGGCAACAGGGCCCTCTTCTAATATATCAAGTGATTGCTTGTAATTATCATGCAGGAACATAGCTCACAGCCAATTTCAGTAGTAAAAGCATTGATTAAAATCAACCCACATACTTAGATTTTGATACACCTCAAAGTTGTCATTGTGCTTGAAGTAAGTGGATATGGCCTGTTTGCGATGGAAGAAATATAGCAGGAGGGGAGAAAATGTGAGATTCAGGCCTAATTAGGCTTGCCATCACCACCGGATATCAAGCCTAATTAGCCGTGTTCTGTGGGAGTCACAGGTGTTTAGATGGGAGAGAACAAACAACAAATATATTTTTTAAAATGTAAACCATCATATATGTACAAATTAAATACATATCTGGCTCTGTATTATTATCAAGATATGTATAACATATATAAATATCAATACCAACTATTGCAGGAATTTATGTCTGGCTGTACCGCAATATGTAACGGACCCTCATTGCCTCAATTTTAGCTAGGATGGAGCATCAAATTTCCTCCATGAGGCAAAGATGCTGAGATTGCAATATTGATGACAATATTAACACAAGGCAAGTACAAAGGTGATTTTGAAAAGGACCAGCTCCTGAAAGGATGAGCCGCTTTGTCTGACTATAAAGCAAGCTCTGGCTGGCTCTTCAAAGAATATCTAAGAACAAATCCCTCCCTCCCTCAGCTATGTCAGATAACATCCCATTTTACCCTGAATATACTCTGCATCCTATTGAACAGAAAGAGGATATCACTTACTATCATGCAATTAATACTTGAGGATACTCTATCCTCAACAAGAATGGGAACCCAGTCCACTTCCCATTGCTGGCGCTGTCTATGCGCGTAACTGGAAAAAGGATCTCACCAGATGCTGCCATAGTGCCTAGTTGGATAGTAGTTTCTGTGCAAGATTAGCTTAGGTGAGGACAAGGGCAGCTCAAAAGCGGAAAATCTGGAAAGCTCGCCAAGAAAGGGTACAACAGGGGAACATCTTGGCTGCAATGTGATTGAAATCATATCTTCGCACTAAACAAGCCCAGTTCTTCTTTGATATCTGTTGCTTTACAGTTTTGGGACTCGTGATTACTGGTTACATAGATTAGTAATAACCTTTCATCTTAGACGAGGCATTATTACCTGATAAATATTACTATATAGACAGGGCCAGCAGAGTCCGGCTGAGTGTGCCAGCCAGGCCATGTTAGACGTGATATTATTGTGCCATCATCAACAACCCAACTGGGTGAGACACTGCCCATCCAAGACAACCTGGCTAGGTCAATACATTACAGGGTGCTCGTCTTAGACAACCCAGCTGGGTGATAGGTGCCCCGGCTGGGCCACAGGATGATGAGTGGCAAAGAGTGCAATAGATTGCTGAGATGCAGTGTGGTCTTACCTCCACTCTTGATGGATACTGTATCTGAGCTATTATTAAATCTTGATAATTCTGCCCTCTAAGGTCCTGATGGATTTGAGGTATCCATGAGACATCTATTTACATATAGCAATATCTACATGAGTATTGGTATACCCAGGTCAAAAACATTTGTCTCTGTGCTGTCTTTTGATGCTGTGGCAAGGTTGCCATTGCAATCCCCCAGCCCTCTTCCCATTTGTCCCCGGGAGGCTGTTGATGCCCCCCAGACATCACACTCCCTCGGCCCAACACCCCCTTTGACTTCCCATTGCCACCCTTCTGTCCCACCCCGATCTCTCCTCCAACCCAATCAGGCAGGAAGAAACACCTTTGGACATTCCTGGAACCCCTTGTCCGTCCCCCGGGCCTCCACCTTATTGGCCTTTTGAGGCCCAACAAGGGGATTCACCTCAGCCACCAAGGCCTCATACACCCCCGGGAGGTGATGTCCCTATCACTGTTGCTCCTCAAAGTGATGGTTGGGACCTCATTGACTTCAGCTTTACATCCCCGGTCCCTAGCCATATACAATGGTCGTCCCCAGCACAGCAGTGGAGTCCGCCTCCTTCCTTGGAAGAAAGGGTAGCAAGGATGGAATGAAGGCAGGGGATTATTGGGGATCTCTATGAGAGGATTAGCCAGCTGGAGGATGAGGTAGCAAGGTTGAAAGCAAAGGAGAGGGAGTACAATCAGACGAAATCATAGTTCAATGGACTTGTAATATAATTTTATTTGTTCTAGATTTCATTTGCATATACTTATAATGTGTGATAAGAAACAAGGCTGAGAACTCTACCCCGGGCCCCATCAATATGGCCCAGGACCTGTCTAACTTCAACACATTGATAAGCTATTGGTAAGTGATGCTTGGCAAAATGGAAACATTGCCCGGGAATGGTCTATAGCCAAGTGATCTATGATCTGTTCAGCTAGGCTGTAAGATCTAAACCGGGATTACTACAACACTCACATCCCCAGATACACTTTTTAAACCCGGGATGACAATAACGCTCACATCCCCAGGTACACATTTTAAACCCAGGGCTATTATGTACATTTATCACATTACTGTACAAGAGGTGTACCTACTATGCAATGCCTCCTGGGTTTCTTTACCTTTAGTGTCTGATCTACCTTGGTGTCCTTGGCTTGTTGAAGCTGCTTTACTGGACTATTACCTGACTTTGTCCTGTGTGCAATGTTCCCGGGTTCCCCATCCATCTCCTCATGCCCACATTTGGTGGAACTCTGCATTGCCCTTGTCAGGGAAGGCGGATTCCAAGCTATCTTGTATTGCAGTGGTCATGTCCCTGCAGAATGGGAGGATAGTTTCGCCCACCATGGCAAACTCAATATTTGACCATGTCAAGTTGTCATCCTCATCAGCAAATTAGATTGTATGAAGGTCCCGGAGCAGCATTCCTACCGCCAAACACATCAGGGCCATAGCTGTATGGCCCCTAATACCTGTGTGGCTGTCCTAGGGCTTGACAATGGAAAATAGTTCCTACAACTTAGAAATCAAGACATGAAATAATAGTTTAATAGTGATTGTGTAGTCAATATCAACATTATTGACAATCACAATAGCCCATGAAGTTCTGTAAAGTAAAAACTGCTTGTATTTAATACATAACAAAATCACTATTAATGGTTATTTTATGAGTGTACAAGAAAAGAGATAGCTATATCTTGATATCTTTTCCCTTACTTGCATCTTTGAAATATAGCATTTTAGGCCCACTAATGAACAATTATCACAATAACGCAAAAATATATTCATATTACAATTCAACCTAAGATTTATTTATGTCGATTGTATTACAGATAAATTATTCATAAATCTCTACACTACTACATATATAAAAGCATCCTTCATGCTTTGCTTATATTGGACTAGAATCATCCCATTTCTTGCTGGGATTTTCCCAGATTAGTGTGAACATTCAAACTCAGCTGCAATAATCACACCCTGTTTTTTGATTTGCTAGATTGGTGCAGGATTATCCTTTGTAAGACACAGAAAACTGGGTAATATTATTCTCTTTAAGTCTATACAGTCTGCCAACTGTCCATGTCACATGAGATTGAGAATGGCATGGGACCTTCTGTGTATCACTTAAACTAGTGCTGATATGATCCAGTTTGGTCCAGTTCTTAGCACTTTAGATGTTCAGGACTGTTCAGAACTACTGAGAACAGTCCAGGATCCACCTTCCCTTGTGCATACAGGAACATAATATGTGTTTGGTTTCCTGGATCCTCTGAACCTCTGATCAAACTCCTTGAAACCAGACTAAAATTCACATCCAGACTATGGTCCTAAACTGGACTGCAGCAGCACTAACCCAAACAAACTCAATAAACATATGACAAATACAAGACAGCCACATATTGCATTGCATCAGAAAAACAAACAATCCAATAAAAATGATCCAACATAGTTAGCATTGTATTCCTGGTATTGTAGGCTACCAAGTCTTAATTCAGAATTAGAGACTAGATATGACATTAGATGTCTGCACCAAGTTCTGTATAAATTGATTCATACTACATGTTCCAAAAATTTAGTTTTTGTTGGCCTTAAATCACCAATGGCCATAGCCTAACCACACTTTATTGTTTGAACACCAATGAGTCAGTTGCATTCTTTTATGATGTCAGACCTTGCATGATGCCATTCCAATCTCTTCCTTCCAATAGAGATTTTTTAATGGGTATGCTTGCACATCCACAGGTTTGCCTCAGTCAGTCCTAATAGAACTATGTAAAACTCAGCCGCTGCCCAAGAGGCTATAGAAACGACTATATGATTTACCTATGTGAAACTACAATGGATGTTAGTTTAAGGTGATCTTTAATAAATGTAATGTAACATACCTCAGCCGCTGCCCAAGAGGCTATAGAAATGACTGAGGTATTTCTATACTAAACCCCCTACTACTTATAGCCGGAGGTGCTACTCGCTATAGTATAATGACTCCATGGAGTGGTGGCTATGCTCCATGGAGAACAATGGCTGCTTTGGCAGAGACCGGGTTTATCCGGTTTTGTCAAGTCCTTTGCTACTCCATCTTCAATGTCCACTTTGTCCTCCTTTTATATTCCTAGTTTCTTGATGGCCTGGGCGTCAGATACTTGGAATTACATGGTCAAAATGAAAATGTTGATAAACTCCTGTAATTACAATATGGTTATACCAGTACTAGGGGTGCCCGGGGGGCAATGGTATATAATGTAGATGTAGGAAATAAAACCTACTATAGTTTGCAGTGTGATAGAGGAAAATAGCCAATATTTTTCTTATGTTGTCCTTAGATGCAGAAGGTTGAATATTGTTAGATCAAGACATTAGACAGCTGGTGTGGGGAATATTTCTCTACACCTTAGGCGAGTCCTGTGACAAGGACTGGTGATACAGTAGTGGTACTACAGCTTTAAAAATATAAACACTAATAAGCCTATCAGATAATTCACAAATATTGGTAGGAAAACAGATATATATCAAAATACAAGTCAAATCATACAATGTACAACATATAGCTTACATTGAGACAGCAACTACATGATTAAGCACAACATGAAAACAGAAAAAAAGCTATCACTGTATTATCTATCACATGTAAGATTCACAATACATCAACTCCAACTATATAATATTTTGAGTATTGGTCTTCTGATATGAGAAATAAACAGTACACTGTTATTTCCTACTGGCCTTTTTTTTTCAGCCCTCAGTCTTGGCTTTTTAATATTGTCCTGCACTGTGTTGGATAGCTCAGCCAACCCAGAGACGTCAGGCGACCCCTGGTTATTGAGGTTCTGGCGCATTGTGTGCTTGCCATTATATCAATCAATTTAGTGCAAGTAGGCCTTGTAATAAACTGAGTTGGACATGTGATTGGTCAAAATGTCCTAATTGAGATTGAGGTTAGGCTTTGAAAAGCGAACTTGTCAAAGTTGGCTCAAATTGACATTGAGGTTTTCCAGATTACAAATACACATAACATAGATTCTATGTCTGTCATATCACATGTTGGATACAGTATCTTTCATTTTGTTAGCGGACAAAGATATTCATATTTATCTATATTACTCACTCCAGTAGCAGTAGTGGCAGGGTTATTAGAGTCAAAGTTAATCAGTGCATCCAGCATTGGCCATTTGTAGACATGGTACTCAATTGTACAGATATCAAGTCAATAGTGACCTTCAACAATGACTGGCCCAAACATTGTTTGCTCAGTTTTCTTGGGATGGAATTGCTTGAAAGTAAGCTTCTCTTTTTTCCTCAACTGCACTTCCTGTTTGTGGGGACGTCCATTTACAATACTCGCTAATAAAACTAAGAAGCAAGAGGGAGACTGAAAGTATTTTATTGACCATTATTGTCATCTTCCTCACCATGGCATCCCTATTCTGTGAAAATCCCATATCCCTAATCCACAGTATCTCTGGTTTGGTAATGCACCCAATAGTAAAATTACTCATAATGACTTGTAGATCAGGGACCACAGTAACATCTTTGGTGTGAATACGGTGATTGGTGAGTATCTTGACCTCAACTAAGGTGTGATTGTGTTTAATGCCACGGATATAATAAAGAAGTGAATTGCTAATATTAGCAGTGGGTTACTCATAAATTGGGTGAGGATACATTATATGCAGTTTGTTGGTGGGAGGGAAAGAGTTAAGCCTGAAGTCACACATCAGGAAAAACCTAGCTGCCTTTTATAGCTATCATAGCCACCATAGTGCTATATAGGGAAAATAGTAGCTATAGTACGCCTAGACAAGTCCCTATTATATAGTGCTATATAGCAGCACTATATTGAGACATTTGCTATACCAGTTATAATAGCGCCTCTGTAATGCATGTACTATACCTCTACTATAACTGCTACCATAGAACATAAAAGCTATCACTACCGTAAAATATTATTCCAGGGCATTTATATTATTTATACTTGCATTATAATTAGAGGTGATATTTAGTAAAATCAACATATATTTTTAATACGGTTATATGACACATGTAATGATAAACTATCCTAACAAAGTTGAAACCATACCTTTAAATCAGATACTGTAGATTATCCATACTGTGTACAATGCACTCAGTAATGTTATATAAATGCTGATCATGGCATGATCAGCTAAGGGCAGGGCTTCAATATTATTGATTACTCAGTTGCCCTTTACCTTAATGTTCTTGTCCTCCACTATTGATCCCATCACCATTGCATATTTGGCAACTGTAATGTTAGGGATAACCTGTGAGAAGTGATAACTTACTATTTAGGAATTAAAATGTGGGTTTTAGCCCTACTAAAATATTTGCTGTTGCAAAAATGGCAATCTGGAGCAACACACTGGAAAAGTATTAGCGAAAAAGAGTATATGGAAATGTTGAATAACCGCAACAGAAAACTTGATAGTGGGGAAATTGCAGACACCCATAGGCAAACTAGATCAGACAAGGGAACAAAACGGCTCCAAAGCCCTGTCAATGAGCATACAATATCCAAACGACAATGCGTAGATATATGTACCATTGAAGGCGAAGCTCCTTTGACATCTTCTGCAGTCGCTATTCAGGCGGGAGGATCAACAGTCCCAAGTCAACCACCTGCCGGTGCCATTGCATCCCTCCAAAAGTCCACTGATTGCTATCAGAATTCCTTGCTGGAAGACACAGGTCTTCTCTTCTCTCCGAACCCTGCTCTTGACCAATTTGAAGACATCCTTACAAATTTTGACCATGCGCAAGGGAGGCCACATGATGATGTGGCACAGATGCTTGAAAGCCAAACCACAGGCACAACGGCACTGCCAAATCCCAATGCAGTCAACATAGCAGCTAGAGACACCAGAGACGTACTGAACATCAATGAGCAAATGGGGACCACAAATACTGATTTGCCGTCTCTTCAAGATCTCTTTAATCCAGGTCTTTTCAATGATGTTGGACAACCACCTGTTGAATGGCAATTCAGAAACTCTGATATGTCCATGCATGGAGCACACGAGGGCCCTAAATGGTGGCAAAATTTACTGGATCAATAGTATATCACTGTAAATACCCCAAAAAATGTCCTTGGTCTGTGTTCAAATCGTGATGGATCTGGCAATCCCAGTGCTCCGTCTGAACTTGAGTATATCTTGACGTTGTTGTGGATCTATGTAGCGGCTAATATAATATCAGAAAAAAAAAATCACAAAATATAGCGTAAAGCAAAACTTACTATCCACTCAAGTCGGCAATTGTTTGCCCCAAGTCTTCATAGGCCTCATACTCACCACCCTCATGACTGAGGTCAAAGCCCTGATGAGCGGCATATGGGATGTTGTCAATGTCTACACCTTGATCAATAATCATTTCTTCTACATACTCACAGTCCTTTGACGACATTTCTAAAATCAGAATTATAAGTCATAGAGAAAGAGGAAGTATGACACTAACATACCTTGAAGTTCAGCCTTACGCATCTTATCTGCCTCCTCCATACGCTGCTTTTGTTTTCCGGCTGTTGCCACATCCACAGTGCAATCAAACCGTCCGAACCGATGGATTATTGCTGACTTTGAGAGGCCAGGTACTCGTTTTCTTGAATGGGACATGGGTAGATGCAGCAGTACAGCAGGGTAGGGTGCTTGATGCTGGTGATGGGTGGCTGCAGAAAAACAGCAGTAGAATGGCGGTGTGGAGTCGTGGACAATGGTGGTGGTAGTGAGTAACGAGTGTTCCATTATATTAGTCATTCTATCGGAGACAAAAGGTTGCCGACAATGCCGCTGGCCCGGTACTTTCTCACGTCCCAGCCTACCGATTTGGTGCAGGGTTTAACGCTGGTGTCGGAAAATGCCAGAACCGAGCCTTGCATGACTGGGAGAAACGCGTGATCGCCCAACCTTGTAAGGCCTGGTAACCGGGCAGGCTAGGTGTCTTTTATACTCCTCCTGAACATGCTCACACCTCGATTGCGAAATCACGTTTTCGATTCGTCTATCATGCCCTCTACTAGTACCCCCGACTTTGACAGTGGTAAAGCTAGTGTCGATACTATCAATGTGGCACTCAAGCGGTCTCGCTCTCCGACTCAGATGGGTGACATTCCTGAACTGCCGAAGTTACAAGGAGAATCTATTCTGGAAGTTTTCACGCATAGGTCTTTGCGAATAGCATGTAAAGCCAGTTATCACGACAGTGAGACGTTGGCGGTTCTAGGAGAGGAGGTGTTACACATGATGACGACGCAACTACTGCTTTTTAAGAAACCCAGGTTGAAGGTGGAAGAGATCACTGTGAGTTTCTCTTCTACACCTGCACAGGATGTATAAATACAACTTAGAGAAGAATAAAAGGCATATGCTTCTACAAGATGAAATGATCGACAACTGGACAAATTTGTACAGGTTAAGAAATCAAGTGCGTTGCGACCCAAGCTCTTTATCCTCACTGAACAGTGTCCAAGTATATTTACTTTGTCGACAACTGGCATGGCGCTGATTTTGACTTGATCGCTAGGAAGGCCGTCTATTATTCAACGCTTATCTCGGCGCCGTATTTGCTCAGGGTGGAATCAAACCAGTGCAAGAGTGGATAGGTGGACTTTTTCGACTTTCCAGTGATCTTTTCAGAGACAGTTCGACGGCAGAGCCTGGGCCCTCTGGCTTGTCATCGCAACCGGCCAAAAAACTGAAGGTTGACGATGAGCACTATAGCGTGCTCCCACCATCCTCAGCTCCGCCTCCAATACCTTCACCTCCCCCGTTTACAGCATTTCTTTCTAATCCTCTAACCCCAGCTCAACCTAACCTTGCCTTTTTACCCCTCTTCAATCAAGCTGCGCACCAACGTGGTGTGACTATTTCCTATCCAGCCACCTTTTCTGGCCCAGCACACGCAGGAACATGGGCGATTACATGTGTTGGTGAGTTTCTCGGATCGGATCTTACTCATGAGTGACATACAAGCGATAATTTCGTGGATAGTCAACGGGATAAAAAAGGGGCATGGTTGTGGACCGAGCAAGCAGCTTGCAAAAGAAGAAGCGGCGAAGGAAGCCTACTTTGCTATGGGATGGGCACCTCGTACGTCTCGCGCAAAAACACATATTTATGAGTAAATTAATCAAATGGTTCTCATCTCGGCTCAGGTGGATAACACAAAGCATGAAGTATTGCGTTGTATATCAGTCAAGAGCACGCAATATAATGTGTTCCGATAACAGTGCGACTCGGGCATATATCATCAACTTCGCCTGTATATCGGGGAACATGCTTGGCTGTGCCCGAGAAACTCTATTATAAAACTACAGTACTGCAGCCATTGGCAGCTCTGGCAGTGCTATGGTATAGCTATTTCATGTTTCTACTATTTTTATTCATCATCTCTCGATTGTTTTTTTTTATGCAGTGAAACATGCCGAGCTTCTGATCACCTATTTTCATTATCATGCTCATATCTAGGTCTCTTAGGCTCCTCCCGCAGCCACATTGAAGAATTCTGGGGTTCACTGACTTATCAGGGCCTGTTTGGCAGCCACCGTTTTGAAATGTTGCCTGCCAAAAAAGTCTTGTTCTGTGGCCTGTTTCGGAACAAGCTGATGTGTTTGGCAACTCAGCTCGTTTCAAAAAAACTTTGTCACACCAGTCTGCTAATTGTGTTCCCAACTTTTACACTCAAACTACAGTAGCTCACACTGCTCTATCACTCTCAAACCCACCTTAAAAGCCTACAATTACCTCTCAAAAGCTCATGCTCAAGATTTCATCTATAAAAGACAGGCTCCTTGCCAACAAAGAGGACCAACCTGCTAGTCAACAATCTCAGAGTCCAGCCCAAAAAGAGCCCTGAAACATGAAATGGACTTCAGAGGATGATGCCACATAAGTGGATACATTCAAGGAGGCACAAATAAAAGATAATCAACCTGATAATAACTTCAAAAAACCAGCTTTTGTTCCTGCAGCTGTTGTTACAATACACAATTTTTGGACTTTCAACTTTCTTTCTCTGATTTAACTTTCTCTCATAGTTTTCACACAATTGTGCCATGGGGCACTTTCCCTTTGTTTAAACTCCACTTTCTTGTGCTGCACTGCTATCCTTTATTCTTAGCTACAAGTCTTTCACACAGTGGAGCTGGTCACACGGGCTGTACCCTATGACATCATCAACCACTGCCTTCATCAACTGTATAGTACACATGTACAAACCAACCTGTAGTAGTATAAGGACCCCAATAAATCCAGGAGACTTCTCAGAGAGTCCTCCTATTGTTTACCCACAATTAACTTGGTCCTATTCTAAGGGGTTTACCCACTCCTCACTCTATAGCTTGTCATTGTGTGTGCCAGAGTATAAAAACTTTGGTTGTAACAGCGGTTATGCTAGTGCAGAGCCATAAAACCAGTGGTGGTGCATCAAAGACATCTACAAACTGTAGCCAATGTTGGGGGACAGTAAGTCAACCATTGTATAACATATATTGTACTGATTTTTATCATCACAGTTAAAGGCTATGTGTCTTGTTGTTTAGCAGCTCCGAGAGCTGTCTGGTTTTGGATGGGATGATACCAGAAAGAAAGTAACTGTAACTGCTAAAGAAGATGTGTGGAATAACTATATTGCAGTAAGTGTAGAGTCAATAATTTAGTATGAGATGTACTCAATTAGATCTGTCTCTGTCTCATCCAGAAGCAAAGCCATAGTGTACAAACCCTTTTCTGCTCTACAATAATATAATAGGACTCATTGACGGCCACTATGCCACTGGTAAAAGTGCTTTTTATATCCCAGGGGTTGATGAGCATTTTTTGCCTTCATCTTATCCTTATAAGGAGCAAGTGGATCAAGATGATGTGGGCACGGTAGATGGTCATCCAGAGAGTGATTTAGACTTGGATGGTGAAGAAAAGTCTCAGATATGTGATATGGCTTAATATTGACTTAACCAAACTATTCACTCTTCTGGAATTCTATTGAAGTGTCTCAGAGCTCAACATGCAAATGTGCAGTTCTGGATCACCCACTCCTACATCTGCATCAAAGTGCCTTTGTACCAAGATGACAGAACCTTCTGCCATCCTTGGAATTGCATATGCACTTATTCTGCAGCTTTATTGCTCAGTTGTCCTAACCCTAGTATTTTCCAGCTTATTGGTGATGTCCCAAGCACACTTAAGAGGAGAATTGCTGTGATCAAGGCTACTTGTGCTGATGATGCATTAGCCATTGCTGAGCGTACACAAACAATTGCACTATTCACCAAGAATACTGCTATCGCTGATGTATATTCTGCTATCTCCAATAATGTCATTTGATCCAACTACATCTGCCTTGAGATTAATAGCATGTAATTAATAGGGCTTTACTGTTACTAGTTTCTAGTTTTGTATGTGATATACTGTTCCAATATTGCCTTTGCAATTATATCATATTTAAGTACTGCTCTTTCTTTTTACTGTGGTGTGTTGACATGATTATACATGACTATAATCTGTCTGATCCTGCCATATAGCTTGATTATTCTGTCCACTACCTATACTGTCCCCTTCATTGTTACTGTCATCAGGATCATGGATGTGTATGAAGTTGTGAAGAATGTAAAATGTAGGAACAAGCTTTGATTGTACCTCTAAAGCATACTCTAGAGCTGCAACAATTAGTTGAAAGTGTCTCTTGATCACCCCAAAGATGCATACAATAGTATTACAAGCTTGAGTATGATGTAGATTGAAAAGCTCTTTGAAGTCTTTGGGCCTGAAAGATAACAAGTATGAGCTGAAATATCAAATTAGAAGAAACAAAGACTTTGTGAAGCTTTACCCACGGTAGTGGACTGTTACGATAACACATTTTTGGACCTTTACTTTTATTTTCATTCTCCACTTTAACCTTTTACTGTAGTTTTCTCACATTGTGCCATGTGGCACTTTCCTTTTGTTCAAACTCCTCTTTCTTGCGCTGCGCTGCCTTTCTTCTTATTTTAGCTACAAGCCTTTCACATAGTGAAGCTGGTCACACGGGCTACACCCTCTGACATCATCAGCCACTGCTTTATCAATTGTATTGTACAACATGTACAAACAACCTGTAGCAGTATAAATACCTCAATAGATCCAGAAGACTCCTCAGCGAGTCCTCCTATTGTTTACCCACAATTAACTCAGTCCTACCTTAAGGGGTAACCACTCCCTTTCATTACTCTCTGACCAGTCAACAGTACATACTGTTGATTGGTATTCTCTTTTTTTTGCTTGTCTGACTTGTGCGCCAGAGTAACTAATTCTTGATTGTTACAGGGACCAAAAGAGAATCACATGAGGGAAAGTCTACATCTGCAAGATAATATAGACCTGGAGGAATTACAAAGCCATTGCTCCAAGCATTGTTGCACACACAACTATTTGCAGCACTGCCCTCCCAGTCAGATAGGACAAAACATCATCAGGAACAAAAATATTGATATGACTACTATCTATGGCACCACAACACTGTTTAAAAAAGGGATAGAACTTGGGCTCATCTCAGATTTCAGGAGGGACCTCCTCATTAGGGGAGATTGGGGTATTAGCATACAGTGAAAGATCCTATGGGTAACAAGGTTTGATACTCGGTGAATGATATTAAAGAATAAACATATGTGCATATTTTGAAATTGTATCAGCACTATGCTGGAACCTCTCATGCATATCCCTATTTGTCCCACCATTGCAACACATTCAGAGAAAGATAGCAAGCTGCTCCTGTGTTGAGAAATGCTTGGAGTGACAAAAACCCTCATGATTCTTGAGCTCTTGAAGGAGCCTGTGGAACATCAGAAAAAACCTAGTTGCCTCTTGTAGCTATCATAGCCATTATTGCACTATATAGCAAAAATAGCAGCTATAGTTTGGCTAGACAAGTCCCTATTATATAGTGCTATATAGCAGCACTATTTTGAGACATTTGCTATACCAGTTATAATAGCACCTCTGTGATACATGTACTATACCTCTGCTATAACTTCTACCATAGAACATAAGAGCTATTTTTACCATAAAATATTATTCCAGAGCATTTATACTATTTTTACTTTTATTATAATCAGAGATCATATTCAGTAAAATCAACATATATTTCTAATACGGTTACATGACACAGGTAAAGATAAACTATCCTAACAAAACTGAAACCATACCTATAAATCAGATACTGTAAGTTATTCATACTGTGTAAATGCACTCAGTAATGTTATATAAATGCTACCATGAAATTACTCACCACAATTTCATGGATAGCTTGTGAGTTTTGCTTGATCGCTCTTCAAGTCTGTGCAAGTATTATAATAACCCAATGAGTGACTACCACCAAGTATTAGATTGGTGAACTTACCTCTGCATATTCACTGACAACTCAGAAAAAATTAAAGTGGTTATACATATACCAATAAATCACTGTAATGACAAAAGACATCAGTGGGGATAGCTAGGACTGATGAGTCCCATATATAAGAATTCTGGACACAAACTATACCTGAAGGTAAACTTGTGATATGGTGGTTAAATATGGTGGTGGCATTCATAGCGCTTATGCCAATGCAGATGGTGGCTGAGAATAAACAGAGCTTGTATTAGTATCACATGAGATAATTGTTAAAAAAAACATATATTAAGCTAGTAAGGCACTTATTCAGTGTTGTACTAGCTTGATTTTGTTGCAAAAGGTAGAGAAAATCCAAGTGAAGCGTCCAAATGTACTGGGCTGTGACATGACTTGTGACATAACACAAGTGCCACATATACATCAAAAGCTGACTTTGAAAAAAAAATGGCACTCTAATCATAGGAAGTGTGTGACAATAGACAGTGGCATCATTTATTTTCACACACTCTATTTTAGTGTACAAAGTCAACTATTATGGTGCTCTTCACTTAGCCACCACCTATTTTGTGCAATATTCCCACCCCTTTAAGAAAAAATCTGATTTTAATTTTGTCTTACCAAAATAATCTTTTTGACAAGGGGAACAAAACTATAAGAGTGATTTTTTATTAGATTAAATTTAGTGGATATAAATTTATATATGGTCCATTTTCAGTCAAAAAGGTGTGTTATGGTCTCCAAAACATGTCTGTGTGATTTGTATTTTGTTGAGCTGAATTTCTTAACCTGTAACTGTGTATCTTTGGTCCTCAAGCCTGACCAATATGCCTCCATCCTCAGAATCCAACCAACCGCTCTCAGGATCTGATGGCATTTCATAGTTGCTGCTACTGGGCCAGCACTCACCCCACCAGTATATCCACAGTTGGAATCACATTCCAAGTCCAGCTTCATGAGCATGTATCTGGGTTTGGCATGGTCTGCTGGTGTAAGATGCATGGCCATGTCATTGTCAGTATCTCCCTTGAGCCATTCAGGCATCACTTCTGCATAGTAATGGACTGCAGATTCTGGTCCATCTTTGGGTGTAGCGGTGACTCTGCTGGTGGGCCATCTTGTAGCTCTTACTTGAGCAGCCTTTAGTCTTTGGGCTTTCTTGGACATCGGGGGGAGGACAAGATAATGTCTCACTCAATTCATCACTGGTCTTGTCCCTCAGTACTGTACATAGGGTTAGGGTTAGTTTATTCTCCAAATCAATTTGGCCACTGCACCAAACAAGTGGCACCTAAGTGATGAGCACCATAGAAAATTTCACTTTGGTGTGGCAATTTAAAACATTTAAAATTGTTTACACACCAAATCTAATCTAATCATGGGAAGTGTGTGAAAATGGACAATGGCACTTTGTCCATTTTCACACATTCAATTATAGTGTTCAAACTCAACTGCTGGAAAATTCGCTTTGATGCCACATATTCAAATTCCACTTACATTCATCCTTGTGCATCAAGCAAGACAACTCAACTTATTTGTTGTGATGTCAGTGGTGTTCTCTAGTATCTGTACAATTGAGTATTTGTGATAGATTTTTATAAAACCATGAAGCTAATTCACCTGCATATCAAATTATTGTCTGCACAACACCCTGATTTAGCACTACACCAAATGAGACCCAGATGGGTTGGATAATGTGAAGTCAAAATAGCTGAATTCCAAAGCAGATATGAAGGCTTTGGATGAGACAGGCAAAGTACATACCAAATCTTCCCCAAGCCTCCGTCTGGACCTGTTGACTAAAGGCATTCTATTCCTAGGGTAAGGCCTTGACCTTCTGACACCTCCAGGGTGTGGGTGATGCCTCCTGTTGTTTTGTCCAGATACTGATGATGAAATTCTGCTTTCAGAACGTTGTGAAGTTTCAGGTGGGTCTGATTGAATTGCCTTGAGTCTTGCAGCAAGTTAAGGGACATGAGAATCTCCAGATGTCTCTAAACAGTCAATTTTATCCTGAGTCAAAAAAATGAGCCAGGGTCAATAGGGAGGTTGTTGTGTATGGCTGGTTGAATGTTCCCACAGTCTTAACATCATGTGGCAGCGGGCAGGAGGCACAAATGTCTTGGCAGGACACTCACACCATCAAATAGTGAGCGGGATTTCTCATGGTCCTGCCTGCTTACCTCTGAGGCTATAATGCATCCCTTATACTGGCATCTTGTGCCACACACCTGTTATAATTCAATTCATCTCTCAAAAATGGATCAAGCATACTGAGGATAGACGTACTATTCAAGTTATCAGTGATAGAAGGACACACAAAAGTAGTGTGGATTGATATATCATGCTTACCCAAAGTTTTAGCAGGTTTTACTTCACCTCAAGGATGTTACAGCCTGACCTCTATACTACTACAGTTTATTGCTACAAGGATCTCTGTAAACAAAATGGTCAGTTAGCACCCTACCTTTAGCATGTGTGAAAACTATGCTTACTAAATTAGCTGAGAGACAGCAGTGGTTATGCTGAGCTGCCTTTATTGGCCTATACTCAAGCCTCACAAGTCAATCTCAGCTACAGATACAGGGTAAGTCACTCTTTTCTTACTGGATAGTTTTACTGGCTGATTGAAAAACCATTAGATGATATCTTTTGTATGGCCACATAGCTTGAATAAGATTGCGGCTCACAAGGCAATGGATTTTGAACTGAATAAGGAGTGATCTGTGCATAGCTATTCCAATCTACAAGTAATGGATTTCACCCATGTATTCATGTCGCCACCAATTCCACTATGGGCCAATCCCGATGTGATTTCTAATCTTGTCCACTATCACAAGAAAAAGGTCATTATTATGACTTAAAGGATTACCTGGATATTTGTTTTGCTGAGCAAATGCAGAAGCCCCATTAAACCCCCAATATATTGGACATTTTGAAGCAGTAGAGAAAAGACACCCATTTTCTTGAAGAGTTAACCAGCAAACTAGATCCTCATGCAGGTGATATTGTGAAATGGCATGATTAGGCTTATCCTGAGTCAAAAAAATCACAGTCAACTTACTCACCATCTCATATTATGCAAAAATGGATTTTTGGATATCTGGTTGGGATACTACCCTGTCAGAGGGGACTGTGGTGTCTATTGTGGAGGAACTTTGCAGTTTTTTTTAGGTATCAAAGGCCCTAGACCTTGTGGATATATTATGCATGGTTAGTGTCAGGCGTATTCCCCATATTTCCACACAAAATACAGAAAAAGGCAGGAGGACAAAATAGCATCATTATTTAATAAGGTGAGTCATTATTCTATAGAGAACTCTTACTAGTTAGCTTAATATGAGATAGGTTGTCAACAATAACTTGCAATCAGTTTCAATTGATGCTTCAATGAGGAAGTCACACCAATGGGTGTCATCTGCAAAAAGGCTGGTGTCTAATAGATGCAAACCAGACCTAATGCTTGTTGATGATATTGTGGATGGGGGCTATACCTGGCTTCATCTGCTCTCTATGTGCAAGGTCAAATATATGGATCTTCCCCACCTTGTCAACCTTGTCATAGGCCAGTTGGCAGATACTGCATTGTTTGTCTTTTGTGAGCAAGTTGCTAGGAGATTTTACATTGGATTGTCTCTTTGCAGGCCCATGCTAAGGATATCACTATTAACCAGAGGAGGCAACACTACCACTTCACCATTTGACATTAATAGATACCCTGAGCTATTTATCAGGATCATGATCTTCCTTCATTACTCGCAGATTAGATGGCTATGCTACAACCATGCTATGGATCACAACAATGAGGATGTGCCATTTTTGTGTGTCAAGCATGGTGTAGCTACTCTACACTTCAGGCTTTGAATGTTCCAGTTGAGCTCACATCTGCCCAGTCTACAAAGGAGGATCCTACAATCTGTCCTGCTTGTCACAAGAAGCTTAAAACTCCCATCTGTTGTCAGCAAGAAGCTGCAAGTGGTATAACAAATGGAAGTGACAAAGTTTAACAATTCCAGGAGAACTTGATAGGGACAATGGTTTGGAGGCAAGAAAAGTACCTGATATGTTACCTGATGAACTTAGACCTATGGATGAAGACCCAGAAGATGTGGTGGGTTGCTATTATGATCATCTGTATGACCTAATTCCCACAGAATCTGAGGAGAATATGGCTGGACCCTTAAAACATCCTGATGAAGATGATGAGAAGTGGATTGAGGTACCCCATATGGATTCAGATAAGGCGGATGGATCAGGGAACATTTTTTCATCCTTTGCATCAGAGTTAGACTATATCAGGAAAAATACTTTGGCTATATAGACTCTAATAGTACTATAGTTGCAAATATAGTTGTCATAGTGATCATAGCTGCAATAGAAACCCCAACATCTATTCAGAAACAATGTGCTCTTATAGTACTCTTATAGTTGGCTATAGCCTCTTATAGCACTTATAGCATATGACTAAATATATGAGTTATGAGAGAGCTTGTGGCTGATTTAAAAAAATCAATCACACACACAAGGTTTGAACTCTCAACCTATTGGTCCGTTTTTTTGATGATCAATCAATCTACAGCCATATACCACACATTTATCCTCTACACCATACAGGCTTACAAAATATACTATACATGTGTAATATATTGACCTTTCAAGAGGGTTGCTTGCTGAGTTATACAGGATAGAATAGGCCATAAATCATTTGACAGATCAATGGCAATACCAGGGGTACATTGCCTCTTCTCTCTCTCAAGCACATATATTGATTTATCTCTTTCAACCAAGGTGGCTGATAAATTAAGTTTATCCTACCACAATATATATGGGCTTTATAAGCTGGTCAACCGTGTTCCAGAATGTGCTACTTGGAAGACTAGAGAATTGTGGTTCAGGAATAGTCCTAATTATAAGCATATGGTTTATCATTGTGATCCTATCAAAGCTATCAAGTCCTTGCTAGAAAATCCAGCTCATGCCAAGGATATTGTCCACAGGCCCAAGCACATCTTCACCAATACTTCAAAATTGCACAGGATTTACAATGAGATGTGGACCGGAGATTGGTGGAACACAGTACAGACAGATGGCATGAATCCCCCTGTTACCATAGCCACAGATAATATGCAACTTACCCAGTTCTCTGGCAACAAGTCTGCTTATCCGGTGTATCTAACTCTGGGTTCTAAATAGTGTATCTTTTGTGCTATGTGGCACTTTTTTTTTTTTTTTTCTAACTCCCGTTATCTTTACTTTCTCATGCCACACTACTGTCTTTATTTATAGCTACAACTCTCTCACGTGGTGGAGCTGGTCACAAGGGCTGCACCCTATAATATCATCAGCCACCACCCTTAGCAACTGTATAGCAAAACATATACAAACAAACTATAATAGTATATAAACCACAATTGATTAAAGGAGACTCCGCAGCAAGTCCTCCTGTTGTTTACCCACAACTAACTTGGTTCTACCACTATGGGGTTTATCCACTCCTATTTTCCTCACACTTGCTTGTCTGAGTTGTGCGTCAGAGTATCAAAACTTTGGTTGTAACAGGAGACTCCTCAGCAAGTCCTCCTGTTGAATACCATCAACTAACTGGTTCCTAAGGACTTGAGTCTATTGCTCTTATCTTATTCAGCGCTATCCTCTTAAGTTCCTTTGTGTGTGCACCAAAATATAACTTTGGGTATTGTCAAACTAGGACTCACAAGCCAGACCACAGAATTAATCCTGCATGCACCTCAGCATTAAAAGGAGTTCTTGAGAATGTTTTTGACTATACATTGACCATTAGGCTTAGTGCCAGGCTATAAAGTCTAAAGGCTATTCCCCAAGTTCAAGGTGAGCCCTTTGTTCCAAGGAAAAAGAGATAAATGAGTTCAAAACAAAGTACTCAGGCCAGTGTCAGGAAGACCAGGCAATTGCAGGTTAGTTCCAGGAATGTTGACATACACACATTCGGTGTAGCAACAATTATGTTCATCCATGGAGTACTTGATGTCTTCCAGAGTTCCCTCAGCACCATTGACTACTTTGCAAGATATTGCCACATTTTCAGTCACCGTGACACACATGCCGCACACAAGAGGTAGCTTACCCAAGCTGTCATGAGACACTGTAGAACCTACCTTATCCCATACAAATCATTGTAGCTCATTTTTGAGACACTGTTTTTCATCATATCTTTGGAGTGGTAGACAATAAAGTCTTGGTTGAAATTCCGGGCAAAATTTCAAACTTTTTGATAGTTAATGGCATCTCTCAATACTTTTTTGCAGACAATTACAGGTGCATCTTTGAAATCATGGTGTTTGTCAGAATCATGTGCGGACAGATACATATTACATGCAACATTTATTTAAAATGTTAAAGTCTGACTCACCAAAGTTACAACCATGTATGTTCATCGGTTAGCACACTAGTTCCATTCCATGCACATCCCAAGCAAATCCTCTGCAAGAGGTTGATGAAGGCCGGATCACCCTGTGCACGCCAGTTTTGCTTGAGTCCAACAACATTGTTCACTTAATGCCACAAGAACGCACCATGTAAAGATGATTGCCCATATTTGGTTTGTGTGGTATTAGGAGTAAGGCGGCTAACTAATAAATAGCCCAACAATGTGGTCTCTCTCACTGGTTTAAGTTGTCCAAAGTCTCCTGTATGGTTCATATTGATTCCACTAAAAGGTTTCAAAGTACGTGCCACATTGTTAAGCTTTGGCAGAAGAAAGGCGGTGAGATATATCACTTAATAGAGACACTGAGACCATAGAAATCTCATCAATAACACGGTAATTAACATCTCTCCATAAGTTCTCCAGTTCATTTTGATTTGGCTTATGTTGGGATTTCAGCAGAAAGGTCAATAAATGTATGGTGGATCCACCTATGAGAACAGCAGCACAACAAGTAGGTGCACTTAAAAGTAATTCATGGCTTGAGCGACACTTGTCAAAGGAATTAACAATTGCTTTGATGACATGGCTTTTTCCAGATCCCCCAATACCAGCAATGTAAAACATCAACTGTTCAACACTTTTAGAAGTGTAATGCTTGCCCACAAGCTCTACAGCACATTATTGTTCAGTGTTAGTAGCAAGGCCAAATTAGGTGATAATGCATTGTAGAATGTGAAACAGAGTAGAAGAAATAAAAATATCAGCAGGGATAGTGCCATGGTGTGTAGCATGAATGTGTTCAGGATGCAGTTCAATCAACAAAGAGTTCACTTCATATTCTTTTCTGGGAGGCTTGTGTGTAACTTCTTGATGGACTTTGCAGGGTCTTTTCCTTTTTTTCAATTCTTTCATCAGCAAACTCTGGATTTGAATATTTGCCATGTCCTCCTCAGTTGCCAGTGCAGGAGGAGAGTATACCATAGGAGGTGTGTATTATATGGGGTTGTCAAATACACCCGCACGGTTCAAACTTGACAGTACTTCATTAACTTTTTCCAGTTTCTTATCAGGCTGTACCACTGATTCTACCACTGCAAGGGCATCAAAAGCTCCATCAATAATATCCAACTCATTGCGCTGCAAGATGGCTAAACGTCAGATATCTTCCTGCTTGAAGTTTACACCCTCAACACTCACAGATTGGTTTGCACTTGTTTCTTGTTCTGCTTCTGATTGGTCACAGGCATCTTTGCACTCATATTCAATGCACTTGTTTGTGACTATGTTGCACACATAAGGTGAGAACTGATAATGCTCATAAGCCTCTCACCAGCTCTGATTGACCACTTTCAAGTCACAAACAGTGTGTTATGATTTAAACAATATTAACATTGCTCAGCACCAAAGGTCATATCATGAATTGCCCCGATCCGCTCAAGCCAATAGGTTACCCAGCAAAACAGGAGCAAAAGGAACTTCTCGCAAGTGCACCAAATGCAAGTCTTTTTGTGGATGGGGAGCGATAAATTGACCATGAGGAAGAGGTGTTCTGCCAGAAGGACATGGAAGATTGCTGTGTTCAGAAATATTGGTACCGTTGTTTGTTGTACAGTAGGTAGAAGCTTAGACATACAAGCAATTTCTTGTGTTAATGGAATCTTAAGGACTTGCTCACTGTATCCCCACAAGCTCATCTTTCCAAATGTTTCATCAGTCCCTCGACAACAATAACCTACAATGTCCATATTAGCGCTGAATTTTTGACCGTCAAAGGTGAGAAGAACATGTTTGTGGGAGCTCTCAGGAAGCTCAAAATCACCTTCATTCTTATCTTCATCTTTGTTGTCAGAAAGTCCTTCTTCCACAATATCATGAAATCTATCTCCGGGCATTTCTGAGTATTCCATTTCTTCATGAAGTATATAACAATGAACATCACCCTGGCAAAGCAACTTAACATTATGGCTTTTGTAACAGTCACCTCCACTCACGAGGTAACTCATGACCCGTTGGTGAGATATTTCTTAACATGGCATTATCACATTTACTGCTTTTGTAAACAAACTTCAATGTCTCACTGCAGTGCTGTCAGATGAGCCTGAATACTTAATGCTGTTTTGTTTCACAGCATAATGCAGTGTGTCAAATCCAACATGAACGGGCAAGAAACTTTTATTAATATAGTCTGTAACGTAATAAACTAAAGCTTTTGCTGTTTCACCAGATCCAATATACTTAATGTCCATATTGCAGCGCATCAAGAAAATCACAATGTTGTTGAAGTTGTTGATGTGTGGATGCAATCAGCGAAGCAAAATAGACTCAGTGGTTGGGTCTATCTCTGATAAAGGTTGCGTGGATCTATTGATTCATATCCTGCAATGAGAATCATCACACGGTTCACCAGGTTTGAGGTGCTTCCAGCACATATCAGTATGCTCATGCCAATTACAGGTAATGGACACTTTCTTTACAAAACTTTGAAAATCATGCTTGAACTCAGTTTTGTTGTGGAATTCTGAAGGGAAGTGTTGAAGATGAACATTGTCTACATCTGGAGGGCATGAAGGTCTGGTAAGGGGCACACCTGCACTTTCTTGCAAAATGTCTATCATTCCGGGTAACTTGTACTTGATGATGGACTCCAACCATGATATCATGCGTTCTTGGTAAGCAGAATCATCTTTTATGTTATCCTTTAATTGTTGTGGATTCGGGTTTCCCCGTAACCAGAGAAGAAGATGACATTGCAAAGTACTGTGACCTTGGGCTTCAACCATGCCATAAAATGCTTCACTATGTCAAAAAAGACCAGAGGATTGGTAGCTGTGTATAACAACAATCTTAAGAAATTGACTCATCATCATATGGAAAAATTGACTTGCTGCTGCAGGGTTCTTGGCCACAAATAAGCTTTGTTCACATGGAGACATGGCCTGCCATACTCCTGGCAATAAATGACCTAGTGTTCCTACTAGTGGATGAGACACATCCAATGGATTAAGGGTAAGAAAAAGAGCTGGAGTACCGAACCTTTTGATGAGTGCTCAGATTTTGTTTCTGCAGCACAACTTGTAGCCAGTGAATCCCTTAACTTCTTTGAAAATAAGTTTCAACTTGTTCAGAAGTTTAATCACTTTTTTCTGATAAGTGTTGCTGGGTTTAGCTGATGAGTTTCTCTCCCACAGCCAAATAAGATCTGTCAATCCAGGCACATGTTCGGCGAGTTAAGCGCCTACATTGTTTCATAAGTGAGAAGGAACTCAAAAGCATATATAGGCAAAGTTAGGATAGGCAAAGTTAGGATCACATTGGAAGTGTCCATGATCTTGCATCAACAAATTGTGAAGTTGCCTTTCAAATGAGATGCATTGGCATTCTGTTTAATTAAGGTGATAAAAGGAACCGACCCCCCATGGATCCAAGTGCAGGAACAAAAGTGACAACATTGCTGGATCACTGTCATTCATCAAACAAGTACCACTTTGCCCATCCAAACAGGAGGCAAGAGTAGTTGCTTTCATCACTCTTCAACTTGCAGGTGAATTATCACTGATTGTATATACAACAGCATCAAGTGTATAAACGGGTTTTATTGTTGAAGAAGATGCATTATGATCCTCTCGTATACTGTACCCAGAGTGGCTGAGTTTGCATTTCCTTCCGCTGGCACAATGTTTAGAGAGACAGTGCTTGCCAGTTGATCATCATCATCACCCTCATACATTTGTTCAAAGTTCTCATTGCTTTACTGTACTCCACTACATCTATACCACAGATTATTTGCTATCAGAAAATCAAGCAAAGTTTTAACTTTGCACTTGCTAATGACAACAGGATGTAATTTTTGAATGGTCTCTCGGTTAACAGTGGTATCTGTGCCAACAAACAACGCTGTGATTGATTACTCAATATCTTCTTGACAGGGAGGCAAAAACTCTCAGACTTTGATTATATCTTGTGGCAATATAGCAACATTCCCTTTCACATAACTTTGAGATGTAGCAGAATCTGCACAAATTCTATTTTCCTTCCGAGAAAAAAGGTAAGATAACTGAGTGGAACAACATTGAGCTATGAGCATCAGATTAAACAAAGAGCTGTTATCAACACAATCAATAATTTCTCCAGGAAAAATGTCATGCCTATAATATTGAAAATTAGCCCAGGACTCAACAGGCTGCTTTCCGTGCTCTATGAGAGAATGACAGCAAGAGGAACACATATCTACGGTGCCTAACTCAGCAGTGTGTTGAGGGCCTCTGTAGGAGGTAGGTAACATGTGGGGAGGTAGTAAGTTGTTCCTTAGCAATTTAAGGTCAAAACCCACAGGATCCACTGCCTGCATGTCTTCAAACAGTGTTGTCTGACCACACACAGCACATGGACTACCCTCTTTCCATCATCAATGGGCACATTCAATTCCACAACAGGCAGTGCATTAGTCTGCCAACATCCATGACATCCAAACAACAACAGAAAATAAGATTTCAAAAGAAAAATGTAAGCTGTAACAACCAAGAGTTAGTTACTCTGGCGCACACAAGAACACACTATAAAGAAGATGTTGAGGGAGTGGTTACCCCTTAAGCTGCAGAGAGTTTGTTGGTATACAACAGGAGGACTCGCTGAGGAGTCTCCTGGATCTATTGGGGTATATATACTAATACAGAGTGTTTGTACTTATACACTGTACAGTTGATAAAGTTAGTGGCTGATGATGTCATGGGGCTAGCCCGCATGACCAGCTCCACTGTGTGAGAGAGTTGTATCTAAAATAAGAAGAAGGCAATGCGGCGCGAGAAAGAGTAGTTTGAACAAAAGGGGAAGTGCCGTGTGGCACCATGTGTGAAAGCTAAAGTGTACAAGGTTAAAGCGGAGAATGAAAAAGGAGGAAAGGTCCGAAAATTGTGTTATCGTAACATAGGCTGCACATGAAAAAAAGGAATAATGTGCATACCTGCAAAATGAGCAGAGGAATGCGAAGAGGCTGGGACGGGCAGTACTTGCGGTGTAGAGGCAGAAGGGGGAAAAACCCCACCTGATGACAAGGATGCAACCGGTGGGGACAAAAATGCCGGAGAGGGTGAAACATTTGAAGAGTGTTTAAGAGTTTTGGAAGTACCAGTAGTCTCATTGAGCGCAGAGGGAGATTGGCCCATGAGTGGGGGTAATGAGTGTGGAAAGAGGAAAAAAGAATGTGTGTCTGTGGCAGTACAATGAAAAGAGATGGTGCTCACATGCTAAGTGTGGATGGTCGGTACAAATCACCAGGGCCAAAAGTAGTGTCAATAGCTGGTTATGAGACCTGGTAGCCTACGGTACCAGGAATAGAAATGAAATAAGAGACTATTATGTAATTCTATAGGTATTGTATAGTTTCTTTACTTCAGTCAATGGGTAAAAGACTTTAACAATGGATGAGGAATGAGTAAGTAAAAATTTGCTGGAATGTCTGATGTCTAAACTAGGAAGGAGATTGTGCCACTTGTGGTTATTGGCGTCTACCTGTCACTTACACTTGTTGTGCTTGGGCTGCACACTCACTAAAGCCTAATAATGTCATGAAATTTTAAGGTTGACCTTATCACAACACAATGGGATCCGCACCCGTGTACAGTGATTCTGGACCTTCTGGGCATGCAACCAATCAGTATGCTTTCCAAGTACGTCTTGGTAGCTTAGTTGGTAAAGCACCAGACCATGAAAGCTGGAGTCCCAGGTTCAAGCCCTGGCCAATGCATGTTTTCTCATACTATAAACAAATGTCATAATTTGTCAGACCTTACACAAGGGTAAGTAATGTATGACATGGCAAGCTCAGAGAATACCTGTCATTGCTGGAGCTATACTTTTCCACCATTTGAAGATCATCATCAGAATGTATCATTCTATGCTGACCATGCAGCAGATGATACTACTCTCAATATAATGGACAGTCAAACCTTACTTGGCAGATTTCTATGCTCAACATAGGCAAGTTCTCTCTTCTCTTAACTGAGTCCTACCCAGACTCTAAACCAGTCAACAGATGTGTGTGTATGCTACATCCTAGTGCTTACACTGCGGGCATTAGCTTATTTAAGCCCAGCTTATATCCTGAAAATATGGGAGTTCTGGGTTCTGATTGGCTAGAAAAAGCTAAAATTGAATGTTTTCAGGATATAAGCTGGGCTTAAATAATCCAATGCCTGCAGTGTTAGTGATTATATAATCTGATTGTATAATTATCCGAGATTTTACCAAAACTTGAGTTGAGTATACCACACATGGCCGACTGGCACAACTTGTAGTGGCGCCAAGTTTGGCCCTATTTGCCTTTCCGCTCCTTCCACTCAAATTGAGCAAGTCATGACCGACGTCTGGGGAAAATTGATCAAAGTTGTAAAAATGAAAAACAATTCAAATATAATGTACCTAAGTGATGTATATTTTGCCACAAGTGAAATGGCCTGAAAATACTGACTGGTGAGCGCCCAACTGCTTGTGTAGCACATTACATATCCTTTGTGCATTGTGTATAAGCAACTCCCGGGCTGTTTTGTGGCTAGGTTTGTTGCTCTGTAAAACTCCTTGGATCACTCCTGAAAGTGTGAGTTCATTCTGTTGTAGACATGCTATAATGTTACTTAACCAGCTTGCAGTACTATTTCCTGGCATTGCGGCGGTGTCCTTAGGTTAGTGTAGGGCAGTCAGGTCCTTATATAGGTTGCTATAATTATGTTTTACATTCCTTGCACAATGCTGTATCTTTGCAGGTCACTTGCAGCCTATTTCACTTGTGGCAAAATATAGATCACTTAGGTACATTATATTTGAATTGTTTTCTACTTTTACAACTCTGATTGATGTTCCCCAGATGTCGGTCATGGCCTGCTCAATTTGAGTGGAAGGAGCAGAAAGGCAAATAGGGCCAAATTTGCGCCACTACAAGTTGTGCCAGTCGGCCATGTGTGTTATGCTCAACTCAAGTTTCGGTAAAATCTCAGATAATTATACAATCAGATTATATTCCTGATACCATCAGGTTACCAGATTTCAATCATCAAAATGTCCATATCATCTTTTACTGGACCATAATTTGATTTGTGTAAGTTTGGCCTTGCATTCCGATCCGGCCCGTTCCAAACAATTATCATCCTTGCCTTCTTCAACACATTCTTTTTGGCAAATTTTGTTGTGTTCAGATGTCTTTCACTTGAGGTTAGAAAGTTTTAAATATCATTGTTCTTTGTTTACAGTTTTTTAGATACAAATGGTGGTCCGTCTACTGTTCTCTTTTCTAGTAAGTGAAGATGGTTCAATAATCAATTATACAGCTCATGTATGACAGATCCATCCAGCAATGTTACTTGTCTGCATTCCAGTTATGAACATCGCAAAACTTTTGCTTGTACATGGAACATTGCTTTACTTTTCCTTTGCTAATACCTACATCTTCTCTCCATTGTTTACTGGTTGTTATGGGTCATTTGGTTGAAACTTAGACATTTTGGTGTTTATATGGGCTTTTGCCAACAATCGTGAACTATGGTAAACCTTGTGGTTGATGATATTATTGATGTACGAGGAAAAGGTCACGCAGACCGATTGTCCACTGCCCGTTTGCAAAAGAGCTTTCAGTTCACTGGTGTCTATTCAGGAATGCAAATACCGCCAGGTCACCTTTGGCCTGTAGGTAGTGAGGTTGTTGTCAGAATCAATCACTTAAAAGAATTCCTCAACAATTACTCACATCCCACCGTCGCAAACCCGTTGGCTTTAGCAAGGGCCCATTCTGTGTGTGCTGGATGTTTTGCTGTGAAGAAGACATTGGTAAGGGCTTTACACCATCA